>NW_006913045.1:0-162204 GCF_000585515.1 Cladophialophora yegresii CBS 114405
CCCTAACCCTAACCCTAACCCTAACCCTAACCCTAACCCTAGACGATACGAATGAAATGCCCTTGACAACAGAGTTGGTGAAGCAGTGGTATCCAAGCCCAGCACATTTAATCGATCTGGTGGAGGCTAAGAGAGTCGCAGCATAACGCTTCAGAATTCAGAACAGGGAACGTGCATCTCCATCCCTGCTGTTGGTTTGGAAGCTTGCTGCAACAGTGGTTGCTGCCCTCGACATTGGGCTCGCCCAGTTTGAAAGTCAAAAGCTGATGTGCCAAGCTGGCAACCCTTCGATGAATTAGTTCGGTGCTTCTGAAAGAGGAAGCCTCGGGTATGGCTGTGCATGAGTACCTTGACTTGCAGCGGAATGCCAAGCTTCAATGGTTTGCCTCGACCTAGGTATCTCACCAAATGCCCCCACTCGAGAACTTGGCCGTCGATACTAGCAATCTGAGTCTAGAAGAAGTGCTCTCTTGATATTCATGTATTATTTTAGTGACTTGTTGTGGTCCAGCTTCAGATTCGACAACTGTACACGTGGGGGGCCCATCACGAGGTTCTGCAAGAGCTAATCGCTTGGACAGGGCTTGTGTTGCTTTCGGTAGTGCACGAATCCTGATGGAAGCAAGGTCCGTGGCTCTTTGACCGTTGCAACTCTGATATACAGACCATGCCAGCACGCCAGCGGCACCATGCGGCCAGGTTGTGGGTGCTTCTAGTATCAGTGCAATTGATAACAGAGGTTGAGATACATGAGATGGGCCGGCGACTGTCTGATTGACTGCTTACATCCAAACTACCTACATCAAATGACTAGAGCGAATGCGCTTCTCTATCGCAAATGCAAAATGAGAACTGTTTGTGATGCTCGCGTAGGTTTCAAGTTGACCAGAGCTACGTCTGGACGGTTAATGAAAGGTGTAATATGCAAGTACTCGACAAAGGAGGGCTGCATTGGACTTCGCTGCTCAAGTCCGCAAATTCAATGCTTCCAAGGTTGAGATATATTTGACTTCAAAGTTTCTCTCATCCTCAACCTTTCCTTTTCGCTTGACCACTCCACTACCTTCTTTCCTCCTTGGACGATCAGAGTATATCCTTACAACTGTCAAACGTACCTCTGTCTTCTGTTCTCAGCACTTACCTCGAGAACCGCCATGGACCATTCTCCAAGAGACCCCTCGAGTCTCCATGGAAGTTTCCTGCATCGCCTCCAACACCTGCAAGTCCACATCCACCTCCTTCAGATGTCACCACTCCGAGCCGACTTGAGTACGAGCTCATACTTGCCGTCCTGTGTCCCGATAACATTGCCAGGGGAGACAAGTGCCGCCATTTTGCCGACTGCCTTGCCAGCCGGAATAACTTTACCTGCCTCGGATTTCGACATGGCTGTCCTCTGCCCTTCCGACACAAAAGAACCTTCCGCACTTACTGAAGGTGCAAAGCGAGACAATACGAATTACGCACTTTGGAAGGCTGCCAGCAGACGGTCGACGTCTACCACATTCTGCCGGACTGCAAAGAGATGAATCTACATGTGGCTGCGCGAGAGCATTTGGTGCAAGGGGACATGACGCCGTGAGTTTGTGACCATGCGTTTGAAGTACTTTGAGGAGACGGTTGCCGCTCAAGGAGCCGATTTCAGCGGGCATGCGTGTCCTCCCCAGAAGCAGGCACAGACAAACACAGAACGCGTATCGGAATCGGAGACATCGCTGAGGAGCACGGCCGGCTACAGCCCAATGAACGGGCGAGGCGGATTTAACCCACAGCCCTTTTCATGTCCTTTACTCAGACTTTCTCTAGTTCGAATCCGTTTGCCAGAATCATCCAGACCAGGTAAATGATCCCTCGCAACCTTCCGCTAGTTGAGCCGCCGTCGATTTACACTGAGCAACCAACTCGCCCAACCCCAACTGCCTACCACTCTGCAGTCCCGCTACCACTCCCAAGACAGTGTTCAAGCGGAGAACAACAAACGCGTAACCAGAAATATTGGCCAGGCATCATGAATCGTCATGTTTCTGGAACACGCAACGGCGGTCTCGCAACACAGTCCACCATGCTTTAATCTCCCGAGCTGGGCTGCTTCGGCGGCTACATCCGCCGACGGGATTCGTCCTGAGCCACCTTGCGGCACAAAGCCCTTCCACGGCATTTCTGAGCAAGGAACGCTGTTGTTCTGATGCACGAATACCCAGATCCTTCTTCAGAAAGGCAGCAATATCAATGAGAAAGGAGCACAGTCTATTTCCCAGTTATCACGTTCTTGTCCCGGTGGTCGGGAAGTACTGATGGCCTGTACCCGGTCGGTACGCGACAGATCGCCAGACAACATTCCCCCAGATCATGTCAAATGATGACTCGTTGTCTCTGACCCTCAGTGGTATCGTAAGTCGAAGGAAGACCCCATAACAAGAAGAGACATCCAAATGTTCCGGTGAGCAATCACTGGGCAATCACCATCTCCACGTTGGCGTCTTGGTAAACTCTCGAAGCGATGACAAACGATGTAAAAGGGATGCAACAAGACACGCCGAGCACAGCGCAATTGCGGAAAGTCTGGTTGGTGATACTGATACAGCAATCGAAGCTTCATGAATGACATCGTGTGATTGCGGACCAGGCACAGCCGTCGAAATGTACGGAGTAGAGGACAAAACAAGGTTTGATTCCGCCTCGTGATTCTGGGTAAACAAGCCGATGAGTGGCAGGACACGAGCGTTAATCTGGCTCCGGATCTCGGTTCACATATCCGTCCTTGTTTGCTTGGACGACCTTGAACCTTCAATCAACTGTAGCGGCGGTTATTCCGCAGTCTCCATTCACCTTCCAATACCCATGGGGCTCCAGAAGGGACTTGTTTCCACATCGCGTGGCGCTATGGGATTCTCGATGCTCTCCGCCGCCTTCCCACTCCATGCGTCCCCCAGCTTTTCTCCACATTACCCCGAAGATACCGGCCTATCTCGCTAATATAAATACCAGCGGTCTGGATGGCGGCTTGGCAATAGCTCCATATCCAGCGGCACGGGACAACATCTAAAATCGAGCCAATGGAGCCTCAAGAATCGCAGCAGAAGCTCGCTAGCCAAGGTTTGGAGAAATGCCACTGCCACGCCGCCAAGCACGGCAGATACAAGCGAGTCCATTGTGGTGAGAGGCTGGCATCCGCAAAAGGAGATGCAGTTCTCTCCACATGTATTGCAGATAAAGCCCTGAGCTCCCGGGAGCTTGCTGACAGGGGAGACATTGCAGCTCCTCTGTACACAGTACATCTCACGCAGCTACCGCAACCATGGACCCCATCGACGTCGAAGGAAATGTCAACATCGCAGGCAAAGAGGAGGTCGTTGCGACACACACGGAGCGGATCGTGGACGATGAGAAGAAACATCAAGAGCCTACCTTGACACGCGCCGAGATCCGTCGCTTCATGTGGAAAGTCGACGCCCATGTCTTGCCGATGCTTGGACTCATCTATGCCATCTCTATCCTCGACCGAATCAACATCGGGAGTGCCAAAGTCCTTGGCATGCAAGAAGACCTCAACCTTGGGACCCAGAGGTATTCCATTGTCCTCATGATCTATTTCCCCGGCTACGCTCTTTCCGATGTGCCATCCAACTGGATCCTCACCAAGGTTGAGCCTCGATGGTGGCTGCCTTTTCTCACAGTCGCATGGGGAGCTGTCCTGACTGGCATGGGTTTCGTCCACAACTGGGGAATTCTAGCCTTCCTTCGTCTCCTTCTCGGTACGCTCGAAGGTGGCATCCTCCCCGGCATTACTTTCACCATCGCTTGTTGGTATTCCCGCCATGAATTGCACAAGAGGATATCCTTCGCTTACGGTATCGGCGTCGTGGCTTCCGGATTGGCGGGCATTCTCTCTTTTGGGCTTGGATCGATGAGTGGTCTTCGGGACATGAATGGTTGGCGCTGGATCTTCTCTATCGAAGGTGGAGCCACAATGGCCGTCGGCTGCATTGCGCCTTTCTTTGTTCCCAAATTCCCTGATCACACCAAATGGATCAAGCCAGATGAGAGAGTCTACCTTTACAACAAGCTCGAAAAGGACCGAGGAGACTACAAGACTGGAAAAGTGGGCTGGTCATCTTTTGTCCACACCGCGAAGGATTGGACCCTGTGGGCGCAGGGTACGATCTACTGCTTCAACGTCGGAACGGCCAACGCTGTTGGTTTCTTTACTCCAACCATCATCAAGGTACGTGACATCCTCGTCTGTGTCAATCCACTGCTGACCAGAAAATAGGGTTTAGGATATTCCGGCTTGCAGGCAAGCTTGCGCTCAGGTTATCCTTTCTTCGCAGCTCTTGGGCTCCTCGGCATTACTTCCTACTTGTCGGACAAGTACCAGAAGCGGGCGATCATCTGCATCTTCAATTCCTTCGTCATGATCACGGGATTTTCGAGTAAGTCACACCTGGGTTTTAGGTCTGATCTGCCAGTACTCACAACTTGTCAGTCATGCGAGAAGGCTTCTCGAACCACGTCCGATACTTCGGCATCTTCCTTGCCACGATGGGTGTCCACTCGAACACTCCGGCGCTGCTTGCTTTCAATCAATCCAACATTGTCGACTCGGCGGGAAGAGCAGTGTCTTCGGGTATCCTGATCGCCTGTGGTGCCATCGGAGGCATTATTGGCAGTCTCATCTTCAGAGGCCAAGATGCTCCATCATACGGGCCCGGAATATACACGACTATCGGGCTTACCGCGTACATGGTCTTGGCCTTGTCTTTCATGGTGTACATCTATCACTCACGGAACAAGAAGGCTGATCGGGACGGCACCCATATCGCAGGCGTGCCAGGCTTCAGGTACGCGTTGTAGTAACCTCCTAGATAGTGGTAAACAACAAGGCAAACATAGTTTTGCTGTTCACGTGCTGCTTCTTCGGAAATATCCCACCATCTTCGAAGTATGTGGTCGTCGACATGCCGCGTCTTCAAGCGCTGCATGCATGCGGTGCTTACCGAACACGAGCATTGACCTTGGCCCTAGATGGTGGTCCCGCTCCTGCCACGGATACCTTGCTGTCACTGGTGAAACGCTGTTCACAACTTACGTACCGGTCCGTCTTAACCTGATGGAGCAGCAAAGGTCTGCTCGTATTTCATTACAAATGTTATGGATGTCCTACGCTACGAGGCATGCAATATATCCATCGACACACTCGGTGGCCTGAGTATTTTTAGGAACTGACGGAGTCGCTTTTATCCTCTTTGGAGAACAAGGAGCCCAGCTGTTATGACCGAAGAGCGGGGAGTGCAGCCAGTTCATATACAAACTGCTTGCAGGAATGTAAATGACCAGTGCTCTCGACTCTCCCTGCTCATCTCACAGCTCGACAAAAGTAGTTTAGACGACTGAGATGGTTCCCCGCGATGTGGACAACATGTCTGCCTTTGTTCCCGGTCGTAGACGTGCTCAAAATGGCTCGAACTCTGCCAAGCTGCGTTAATGTCCAGCAATCTTGAAGACCAGTCTCTCTCCTTCCTGAAGAGTACGCCAGTCAGCCAGATTGCAATCACCAGCTTGGTAACATCACCCCGGACTGCCTTTTCTTCCCGGTCAGGGCTGTGGATTAGCCAACGTTATTTTGAGCGGAGCTGGTTGTTGCGCCGATGACTGGCACGGAGAACACCGGTTGAACCATTTTATTTGTTCGCATTGAATGCGACAACCTGCGAAGCTTGCGGCTAGGTTCTGCAAGAGGTATGTCGGGATTCTGTAGGATGTTACAGTCTGAGCGAGCTCTGCGGGTCTGCAACACAACGTCTAGAGCGTCGTGCTCTGCGCAAAAGAAGTAAAGGACGGTTACGGATAGCCAAGGAGATAACTGCGGCTGGCAAACGTGTAGATAAAGGTCGATGCCTCATCGTGCGTCTGTCTGTAGAGCAGGGGGATCTGACTGATATGACAGTGTGGCACGAGGAGCAGCCAAGTATTCGGGGAGAGCCGGTCCTTGGGATAGAAAGAAGTCCAATACCTGGTATCCGGCACCAGCCAAGTTGAAACGGCATGATCGTACTCAGGAGGCTATAGTGTCGAAGATCCAACGGAACCTGGTTTCGTACTGGGCCGCAGCTTCGCTCCAAGCTCGGCTTGCATCTTCGCTGCGACGGACGCGGCAGCTTCTTTCCCTGCCGAGTTCATGCGATATTGGGGCGCGTCCAAAAATGTCCTGGTGGTAAGACGACGATGAGCGATGGGTGGAGGCTCTGCACCGTTGCGAGCCACGCTGTTCCTCAAGAATGCTTAACTATTGTTATTCAGCAATCTTGCGCAAGCCAGTTTCAAGGCAACTCACTCTCCGAAGAATGGCATGACGATTGTGGGGCGAGCGTTCAGCAGGCCGCAAGCTGTGGTTGTAGAGACTCCATGATGTACCACGACAGGGATGCTCTGGAAGAGCCATTCTGAAGCCACTGTCGATTACTGTGCAAAGTCTGGGATAGATCGACAACTTGCCGTGCAAGTAGTCACCTAGCCGGAAGATACCTCCACCACAGTCTATGCTTGCCAGACGGCCCGAAGCATTCGAGATGATAGCCGCTAGATCACATTCCTGGATGGCCTTGAGACTGCAGTAACCAGCTCGTTCGAGCTATCAACAGCATTGTTGCTGGATCGTATGTAGATGGGCGGCAGCCCAGCTCCCAGAAACACGCTTCAAGCTCTGGTGCCGGGTCGTAGTGTGGTGGATTTCGAAGCAGGAAACCACGGACTCCTGCAGTCCGATTAGAGGGCTTCGATTCATGGCAGGGGAAAGATATACGCACGAATGTGATTAACCTTCCATCCAGAATGAACGCAGCTTCTGGGGATGGCCCGACTCGCCTACATTGCCATCGCGCTTACTGCTGACTGGAGCGGGAATGCCCAGCGCAAGCTACGGGCCAAGGAGTGCATTGACGGGACTTATGTCGCTTCTAGAGTACGACATGCTGCACTGTGTGCCTCAAGGACCTCGGGTATGGTCACTATATCATGAAGAAGGCAAGAAATCCACGGTGCTTGATATTCAAGGGTGATATTCTCAGATGGTCAGAGTGCGAGGTGATACGACACAGTAGGCATGGTGACAAGAACGCGTTCTTGGCTGAAGTTCAGATCGTATCAGGAGCTTTTGGTAGGACCGGATTGCAGTGGAACAGGCGGTTGTACTCGTGCTGGTGAAGAGAGGCCTCCCAGTTATTGTTATCAGATGACTTCCATGGAAACATGATCAATTTAGGAGTGGGTAGGGTTCCCTGTGCCGAGATACCATCAATGCTATCACTGGCGCGGCGCGCCATGAAGAGTTCTATGATATCGAAGACGCAGCCTTTCGTGAAGAGAAGGTGTGGATGTATTGCAAGATGCCAAGGCCGCCCCAGACTCCTGGGGTGGAGAAACCTGCACGCCTCAACTTTGCGTGGCTTGACACTGACATGGTCCAGAAAATGTTTCTCCGATAAACGTTTTGTACTCGACGGACGAACAACCCGCCACTATGGCGCCCTCCAGGCTCATTGACGAGGATAAGCTTGGATTTCGGTCAGATAGCCACAGCGAAGACCTCTCCGACGACGGCGCATTCCACCACCCTCCACCGAAACGCAGGCGAATATCCACAGAAGAGGAAAATGCAACAGTTCCTCAGACATCGCTGTCCAGAGTGAAAAAGATAGATCATGCACCAAAGACCGGCTCGACACCGGCGGCTCACCCAGAAATTCCAACGACGTCCGCCACGTTCAAATCGCTCAATGTAGCCCTGTGGCTTGTCCATTCTCTCGCCGCGATGGCAATCCAGAACCCGACGGAAATCCAGAAGGCTTGTATTCCGGAGATATTGAAGGGCAGAGACTGCATAGGAGGCTCGAGAACAGGCACAGGCAAGACAGTGGCTTTCGCGGTTCCAATATTGCAGAAATGGGCAGAAGATCCTTTTGGCATCTATGCTGTGGTTCTGACACCCACTCGAGAACTGGCTCTCCAGATTTTCGAGCAATTCCAAGCGCTGGGAGCACCACAGAATCTCAAGACGGTTCTGATCACTGGGGGGAGTGATATGAGACCTCAAGCATTGGCGCTGGCAAAACGACCACATATCGTCGTGGCTACTCCTGGGAGACTTGCGGACCACGTCCTCAACTCCGGCAAAGAAACCACAGTTGGCTTGAGCCGTACAAAAGTTGTCGTCCTCGATGAAGCGGATCGCCTTCTCGCTCCCGGGCAGGGTTCGATGCTTCCGGATCTCAACACCTGCCTAGGTGCGCTTCCTCCGTCTACATACCGGCTAACGCTCCTCTTCACCGCGACGGTGACACCAGAAGTCCGAGCGTTGAAAGAGCTTCCTCGCCCCAAGGAGCGGCCTCCCATTTTTATCTCTGAAACCACGGACCTATCTGATGGTGCTCCCCAGTCCAGCCTCATTCCGGCGACTCTCTCGCAGACATACCTGCAAATACCCATGACCCACAAAGATGCTTTCCTACATGTCCTCCTCCAGGTCCCTTCCTTGACAAAATCGCCGGAGCCTAGTATTATGATTTTCGTCAACCGTACAAACACTGCTGATCTCCTCCATCGCACACTGCTTCAGCTCGGTCACCCAGTCACGGCGCTCCACTCGGAGTTAGCACAGAGTCAGCGGAACAGGAATCTGTCTGACTTCCGCTCGCAAAAAGCCCGCATTTTAATCGCAACGGATGTGGCGTCAAGAGGTCTGGATATTCCTCAAGTCAACTTGGTGATCAACTTCGACGTCCCGCGAAATCCGACAGACTACGTTCATCGAGTAGGTCGTACGGCGAGAGCGGGAAGACAAGGTACCAGCATCACCTTAGTTGGTCAGCGGGACGTGGAGCTGATTCTCGCGATCGAGGCATATGTGGGCAGCAAATTGGTGAAATGGACAGAAGAAGGAGTCAATGTTGAAACACGTGTTCTCAAGGGCCGGACGTTGAAGGATGTAGCCGAGGCGAGGATGGAGGCGCTCCGAGATGTCGAAGGTGGGAAAGATGTACACGGCTGGCGCAGAAAGCTCAAAAAGGACAAAAAGAGGTCGGTAGCGGAAGCGTCCGCGTCATGACTGCAGGAATGACTGATGATGCCTTATGATGTTTCGTGCCTTTGATGGTACAATCGCGGAGATTACCCATGCAGAGATTGTTGACATGGATCCTACTACCGCTCCCGAAACCAATTTCTTCTTGCCCTGTGCCACCTCATGCGAACGATCCTGCGAACTCGTGCAACCATTGACGTGTCGAAGCAGACTGAGTGCCCATCTACCTCATCCAATCAATATCGAGTTCCGCCTTGTATTCGCCTTCGTCATCAATCCGGCTGAGAACCGTCTCTTCTCCAGTCCACGTAGTTGGAGTCCCGTGTCGCATGCTTGACAGACTTTGTGGTTTGTCGGTTCCGTTCACGCTACCTTCTCTCAACCTTGCAGCGTTCTCTTGCGCCTGGTGCTCCTTCCACCATTTTCCACTCTCCTCAACGACGGACTCCTCCCAGTCACTGACAGGTCCGATCACCTCCACATCCTTCTGACCATGCTTCAGCACCTCTCGGCACGGCAGCGACATTGTCATGTTCTCCTCATTGTTTCCGCCAGTTAGATCTTTGAGCTTTTCCTCACTAGCAGCATACACCAGGCGTCCAATGTTGCTCCAGTATATTGTCCCTGCACACATTGCACATGGCTCCCATGTTGACACCAAGGTGCAGGAGGCGAGATATTTCTGCGAGAAGTGAATAGTGGCCAGCCGAGCAAGTTCGGTCTCTGCGTGCTGGACGTGTGAGATGGAGTAGTGGGAGAGAAGAATTGTGTTGTTGTCAGGACCAAGAAGTAAGGCTGCGAATGGCCGTTTGTCGTGTAAGCTTGTGGCAGTTTTCTGTAGCTCCAAACATGTCCCCACTGCAACATCGATCTGCTCCTTTGTCAACGGCGCACGAGCAGGGTCATGGTGTGCAGTGCCCGAGACTGTTGATGGCAGTGGTGTGGAGGCAGCTGGTCTTGCAGGAGAACTGGTGGAAGATGCAGGCGTGAAGGGAACGGTGACGGCGGAAGTTGGGGTATCATTTCTTGTGACACTGCTGTGAATTGACGAGCCCGAGGGCGTGATGGACGGAGCTGATGCAGGAGGAGGTTTTCGGTGGATAGAGCCTGGTGAAGGAGTATTGTTCTTAGTCGTCGCCGTCGACCGTAGGAAGGACTGGTAGCTCATCTTGACTCGATTTAGTCGGTCGGGAGAATCGTACACTGAGGGTCGATCTAGGAAGATTGAGGGTGGCCAGGTTTCCTGAGATCCGACTGCAACGTCGGAGGGGCTGAGCTCAATATAAATCAGCAGCTCGTTCAACTCGGGACACGAAGCCTGACAGAACGGTTAAGATAGCGTGCATCAATGATGGGGAGTGGGCAACGACACAGATGGACTCAATACAAAATATCGCAGTTCGGAAAGTGGTGGCTTTTTTTGATTTTTGGCAGGAACAACCACTCACCATGCTCAAAAACGGGGCCATACACCATGTGGCTGGGTCTCGCCTCGGTGCGGAGAAACAGCCCACGAGCCAACAGTCCAACTCGGAACATCAGCTCCAGCACTAGTTGCCTAAACCAGCGCTCGATTGGTCCACTAAGGGCCCGGAAGTTTCGCTTAACAAGCCTGTTCCTGACGCAAGTGTTTTGACCGCCACAGTCCAGCGCAAAAATGGGTTCTCAGTATGCCTGAGGGTTGTACCACCTTGGAGGGCTCGCTGCATGTGTAAGAGATGGCATTTCTTCAATCTTAGAACACCAGAATGTCGATGTTGCCTTTCCCTTCACCGTATCGCTGGCGAATGGTTTTCTCGTTGAGTAAGACTACTAGCGGGTTGAAAGTCTGAGGCATCGTAAAGATCGTGTTGTTCTTCTCGTCGCGAAATGAACCGTCAACCACAATGCGGCGCAGCTTTCCGGTCTTCAGGGCATCTGCATCCACCAACTGCTTGAATCTGAACGGGGTTGAAATAGCGATGCCAATCTTGTTTCCCAGCATGTATTCGATGTTGTCCCGCAGTTTCATGTGCTTCGCAATCAGCTTCCCAACTTTGGACTCCTCGTTCTGGAAGACTCGAAGTTCTCGATAGAGGTCTGCCGTGCGGATACCGGAGGATGTAACGACCAGTGTATGAGGAGAAGCTTTATCATCGCAGTTCGACAGACCAACCTTGCCTTCGGGTGAGAAGCGCTCGATGAACTGCGGAAGATTAGCAGCGACACGGTCTCTGTCGTAAACAGTCGTGTCGAGGAAGGCTTTTGTTGGCAGGTATTGTTCTTCTAGTTCGATAGGGCTGCTATTTGGAGAGTACTTTTGAATATATTTCGCAAAGCGATCGGCAAGCAGAGCTGGATCGGCGACAGCGTCCTGAGCTGAAGGAAGTTCTCGTGGGGTCTTGGCTGCTTTCGCGCTCGTAAGCTTGGAAGGTTGTTTCGCAGTCTTGCCATCTTGTGCAGACTGATGTTCAGATTTCGGGCTGGAGGCAGGCTGTTCTGCAGGTTGCGGAGAGTGTCGTAGGCGTTTCGCAGACTTGCCGTCGACGTCACCAGATCCCTCCAGCTCACGCTTCCGCTTGAGCTGCGCCCTGAGACCGGGCTTCTTGTTCTTAGTTCTCGACATTGCGGCGACGGTCTTGTTGGTGACTGATTCATTCAAAATGCGGATTCAATTTTCATCGTGGTTCAAATGGAGGACTCCCCAGAAAATCATTCACTGAACTTGCGCCGATCTTCTCCAAATCTTGGCAAACCGTCGATAAAGCTTCACTTCAAGTTCACCACGATTTGACTTGATTGCTTCATCACTTTCGGCACTCTCATGTGCGGCTGCCATCTTCCTGCCCGCCGCTCAGCTACGAGTGTATTTGCAAACAGGTCTTTTGGTACCCGCGCTTGCTATCTATGAATGGGTAAGGTGGCAATGAGCTCGAAATCGCCGTGCTTATTGCCAAAGGCTCGACAAGGCACAACGAGTTCCATGGCGGACCGAGAACTTGTATCTGCTTCGATATCCTCTAACTCCTCCTCGCACGCTTGGTGTTCAATCTATACTGTGGCCGTCTCCGTCACCAGCAAACAGTATTTCGAGACTGTGCGTGTCCGCATACTCCACCCGTCGTGAAGAACTCCATCGTCTGTTTTTGGCCCCCAGGGTAACCACCCATGGCCGACACAAGAGCAACTTGGAGCTCAAGATATCCTCGTCAGAGTCTCGATGTACCCGTTTCTCAACTCTTGCCGCTTCTCTGAAAATAGCCCTCATTGTGACTCACGGATTATCGATTAATCCAGCCTAATGGACATGTGGCAACTCGCATGGGAAGGAAAATGGCATTTCTGCATGTGCAAGAAGTGTGAGGACATCTGCCATGGATTGGACTGCTACATTGACGCAAAGCGTCTCCCAGGTTGAGCCACGAGAACAAGCCGCTTGCAATGTGACGGTCACGATCTTGACCAAAAGAATTCAAATTTACTCATTCTACATTTGTGTCCTGTTTCAGACCCATCTGGTACTTTCGACTAAACAGATTCAATGCAATCAAAGATGTCTCGGATTAGTTGATTGAGCTACCTTGACGCATCCTTCGCTGTCTGTTATGACTTGCTGAAGCCCTTAGGTCTACGCCGGTCGTTCTTCGTAGCTCAAGAACTTGCAACTCGCACTGCTTTCAACACCTACTCAGTATGAGGACCACCACCTTCGTCGTTGCTTTGGCTCTCTGCATCTCCGCCACTGCGCTCACTGTCACAGATAGACCTCCGCCCATTCACGAGAAACGTGGACCTCATCCATTTCCCTTACCAAGTTGTCCTGCTGGGGCAAGGCTCTGCGACTTCTTCAATGGAGCATACTGTTTCAATGCTACAGCCGGCGACAGTTGTTGTGAAGACGGGAGTGGTAAGCTATTGACCGGGCATTCTTCTAAGATATGATACTGATCCTTCAGGGATTTGCTCAGGAGGTTTCGTCTGTGGCACAGGAATTGCGCAAAACCGTTGCTGTGAACCAGTAAGTCAGTAACTCGAAGGCTCACCTTCGACATCTGATAAGCCTTCAGGGAAGGGAACCTGCACAATGTGCACAAGATGCCGTTGCAGGGACCGTGATGACGATACCGACCGCCCCAGCCACTTCGCGTGCATCTGCTCTGAATATTTTGCGGTTGACTTGGTTCACCTTGTGGATACTATTCGAGTTCTTCATGGTGCGGTTGTACAGTCCGACCTTCTGCTAAGAGCCAGATCCTGGCCCATGCCTCTCCCGGGTACCACACCAGGTAGCAGGGCATTGATAGTGCCTGGTGCTCCCAGAATGGGTTCTTAAAATGGTGGCATGCTGGAACCGTCGTTGGTTCCGAGGTATGCTTGAGTTTTGGTGCGTTCATGGCATTTAAGCTCTGTCGGAATGGCAGGTCCAGGGCCCCAGCTGAAGTTGACGAAAAGGCGGTCGCTCTGAGCTAACGGAATTTGATGGACGGCTCAGTCGTAACTTTGTGAACATATATTCACTCCGGTCCGCAGTTACAGTAGGAATCTGTCGCGGCTGCGTCCACCAATGAGAGGGGCATTAAAACATTGCTGCGGCTTCTTTTCGGCGCTCCGGTATTAGCTACCGTCGGCTGCGGGGGAGATAAACATGAGCGTGGGGTTCTTTCTCAGTAGAAACGCCGTGAAGCAGTTTGACCGACAGATAAAATTCTCGACCGAGGCCCGTAACCGCCATAGAGTCTCTCTAGCCTGAACTTCCAGGGACGACGACTCCCTCCGTATATAGTCTTGTACATATTTTCTTGTGTGGCTTCGGCGACCGGACCGGGAGATAGTCAAGCACATATTGTCAAATTCCCTAGCATGATCGGTGTCCGATAATCGCAGGCAAGTCTCCTACGTCGCCGAAAGTCACACGACAGCGCTAGAACTCTGGTTCCATGGGCTGAATGCGGATCCTGGTACTTTGCTCCTACGATGCCGGCCTCAGAAAAGGAGGGGACGAACGAAGATGACAGGCGGGGGTCTTCTGCAATTGTAGAGGACGACGCGGCCGCCCGGCCACCGCGCGCCCCTCCCAACCCAGCGTCGGTGAAGATCAACGTCGAGGGCGCGTTTATTGTCGACGACGAGATGAATGCTAAGAATGGTACAGCAAATGAACATGTACATTGGGAACATAAGGATATTCGGCTGCCACATCACACTGACGTGGTGAGCCATGTTGCCGTGGATGTACGTTGTCAGGCCACCAGGCCCAACCATTGCGAACCTGCACTGACTGAAGTCTAGATTGGCGGCTCATTGGCCAAGCTGGTATACTTTTCGCGTGAAACTGGTTCAATGCATGGCGGCGGACGCTTGAACTTCCTGAACTTCGAGACGGACCGGATCGACCTCTGCATTGACTTCATTCAAGAGCTGAAGAAAACGCAGTTGAAGCTCAATGGCTCCACCCCACAAGAGTTATGTGTAATGGCAACTGGAGGTGGAGCATATAAATTCTACAACCGAATGAAGGAGGTCCTGCATGTGGATGTGGTTCAAGAAGACGAGATGGAGTGCCTAATTATTGGTAAGGGAAAGGTATATTGATTAATGCGTGGCTGATGTTCAGTAGGACTGGACTTCTTCATCACGGAAATCCCACGAGAGGTCTTTACATACAGCGAGGAAGAACCGATGCAGTTCGCCGATACGCGCGCTGACATCTACCCGTATCTCCTGGTGAATATTGGATCTGGCGTCTCAATGGTCAAGGTATCCGGGCCTCGAGAATTCCAGCGTGTGGGCGGTACGTCATTAGGAGGGGGCACCTTTTGGGGTATCCTTTCGCTGCTCACTGGAGCTCGTACATTTGACGAGATGCTTCGGCTGGCAGAGAAGGGCGACAATGCCGGTGTCGACATGCTTGTTGGCGACATATATGGCGGTGGGTACAGCAAGATTGGGCTCAAGAGCACCACAATTGCCAGCACCTTCGGCAAAGTGTTTCGCATGAAGAGACTGGCAGAGAGGCATGCCGAGGACGGGGAAGGGCTATTCAATGGCGATGATCTTAGCGATGACCATGAGATGCACGGGCACTTCAAGATCGAAGACATGGCCCGAAGCCTGCTGTACGCCATCTCGAACAACATTGGTCAGATTGCGTACCTCCAATCTGAGAAACACAATCTTCGGCATATATACTTCGGAGGGTCTTTCATTCGGGGCCATACCCAGACCATGAACACTCTCTCCTACGCTATCAAGTTCTGGTCCAAGGGTGAGAAGCAAGCGTACTTCCTCCGGCATGAAGGCTACCTCGGGGCTGTTGGGGCATTTCTTAAGCGACAACCGAAGAACTGGGGAAGACGCAACAGTTTTGATGATATCAGACTCACGAAGGTCCTGTCAAAAGAATGAGATTGTTTTCGACTAATGGGAAGGTCGTAGGGAGATTGCGCTTTCGCGCTGGACAACGTCTGCCTCGTGCGCGGTACGGCCGACCCTGACCCAGGCAGCCTTCAAGGTGATCACCACTGCAAATCCGACCCCTTCCTCGGAGCAACGTGGGCGCAACTCAGGCAAATCCACGCAGCCGGCGACCGTCCGGTCCCATGGTCAACAGCTTCTCGTTGGGTTCTGTGAACTCCGTTCGCGAAAGAGCGTCGGAGCGTTGAGTCTTGCTCGCGAACCATACGGTTCAAGCATCGATTCTTACGCGGAACATCTTCGACCGCCAAAGGGTGTCCAACTGGATATATTCCAACCACATCTCGATAAACTACAGAGAAGTCATGTGGAGCAGCGTGTCTGAAATGCTTCCCACAAGCGTCCGGCATTGTGGTCCGGCTGCTCCAGCTAGTTAGGTAGGCACCGCACCACTTCATGCACAAAATACATTGACGATTATGCTTGACGATCCGTCCAGCGTGGAATCAGGCTCGTAGTTGCAAGTTCTCTGGCATACAGATTTGGTGCACGTCATTAGATCCGGTCCTATCCGAGTGTTTGCATTTGAGGCTGGAAATTGAGTTAGACACGAACTCAGGATCAGCTAGCCGAGGCATATCCCGGATTACGTGTGGAAAACGACGTGGACGGCCCAGAGAAAGGCCCAAGGGGATTGCTCCCCAGCAGATCAGCAGAGGTTGACAGCTCGGGGCCTGTCCAGGGCTTGCATGCCTGACGTCACCTCAGTTTCTCGATTACCAGCGATCTTGCATCTTTCATCCGGGCATTCGCATTGGAGCGCCAGTCAACATTGCTCGGCCTTCAGCTTCTTGGAACTTCATATCACTCTTTTGGATCATGTTCTAGTTGCTGCGCAGATTGTCGCATCTATACGCGACACAAGCTGCTCTATTCTATCTCCCATTGACCGGCGCCTCTCGTTCTTTGAAACCGCGTCCCTGACCCCCGATTCGGTCATCCTCCGTGAAGCGCTTGCTGTTGCGGCTTTTCGGCCCATTGCGAACAAGCGTCAGCCGGATAACAGAAAACGCACTGTTTGTCCACGTCGCAAACGCTTCAGCTCTGAAGAGTCTCGTCCAGGAGCACATATCCCTACAATATGGTATGTGGCTGCTGGCCATGAAGCTAGGTTTCTATACTTACAGGTTCGCAGGCGCCTCTAGCGACTCTCGCATCTGAGTTTCTGCCGGTAACGCCTGCTCTTGTCCCTCGTCAAGCAACAACAACCATCGTAACACAACCGACGACGTCGTGCTCTGGGCAGTATTCCGGGGGCACACTTGCAGGCGCAATCATCGGTACCTTCTTCGGAACGATTCTGTTACTCTGGCTCTTCAATTCACTTCAAAACAATAACGCTGGTAACAGGCGCGAAGAGGTTATTGTCGAGCGCAAGAGAAGGAGACGCAGTCGCAGCGGCAGCTCTTCGGGAGTGCGGCGCCCGAGCAGAGTATACTCGGGATGACAGCTCTTTGGGATACTTATTTGAAATGCACATGGGAGAGGAAGGACGGCTTGTACATGATCAACTATGACATTGTGATGGTTTGAAGGCTGGAGGCTTCTGCATTTGGCAATTTGATTTTACGACAATATTTGGGGATCTGATTATGAACATTTGAACTAGGATGACTGAGTAAGAAAATGTTTCGCTGCGTATGCTGGTGGATGGGCGTGTGCTGCTACGGCCTGTAACTACTTGGCGCAGCGCTCTTGAAGGACGGGTTGTTTACTGACTGTATACATCGAAAGGGAGCGGAGGCACTTCTATAGCACGAGGCTAGCCTCCCTAGGAGAACTGATCTTCAACGTGTAACCATCTGTCAGGAATCTGAGCCTTACGTTCAGCGTCATTCCCTATGTTTAGGCTTTGTTTACTTTGCGAGGCTGCAGATGCCGCGCCCGCTCGACTCGACAGTGTCTCCACTATGCATCAAGGCTGCGTTCTCCCGAACCACCGATCCGAGCGTCGCTTCCGCCTTTCGCACTGCTTGAGGTGCACCTGATCACTGTCAACTCGATCATTCCCCTCCGCCTTTGTGCTTCGACCCTCACCAGCAACCAGCCATACTGCAGCTACCTGACGGTCACTCCCCGAGAGTCTCCAGAATCGCCGTTTCCCTAGAACATCGCTGTGGCCTTGCCCGTAGGCACACGAGCCCGCTATTATGGCCGTCAAAGCAGTGATCCCATTCCTGGTGGGAATGATGCTGTTGACCGGATGTTCTAATACGCTGCTCACCAAGTATCAAGACCAACAATGCGTACGAAACTGTGATAGCAACAACCCGAAGAACCACAGGACCTTTGAACAGCCGGTCATCCAAACGTAAGCTAAGCATAAACCAACGTCAGGGTTACACGCTGACAACCACAGCGTACAAATGTTTATAGGGGAGTCGGGTTGTTGGCTCGTCATACTGGGTTTCTACCTGTACCGCTATTTTGTCCTGCGATCCAAAGATGCTCCATTACTCTACCAGCCAGTCAGCACAGAGGATGTGGACGACCACGATACCGGCCGGCCCAGCTCTCACGGTGCCGCTGTCGACCCTGCGCTGAAACCCCTTGTCCCGAATGCAGACAACAGGGCTTCTCTGAAAGGTTGGAAACTGGTCTTGTTGGGCCTTCCTGCATGTTGCGATATCACGGGCACGACCTTGATGAACGTTGGCCTCTTGTTTGTGGCAGCTTCTATATACCAGATGACAAGAGGTGCATTGGTGCTATTTGTTGGACTGTTCAGTGTCCTGTTCTTGAAGAGAAAGCTCTATCTATACCATTGGTTCTCGTTGGTAATTGTCGTTTTGGGCGTTGCATTGGTGGGACTTGCTGGAGCGATTTATACGGGGGACAGAAACTCTCCGGCGCCTAAGGAAACCAATCTTGAGCTGGTGCGCACCATGGTGTTGGCTGCTCGACAGGTGGCGGTCGAAGCAGCGGATCCCGCCGTCGTGCGCACTATCGTCGGCATCTTCCTCATCGCCTTCGCGCAAATCTTCACGGCTACGCAGTTCTGCCTGGAAGAATGGATTCTGGAAAATTATGCTTTGGAACCTTTAAAAGTTGTTGCATGGGAAGGTTTGTTCGGCTTGATCGTCACTGTCTTGCTGCAGGTCATCCTCCATTTCACAGTTGGCGTTTCCAAAGCGGGCAAGTACGGGTATTTCGACGCCGCGGAGGGCTACCATCAAGTCTTTACCAACCGTGCAATCGGCATTTCAAGTCTTGCAATTATGGTCTCAATTGGTGGCTTCAACTTTTTTGGACTCTCGGTAACCCGAAGCATCTCAGCTACGTCTCGGTCGATTATCGATACTTGTCGTACTCTGTTCATCTGGATTGTATCCTTGGGCCTCGGCTGGGAAACCTTCAAATGGCTCCAAGTGGTGGGCTTTGCATTGGTGAGCTCCATTTCAGATGACTCTTGACCCAAGTGCTAACTTTACTCATAGCTCGTATACGGCACCTTCATGTTCAACGACCTCGTTCGACCACCGATCAAAGCTCTCCTCCCTGCGAGGGACGAAGCCGAACGAGAGGAACTTCTGCCAGAAGAGCCAATTGAGCATATGTAGACTTTTAACAAACGCCGGTTACCCCCCCGAGATGTATGAGTATGTCACGACACTCTGATGATTTGAATCTAGAGTGCGGCAATCCATGCAAGCATGGGCAATCGGGCTAGTTCACCTTATTCGAGGGAACTGGCGGATAATTTTCGTTGAATTCAATGCGAGGAGCATCAAGCCCAAGCATTTTGTCCAACCCTGATACAGCAGCAGAAAGACACGCCTTGATTTGTTCAAGTTGTTGCTCCTAACTTTGCTTGACCTTCTTTCTGTGCATCCGATATAGCAACTCCGTCTGGAGGCTGGCAATTTCAGAGTGTCAGCTCTTGGGCACACAGCGTCGGGACTTTGTACCCCCTGCAATGTAAGGCATGACAATTAGAAGGCTGCATCTGGTCTGTCAAATCTAATTGTTCCGCTACACAGCCTGACAATCGGGGCATCTTCTCGGCGTTCTTACACTTGTGGTGTGCTATCGAAGCTGGGGTTGATGCAAGGGATGAATTTTCCACCGCGCACATCTTCACGGCGCTTCACACCTTGAGAGGTGGCTGGCAGACATTCTGCAGGAGAGCGGGATGACTTTGTACGACACAAAATCTGACACTCGAGAACATGCAAGAGCACGATTCGAAAGTCAGCCGCTTTCACTTCAAGAGAGGGTCTGATGCCGTGGCAGTTCAGTCTGCAACACGCGCAGGAGTAAGTACTGGGATATATGTCTCACCTCGCCCTTCGTTGAAAGGCCTCTTTTACTACGTACTTATCCCAACCCGCGCAGACACAATGGAACAATTGACTCCTCCGCACGACTTCGGTATGGCAGATGCTCACCACCAGGGCTGGCCGACTTCATTCCGTCTCACCCATTGTTCCAAGGAAGGACGAATGACGCCGCCTTCTTCCCCCACCCAGCCCTCACGGAACGGGTCCAAATTGCAACTGTCGGAGCTGCTTCGTCGGTCAAAACTTATCAAATCGAAGCAAAGTGGATTGCCCCAAGACGAGATTCGAACACGCCCATCAGCGAACAACATGAAGGGCCCTTTCCCGCTAACTCTTCCCGCGCTTTCCTCGATCGTCGCGGACAGCTCTTCGAATGTTGGCCCTCCTTATGCGGAACTTCGCAGAATGTCCGCCAGCTACAACAACCTCCGTGTTCTGGCCCAGCATCGACCAGTTTCGAGTCCAGTCATCCCTTTGTTTCCAAGCCCTATCGCACGAGACTCTCCTCGTGAATCTGAATCGTACTTTAAATTTCACAATCCTCGTCATCGACCTCATACCGCGAGCTCTAACGACAGCTCTGTAGATAGTTTCAACATTCTGTCGTACTATTGCGACGACCCCACTGATAGTCTCTGGCAGCCGGAAGACGAATCTCCAATGGAGCATTCCTCCTGCAGGGAAGCACTCGAGGACGACAACCAGAGTACGGCATCAGAGTCTATGCCGGCAACGCCGCTTCAGCAAGAATATCAGCCCACCTTCTGCACGGACGAATCTGACTGGCTTGCTAACACCACTTCGCGCGACCAGAGGATGCGTCGGTTCAAGTCCCGATACTACCAAATTGTCCAGCAACCCTGGAAAGAGATCCACTCGGAATGCGGCGAGAACAAAGTAGTGAGTTGTCCACAGAGGCGCAGACAGCAGTGCTAATCAACGTCCAGATGATCGCTACGGTCCTAGTAGGGCCTGGCAAACCAAAGTTGGTCCATATCCACCGTCCCCCCTCGAAGTCTGGGACGGATTCGTCTGTGGAAAGTCTCCATACTCCTTCGACCCCGAAGAGAGTACCCTTGGAGGTGTCTGCCTTCAGTCCGTTCGACACACCTTCCGAACTTCCTCCTCGCGTTGACTCCATTATCTCCCGTGGCACGTCCACCGCGATTCAAGAACTGGCAACTAGTTTCCTGCCACAACCGCTCGCTCTCCTCCGGCGCAGCCGGTCCAGCCGTTCTGAAAACATTTTCGGTACCTGGCAGCGGTTTCAAGATCTCGCGGATCCCTTCGAGACCTCACCGAGGAGAACCCGAAGCAATCAATCTTTCCGCGCAACTGAAAAGAGATGGGCAATCCGAGGCACAGCAAACATTGACACGCAGGTTCTTCGAGAACCGTCACCCATAACCAGAAGTGCAACGTGGTCACGCTGCAGGAAATCGGAGAGGACGTTGAACGCAGTCACCAGAGCCATTGATCAATTTCCGGACAACATGCTTCAGCTGGATTCGCCCGCTGTCCTTGAGCTCAGGAATCCTCAGATTTCCGACCGGACGTACACCATGGCCTTGCAGCGGGTATTTCCTGCCGCAGCGCCGGTCCTCATTTCAGCCCTCACCGCCTGGATCATCGTCGACTTGTACTTTTCTCGGTTGAGGGATCAGCCTTTGCCAATGGAGCGATATTTAGGCCAAGCGGCTGCGCCACAGGAAAGTCTTCATCGGATTCCGAACAAGGCGAGGGAGATGTTGGGCATTGGTCTTCCTGATGCAGCCTCGATATATCTTAATGATTATGCCCTGAGAAGGAGAGCATCGGCAATAGAAGCGAGTATTCGGGTCGTTGGACAGCGACTAGTGGAGGCGCTTCGAGGCTCGTGGGATGAAGATATCTGGCGGTCGCTGAGGGTTTTGGTGGAGGTGATAGAATGCAGCCCGCAGCGGTGGGCGTGAACCGGTCGTGGTTCTGAGCAATACTCTCTTGCCATTGTACCAGTATTGCGTCGTTCGGGGTAGTAGTCAGTCTTTCACCGCAATGCCAGCCGCACATTCAAGCCGGTCTGATTTAGCACCCAAGCATTACTGACCTTCCATTCCCTGCTCGGATCAGCGAGCTCAATCCGGAACTTCAAGAGCAGTGCGGGGACTATCTTGTGCAGTTCCAACAAGGCGATGTTCTTTCCTAAGCACGATCTTTTCCCTGCTCCGAAGGAGAGCATACTGTGCTCCATATGCTTGGTCTCCTTTTCCTTCGCGCTCAGCCAGCGAGTTGGATTCCACGATTCCGCGTCGTGGCCAAAGACGTGAGCACTGCGGTGGAGGACCCACGGATTAATACCCACAATTGTGCCCTGAGGAAGGAACGTCCTTGTCCCGTCGGCATGTTGGAGACTGAGACCTTCCCTTGGGACGACGCGTTCAAGTGGCAGAGACAGGGCTGGATTCATCCTCAACCCTTCCTTGATGACGGCACAGAGATAAGGGAGATTCTGTTGAGACTCGTTCCAGGTCGGGGACGGGCTGAAGATGCGGCCTTCTGCCACAGCCGAGTCGAGCTCGTTCTGAAGCTGAGAGAGGGACCCGGGATTCTTCAGAAGGTGATAAAATACTGCTCGCAGGGTCGAGGCTATCGTGTCGCTTCCTGCATTAATGTTCATCTGCGGACTCACAGTCAGTCTCTCGTACTGGACGTAGCCGAGTTGGCAACCCACGAATAGATTAGACAGAATCTGTGCATCCGTCAGTGTCTCTTCTCCGGCTTCGGCTTTCCTTATCTTCAGAAACCGGCTCAAGAAATCGGGCCTGTCCAGCTTGTTCTGTTTTTCGTCCACGCCAGCCTCGTCCAGATCACGCAACCGCTCCTTCAACAAGCGTTGAGCAAATAGCAGGATCGGCGAGCTGACACTCTTGCGGAAGTACTTGACGTAGAGTGGATTCTTGCCTAGAAATGCCTCATCCAGCCACGGTATCTGGCCGAGGACACTGAAGTAATTGAAATTCGCTCCAATCGCTTCGATAATGTTGTTGATGTCGATTCCCTGCTCAATGAATCCCAACCGCCGGCTAAAGGTAAGCTCGCCGATGATATCAAAGGCGAAGAACTGCAGGTACCGGCCTAGATCCAACTCCTTGACGCCAGTAGCAAACCGTTCCTCCAGCGTCTTCAGAAACACATCCGTTGTCCGATCTACTAGTTCCTCGTACTCCACCAGAGTGCTCAAAGAATATGCATGCGCAATCAGCCGCTTCGACTTCGCGTGTTGGGTCTCGTCCGTCATGGCCACGAGGCTTGCCGCTCTCCTGCCATTGACGATGTTCTGGAAACAGCTGTAAAAGTCGGACTTGACCAACCCTTTACCGATGCCATAAATTTGTGACACGTAGTCCGCCGAACCGGTGACGGAGACACATTCCGGGCCAAGGCGCACGAGGTTTCCATACTGTTTGTGCAGGTTGAGATGGACTTCGTGGGCGGACCCGTTGTATACGAGGAGCGCACGGTAGATGTTGGTGAAGCGAGCGATGAAAGGGCCAGGTACTGAGGAGAGTGCCAAATAATTCTTAAGGAGGTAGAAGAACAGGACAGCTGGAAGGGCATATGTCAAAAGAAGCAGCAGCATTGTTGCAAAGCGATGAAATAGGTTGAAGAACAAGCGAATTGAGGATGGTTGAGGTGGTGGTCACTGTCACATTCCACGGTGCCGCGCAAAGTGCCAGCATAATTGAGGGCGGTTGAAATGATTCTACCAGGGGGCGACATGCTCGGTTATTTTCCGCGCAAATCTATCTCGGAGTCGAACCGATACAAGTTGACGAAAATAGCACATGAGTTTGGAGAAGATTGTGTGGAAGTAGGGACTAGATAGAGTCTTTGTGCGGGAAGCTGTGGCAGCGGAAAGTTTCCGTGTGTCTCGGTTGGCCGCGGGGCCCTGTACAAGAGAAACAAATGTCCTCTTTTACCGTCACAGCCGCATGCTTTCAGCATTGAAGGTGACTGTCCAGATGAAACTCTGCGAGCTGAACAGATGCCGTAACAACCACACAATGCGTGCCGCCGCCATCTCGATCGTAGAGAGTGGTGTCGAAGCTGTCAGATCGACTGGTCGAATACGGAAGAGTCGCTGACGACTCTTGCTTGCCAGGATCCGCACCCCCACGAAGCAAACACATATAGTCCATCTACCATATTGACATCATGGTTCGGTCCAGTCGACCTGCTCTGTGACGGGTCCACCATCATCTTTGGTGTATGATATTTTAAGACGAAGGCGAAGCTTTGGCGGTAGAGACTAGAAATCCGGTTAGAAATGGGAACAGGATCAAGAGGTGGAATGGACTTACCCCGGTAGCTGCCACAATCCTCATGCCCTGGGTAGCCTCATCGCCGCCGTCCAGCGTGCTCTTGTTGATGGCCTGCAGCGTCAACTTCTGACTCTTCGGCACAGCCGCTTGCAGGCCTACGTCTGTCATTCGCACGAAAGTCGAAGTGTTCTTGAATTTCGCCATGGCTTGAATGCCAGCTCCAGTCCTGGAAACCTGAAGCGCGACCGACAGGCCATTCTTATTGTAAACTGGGTGTGCCACATGTCCGCTTGGGGCAGGACTTGCGGGTTTCGGCGTCCCGTTCCCGAACAGATCCATGATCGAGTCAGTATTGGATGCTGGCGGCGGGCTTTTCGCCTGCGTCGGCGGACTCGAGACGGAAGTTCCACCGAGGATGTCGGCAAGCAAATCCGCTGTCTGCTGTTGATTGCCATTCAAAGTAGCGCTGGCATTTACAGCAGGAACATCGGAGCTACCCATGAGATCGAGAAGCATATCAGACTCTGTTGTCTTTGCGACTTTGGTGTTGGTCTTGGCTTTCAACGACTTCCGCTTGTCCTTCGCCGGCACCGCGGCCTGGCCGAGAACTCTTTGTTCTTCTTTAATTTCTGGCGGTGGCATCTTCTCCAAAACTCCTCTTCGGATAGAGTCGTACCCGAACATGTTGCCATACTCGACCGCCCTCTGTTGGATTTCGACACTTAGATCTGCCGTCCGCGATTGCATCAGCCGCCGTATTCGCTCGACTTGTGACTGGTCTGACATTCTGGTCGTCAACTTCATTGCTGAAGTGATGATGAATTCGGTGGTGATCTGATTTGCGTATGTCGAGTTCAGGATGGTCGTGTATAAATCAACAATATCGCTCTCCTTAACTTCCTTCACCAACTCTTCCTCTTCGTAAGTTCCGCCACGGAGCAGAGCATCACCATACTCACCAATAACCCACACAGCGGCCAAAGTCAGTGCCTCCTGTGTGATATCAGCTTTCAAGGCGGCATATAGCTTTTGAACCGCATAGGTTTGCTGGTCCGGCGAAGTGGCGATAAGCCGAATGAACGATGATAGAATTTGTTCCTTGACGTGGTTCCCAGCTAGCTTGACAACCCTCAGTAGAGTGTCAATGTGCCAGCGCTTGTTAGGAGCGTGGCGATCGGCCGCAATTCCGATCTGCGTCGTCATGATGGGCTTAAACTCGGTGTCTGCAACCTCCAAGAACGCCAGCAGCTCTCTTATCAACACCCGCACGTTGTCTTCGCGGATCAAGGTAAAGCTGAGATCGAGTGCTCGCCGACGAATCGAGATGTCAGGGTCTCGCAAACATTCAAGGATGGTGTTTCGGTGCCTTTGTACTGCGTTCGGCTCGATGGCCACTACCTTGATCAATGTGTTGAGCGCAACGTATCGGATGTTGTTGTCTTTGTTGGCCAAGAATTTTCCCAGGATGTTTACGCCCAGTACGCGCAGACCGGAGTCGGCCTCGATGTCGAGGATGGTAAGGACTGCTTCATACAAGATAGCATTCCCGACATTCTTCGTAGATTCGGTGTTGGTAGCAACTTGTGCAAGGATGTCGTTGATTTGTTCGCTGATACCCGTGTCTCCTCGCCCAAGCACTCGGAATAGCCGCAGAATCTTGACTTGCAGGAAAGGGTCTGTGATGCCCGAGACATCGTGCTCTGGTGTATAACCAGAGCTTGTCAGGCTCTTCAACGTCCGTACCAGATGCGGGACGACTGGCCGGAACATGTCCACGACTCCTTCTTCGCCGCCTTCTGCCTCGTCGGCCTCGCACATACTAGTGATCAAGGTCAAGCCACACAACAGAACTCCGTGATTCCTGTCCTGGAGCAGGGCTTTGGCCTTCTCAAAGAAATGTTCCTGCAGATCGGGGACTTTCCGGCATATTCGCATGGCACATAGAGCGGCTTTCCGACGGATGTAAGGGTTGGCGGTAGATATGAGGGATTCGACTTCGGGGAAAAGATCTCTTGACATTTCGATAGAGGCAATGTTGCCCAGCGTGCAGAGTGCGAGGCCGACCACATATTGATTTGAGTGGTTGAGATCGCTATGCGAGAATTAGTACTTTCCCTTGAATGGGCCGATATGTCACCCACTTCTTCAAGGAGTTCGTGACCAGCGTGAGGACTTCCTGATTCTCGTCCAGCAAGAGCATAGTACCCAGGTAGCCCAGTCGCTTGTCCGCAAACCGAGGAGAAGCCAGCAGTTTGAGGCATTCTATCTGGCCGAAGTGCGTCCGTTCGCCGAGGGTAAAGAGGTATAGGAGCTTCGCAACATTGTTCCTCCTACTGACAGTCAGACGCTTGCTCCTCTGGAACCATTTGTGACGATTGACCTGATGTTGGAGTCTCCGCTCTCTTCCCGAAAGCTGGCCCGAATCGCCGCACTTTCTTTCTGGACCACGGCCCGCTCGTCGGCGATTGTCTTGGAGGCTCGCACATTACGGATAAACTGCTTTACTGGCAGTATGTCAGTAGGTCAGGCGACGCAGACCAGGCGTAAGGGGAAGGCATACGAGATGTCATGGCTGCGCACGCTGACCCGAGGAGGGGTCGTTCGCTCTCCGATCACTCGTTCATCGATATGAGGTCGTCAGGTCCGGTGTCGGCGTGACTATGAAGAATGGAGATCTCGCAAACCCTTGATCGCGAGCAGATACAAGTTGTGGTATTTCTGGTTATTGGTGATCCGAAAGCCAGTGTCAATTGTTGATTCAGGAACATTTCACGTTCGGCGCAGAAGTGGCCTCCGACGTCAGCCAATCGGGGGGAGAACATGTCAAGGGAACTAGTCTTGTCCAGGCCATCGACGCCTCATCCTCGACTCACATGTTCTTCTTCTTCCCACTATCGCTTCGCCCGAAATGTGATCTACGCCGATCGTCCTATTGCCATGTCTGGATATGTCAAAGTACTCCCATAGAGGGTGTGTCACCTGCAGGAAGTCCCACGTGAAATGTGACGAGAAGCGACCTGCGTGCTCAAGATGTATGCTCCTGGATCCAAGAACATGCAGACCCTGGCTGATCTGGTCAGGCATGAATCGAGGAATGCTATGCCCCGGCTACCAACGCCCACTCCGCTGGTCACAGAAATACGAGAAACCGGCACAAGTGACTTCATCGCCTTGCATCTCGGCGACTCTGGACACGTCCACGCCTACCTCACTATACCTATCGTTGTCTGAGTGTTCGGGGAGGCTAGCATCTCCGAGAACTGGTCCTGCATTCCTCGATGGCAGCGGATTCGAGACGTCAAAGGAATTTGCGCAGCCCTCTGGCGCTGCGGCTGAACAAGCAGCGGAAAGTGTGCCATGGGCGTCGCCGTCCATGAACCTCCAGATAGCAGCCGCTCTGCCCCCGTCGCCGTTAGCCTTTGCAGAATCTGTTCATTTTGTCCAGTGCTATTCTGGCGTTCTTGCTAGGGTATTGTCGATTTACGATGGCCTATCCAGCCCCTTTCGCGCGGCAGCACTGTCCACCTGGAGGCGGTCGTCCCTCCTCTTCTCCGCCTTCAAATTCTTCGTCGGGATATATCGCGTAGGCTGCGGTTCAAATTCGCGACTCCGTCTCGCCATGGACGAAGCGCGTCTCGAAACCCTCAATCAGCTCTCTGCTAACCTTTCATCAGTCACCAGCCACCTCACCGCACAAAACCTCGATGTCCTCCTAGTCATCAATTCGTTTGGCCTCAGTAGCAGCTGGTATGACTTGAGTGATCTTGGTTTAGAGCACTACACCGTTGCTGCCACAATTGTGCGAGTGGGCCATGGTATCACGCCTAGACATTGCAGATTCTTCAAAGAGTTTCTGGTCTACTGGTGGATGATGCTGTCATTTGCCTGCGGTTCAGGCTCGCACCGCACCCCGGAGCCGCCGACCCTAAGCCCCAGAAGCTCTACTGAACCGCGAATGCCACATCCATTGACAGGTGTTTCGCCCGAGTCTCAACTCTTGCTCGGAATGGTCGCCCGGCTGGTTTTTAGCCACCGCCGGATGGTCTTAGAGCAGGATACGACCTCCGCGGAGGCAGCTGTAAGATCATTGGCGAACGTTAAGATGGCCAGGCATCTGGAACATGAACTTGTTTCTCTGCAGTTTCCATCAGCTGACCTGATCCTTGACCCGGGAGATCCTCATACCTCTGTGCAGGATTTGCTGAACATCGCTCGGGCATACAGGGTAAGCGGCCTGTTACTTCTTTACCATGCTCATCCGGACCTTCTCACCGACAGGTCATACCGCGATGCTTCATTGCACGCTGTTAAGCCCGCTCTCAGCGGTCTTGAGCAGAGAAGGTGCCTCAGGTCTCTCGCGTTTGACGTTTTGCAGTTGCTGCAACAGATCTCTCCAACCTCTGGCACTCGGACTATCGAAGCTATACTGCTGGTAATAGTGTCTGGGGAGCTCTCTCTCAAAAAGGACGGTGCTCTACTGCCGACAGACCTCGCGACCATTAATGTGATCTCGCATGGGCAGTCAAGTGCAAAATCCGGCGATATATCGGAAGCAGGTATACGGCGAGCTGTACTGCAAGCGAGGGCCCTTGTCATCGCTCGATTCGAAAGAATACAGGCGATGTTGCCCTTCAACACTATTCGCCGCATGATGTCTCTTGTATTTGAGACATGGCAGTTGATGGACAGTGGCTTCAATGTTTCCTGGGTCGATTTAATGATCAAGAACAAGTGGGAATTTTTAATGATCTGAAGACGAGAATTAGACGGAGCACCAAGATGGCGGATAACTCCGGTTAGAGCGCGATCGAACATATCGACCGTGCAGGAAAAAATCTCTTGGGCGATTGATCTATACGATACATATCTACCCCCAGTCTGACTTGCCTTCGTTCCTTCAGCCACGCTTGCACGCCTGCCGGGTCTACGCCGTTCAGCTTTTCACTATGCACGTTCTGGTGGTCATCTGTCACCTAAACCAAGGCTCCTTCACGCACGCCGTCGCCGAGGAGGTCGTTAAGGGAGTGCAGAGCGAGGGCCATTCTACGAAAGTCGTTGACCTATACAAAGATGGCTTCCAGCCGGTCTTCACACCTCGGGACTGGGAGCAGTTTGATGGCGTTCCGATGACGGAGGATGTACTCGAGCAACAACGTTTCGTGGAAGAGTCGGATGCTATCTTTATCGTGTTTCCGATTTGGTGGTACGGGATGCCAGCCATGCTCAAGGGCTGGCTCGACAGGGTCTGGTCGGCTGGATGGTGCTACAAATCCGAACGAAACCCTGAGGGCACTCTACTACCTCACCGGCCATGCACGGTCTTCGCCTTGGCAGGAGCAAGTTCGAATCAGTTACACCGATGGGGTTACGACAATCACATGCTTCATCTTTGGCGATACGGCGTTTTCGGCTATTGTGGGTTCGAGCCTCTCAGAATCTCAATTCTGGATGATTGTTCCTACGCTGAGTTTGGGAAGCACGCCGGACACTTGCGGACAGCGTATGAAGCGGGACAGAAAATCGGCCGTGATCCTGAAGCCCTGCCGGGTATCAAGCCGTTTCTAGACAAAGGCCTCAACATCAAAGGCGAAAGGCATGTCGAAGAATGAGCATCGGCGTCTGCGAACTGCATTGCTTGAATAGGCTGTGTGTCATCTGGGAAGCTCTCAATCTGGAGACTGTTTCTTGTTTCCGACATCCTCCACGCCGCACCGTCCATAGTCGGGTACAAAGGCAAGGTATACTCAGCACTCCATCTGGCGTCCGGATAACGCCGTTCCAGATTGGCGGCTGAAAGAAATGAAACTCCGCCGTGTCGGGATAATCACGTTATTGTTCATTGGCTACGAGCTCGGCACCTTTCCAGATTCGACCGAAAATTGCGAACATCCTTGTCTGCGCAGCTGCTCCAAGACTGCGACCTCGAACGTGGCTCGAATCGAGAAGTCCTAATGGACATATCCGCCTATCAACGGGACTGATAGCGATTTCGTGACTGAAGTAGGTAAGAGAGCCAGCGTTGTTCGACAAAGCTTCAGAACTCCATCAACCCGTCTTCTGGCGTTTGCAACTCCATGTGTTGTGGGGTATGCGGGATGTGAGTTTCGTATCACTTCATCAAAAGCCTTTCGCAAGCGCTTCCAAACTCGCAGCTGCCCTGACGGATCCCACACTGCTTCAACACTGAGATCACCCCAATATGGGCAGCATCGACGCGAACTGTGCAAGTGGAGGTGGTCATGGCCCGACCGTGAACACCCTTCCTGCCTCGTGGTATCGAGAGGAGGGTTTGTACGAACTTGAGAAGCGAGCGATCTTCTCGAAACGCTGGCTGTGCGTCTCTCATGCGTTGCGATTCAAAGAGGTTGGAGAGTTCGTCAATTTCGAGATTGCCGGTTTCAAGTTTTTCGTCATTCGCGACCGGCAAAAGGAACTCAAGGCATTTTTGAATGTTTGTCGGCACAGAGCGTATCCCATCATCGAGAAAGAGAGCGGAGAAGGGGGAAAAGTCAGCATCTTGGCTTGCAAGTATCACGGTAAGACCCGACGCTGCACGGAGACAGGTCCTTGACTGAAGTTGATCATTAGGCTGGTCTTATGGATTGTCTGGGAACCTCGCGAAAGCACCTCGCTTTGAGACAGTGGACAACTTTGATAAAACCATGTATTCTCTATATCCTGTGCACTTACGTCTAGACAGACTCGGGTTCGTCTGGGTCAACCTCGACTCGGCCAATTCACCGACTATCCCCTGGGAAGACCATTTCGATGGCGTTGATATGCAGCCACGGCAGAAAGATTTCAGCATGGATGACTTTGAGTTTGACCACGCATGGGAGCTACAAGGCGAGTACAACTGGAAAGCCATGGTGGACAACTACAATGAGGTGTGGGAGTCTCCTTCTGACGATAATTGTCGCGACTGACATTCTCAGTGTTATCATTGCACGACGGCGCATCCTGGCATTCTGGCAACGACCAAACTGGATACCTACGACGTCAAGGGTATCAAGGGGTTCATTGAACATTATTCCGAGCCCCTCGACAGCGTTGAACACAAGTACGGGGTGCAGCCGACATATTTCTTCCCCAGCGCGGCGATTTTGATATCGTATGTCTGAGAAATCATATCATTTGCGAGGCTCTGCTAACCCTCTCCAGTGACGGGATAACCTATCTTACACGTTTTGCGCCCAAGTCAGCCACATCCCTGAAGCTCGAGTACGAGGTCTATCGGCACAAGGACTGCACTCAGGAAGACTTCGACACCATGAATCCCTTCTTCAAGCAGGTCGAAACTGAAGACGTGGGTCTCTGCAATGCGGTGCAGCAGAACCTCAACATGGACACCTACATCAAGGGGCCACTCCATCCGCACAACGAAAAGGGAGTCATCTACTTCAAAAACCTTCTCAAGGATGTGCTGTATAAACACATGGCGGAGGAGCAGAAGGCTGGGCGGAAGATCTTCCCTGCTCGAAGGACCGATGGCAAGAGTGACGAGATAGCGGAAGAAGAGGCCTTTTGTCGACTTGCATGTGATGGAAACAGTGGTCCGAAAGCGGTCCCCCAGTGGTGATGGTGCTCCGAACCGAGAGGGCGCACTTCAAGCATCAGATCAGATCAACCGCTTTCGCCAGATCCGAGAGTCTCTACTGTAGTTGCCATAGACTCGTACGCCTGTAGAGTCCTGAGGCCACGATTGATAGTCATGAGGGCAAATCCAGACCAGTTGCAAGAACAGATGCTTGCGCTTTTCTGATCCAATCGGCGGCGAGGTCGTATCGGACGCCGAGGCTGATGTCGACATTGCTGGGATGAGTCGTGCTGATTACTCCCATTTTCGGTAGACACGCGCATTCGGGTTCAGCGAGTCCGAAAATCATTCCTCTAGTAGCCAGGCTATCGGGTCTCCTGGATTTCTTGGTTCTGCGGAATCATGGCAGCCTTTTGTGTCGCCCGGCTTCGTAGCTGCACTCTTCTGTAACATACATCTCCATCTACCACTTCGCACGATGGCCCGCTCTAGTAGTGAAGAACGAAATATCTTACGCCCTCGACCGAGGAAACCGTTGCCAGAGGCCTTACGAGCTTCGGGCAATGGGTTGACTGCGAACGGATACGTTGATGTCCCGTCAGGCATATCGAGGTACGTTTTTGTCATTTTGCGAACTTGGGCCTTCCTGACAATCACTCGCAGTGGTCGCTCGACGCCGGTTCCTCACGATGCGCCGCCTTCGGTGCAATCTCTTTCCACGGCACGAAAGGCCGCGCGAGCGCAAGCAAAGCACAGGCTGTTCCACACCATCAACTACGTTCCGCGCGTCTCTCACTTCGATCCTCAGAGCGAGTACCGTGACTTCCGAGGATTCTTCGTGCTGTTCTGGATCAGCTTGACTATTATGGTCATCACCACGGGGTTGCGCAATCTGAAAGAGACAGGCCATCCACTGAGGATTGAGGTCTATGAGCTGTTATCCAGAAATGTCATCTCTTTAGGGTTGAGCGATGCCGCAATGGTGTGCAGCTCTGCTTTGAGCCTACCACTCCAAAAGCTGGCTCGGGGGACGAACGGCATATTGCGATGGCGAAGAGCTGGAATCTGGATCCAGAGCATATATCAAGCGTTGTGGCTGACGCTGTGGGTGAGCTGGCCGTTCTTGCTGGATTGGACGTGGACGGCGCAGGTCTTCTTTGCTCTCCACACCCTGACCTTCCTCATGAAGATGCACTCGTATGCATTCTACAACGGTCATCTGGCCGAGACTGAGAGACGGCTGCAAGATCTCGACAGGCCCGATACTGCGGACCGTGGCAAAGCTGTGAAATACCCAGGCTCTCCGTCACGTTTGCGGCAATTGGATCCGGACAGCTCGCCAGAGGAGAAGGAGGCCGAGGAAGAGTTGTCTCAGCTTCGGCAAGACCTGGCCAAAGAGCTCACGTCTCCCCTTGGCTCAGTCACATATCCGCAGAACCTCACCTGGTACAACTACGCCGACTACGTTCTATGTCCGACGCTTTGCTACGAACTCGAGTACCCCAGGACTGAGAAGATCAGATGGGACGAGCTCTTTTACAAGACCCTTGCCGTCTTTGGTTGTATCTTTCTGATGATCACAATCAGTGAAGAGTTCATCACGCCTGTTCTGGCCGAATCAGCAGCTCGCCTGAAGCTTGTGCAGACAATCCCGGACAAAGCGCTGATACTGGCCGAGACCACCAGCATGATGCTGTTCCCGTTCATGATCACCTTCTTGCTGGTCTTCTTGGTCATCTGGGAGTATATCCTGGGTGCTTTCGCAGAGATCACCTGCTTCGCCGACCGACACTTCTACTCCGATTGGTGGAATTCAAGTGACTGGCTCGAGTTCAGCCGGGAATGGAACATGCCTGTGTACCACTTCCTTCGACGACACGTGTTCTTCTCCTCCAAGACATACTTTTCAACACCAGTTGCTATGACAATCACCTTTCTGGTGAGTTCGCTGGGTCATGAGCTTATTATGGGCTGTATCACGAAGAAACTGCGTGGGTACGGCTTCTTCGCAATGATGCTACAGCTGCCGATAGTGGCGTTGCAGCGGAGCAAGCTGGTTCGGGGTCGATGGGTGCTCAACAATGCAGCGTTCTGGAGCAGCATGATCTTGGGACTGAGCATGATGTGCAGCTTGTACGTTCTCGTTTAGCTTAGGACAACTTGGGTTTGTGTGAATAGTGCATAATGCATAAAGAATTGTACACTGTAGCTAGGCGTGCCGATGGCTGTGATTGGCTGTTTTTTCGTGTCTTGGCGCAGCACACAGGTATATCTGTCTCCCACGCCGCTTTAAAGAGTCTCTCCCTCCCTGCGCCGCTTCCAGCCGAGATACCCGCTTGTGTCCACGACAGCGACTTTCAGAAACACACGCCGCTTTAATCTCTCTGGCCTGTCAACATGGATGCACCTTCTGTGTAAGTCTCCTCTCTAATTCGTCCGCACCACTTGCCCTGTCTTCCACGACACCTTCCTGTCACAGAGGCAACCGACAACAACTTTCATTCTGTCCATGACTGTCCTCATCCAGCCATGCTCAACCCCTCGGCTACGGTTTTGAGGCGGCAGAAGGCCTCAGGCACCCATGTCCCTTCTTTGTGGATGACGTCTCATGAGGAGCGACGATGCTTCCTACAACACATTGGCTCATTCTGCAAAATGAGCTCCTACACGCATGCCAGAGACAAGATGATGACAAGAAGGGTACCTGCAAGAGGACGATGTGACATAATCCTGACGCCGTCCACTGCCATCGCATAGATTGCTGTCAGTATCAAGGACACGACGTGGACGCTGTGGATAAGAAGAATCTTGTCGATGTTGCTGACGCCATTTCCGCTCTCTTCTTTCCTTACTCACTTCCGTGTTATTACCGCAGAGCATTGTTGCTAACGCGATTGTCATTGCCAGTCCTGACAGCGCCAGCACCTGGAAGTTCTCCCACATGGCAACGTGGGGCTTCTTTGTCGCGCCGGGCGACGAGCTGTTCTACGACTCGGACGTCATCACCGACGGCGACCAGAAGCCAATTCTGGTCAACAACAGGGCGCCCCTTGTTGTTGACCGCCTGCGTGTCAAGCGCGACGCGGCCGCCCACCCTATCCGGGGCAGGAACGAGCATTTCCTCTGGGAGTGGTGGGACCCAGACCAGGAGGAGTAGTTGGAGCTCGGGTTCGCCTCGGGTTCCAAGGAGCTCGAGGACAAGATCTTCGACTTCTTCGTGCGGGCTTTTGGCGGCTGGGACGTCACCGGTCCAGACAGCTCCCTCAAGCGGGGCATTGGCAGTTGGGATCGTTTCTCGTGGGTTCGTGCTGGTGTCTTTGGGCCTCAGACGCTGGGGAGCTGTCGGGCCGAGTACTGGGAACAGCAGCGCGCCCTCCAGCAACAGCAGCAACAGCAACAGCAGCAGTAACATCAACAGCAACACTGAACGCCCCTTCCCCTCCCTGCCTCTTCTTCCCCTCTGTCTTCCCCTTTCGACTCGCTCCGTTTTCACTGTGGCAGGAATGCCGTTGGATGTGGTTTGTGCTCGGTTGAGCTGGGCTGGGTGGGCTTTGTGCATGGTTGTAATGCAGTGGAGGAACGTCCTTTTATCCCCCGAGAGTATCGTAGGCGCGGTTTTCACCGGCCCTCTGAGGGGACACCCTCGCCATCTTCATCCTCGCGGGTGAGATGGGGGGTGGTGAGGACCATCAGTCTAGGTTGGTTTAATCATACACCTGACTAAGACTGACGTTCTTCCGCTCTGTTCCCTCGCAGTTGTCGCCAGCTTATCTGCTTGTCATAATTCCCCAGCAATAGAATTTGCGTGAAGAGGAGACTGTCATTATTGACGTAGATGAGACATCTATTGGCCGACTATGGACAAGCTACAAAACGATGGTAGATGAGCTGACGTCCGACATAGCAAGATATTCCCAGCTCTTGCAAAAGACGATCCAGCAAGCTCTTGGACAATGGAGGCTTGCGACCTTCCCGCCGTGCTCATGACAACCGCTAAATCCAGTCCCATATGTTCAAGATGTGAGTGTGACAGGCCCGGTCCTTGACTCGTTACCACCAGCCTCGAAACTCCAGAATTTTGCTTGAAAGCCAAAATTCGCCATGACAAGTGCCGCAAGCTCCATCCAACCCGGCCACTATGCAGGAAAACAACCCAACAAGAGACATCAGTGATTCGGACCGGCGGTATTCACATGACCACGCAGCCACCACTTCGCGCTCGTCTTCGTCCTCCTCTCGGTATACGTCCGGCCACGAACTCTCCTTCGCTGATGCCTTCATCTCCAGTGGCTGCCTCCTGAGCCGCACCATCTTCGTCGTCTCGGACACGGTATTCGGCTTCACGAGCTCGCCTGCGCCTCCGCCGCGAACTCCACCCGTGGCCAACCACACCGACCTCTTCGCTGGCCACCATCCACTCGGCCCATTTCTGTTCAAGCCGGGCAGCTGCGCCCCAGCGACCAGTGACACATCGCTTATAGTGCTCCTCGACGGTTTGCTGCCAGCCATAGAAGGCCTTGAGGTGGATGATCTCCGTGGGATACAGCAGAGTCTGGATTTCAACAACTTTGCGGAGTTCTTTCGTCTCGCCGTACTCGTCCTCGACGCCGTATGTCTGGACAACGGATTTCTTCCGACCTTGCATGACACGGCCATTGCCCTGCAAAATCTCCCTTACACCAGCCCAGGTGACGTTAGCACAATCAAAGGCAACCAGTTCTAAGCCCTTCTTAGGTCGTTGCGACCTTTTTGTCGTATTCCCGCGTTTCCGGACTTGTTCAGAAGCCTCCATAAGCACCAGATCCGAGATTCTCGTATTGTCTAGGCACAAGGACTTGAGCTCAGTGCACGCTTTGAGAAGAGGCAACACTCCGATGTCCCCAACCTGCTCACAGTAAGAAATGCTCAGGTGTTCGAGTGTTTTTGCTGCTTTGGATTTCGATAGGTTGATCAGAGTCGCGTTTGTCAGTTGCTCAACCTCTTCCACCTCGAGGTGCGTTAGGCGGTTCACTGACTGCAGGAGATCTTCCAGCGCATCGTCGGTCAAAGCCGTGTTTTGACACGTCCGGAAGCCTTCCAAATATGGCACGTTGTAGGCAAGTGCTTTCACCCCTCGATCGGTCAAGCTTCGGCATCTTGAAATATCCAAATGCCGTAGCCGTCGTGGAGGCACAAGAGGTCGGTCTGTCAGGACATCTCGTTCGGGGTCAATACCGTGAATCATGATCTCCAGCGCTTCGTCGGTCAGGCTATCGCAGTTTTGGAGGACTAAACGCTCCAGAGTATTCCGCTGGAACAGCTCAAGCATGAAATCATTATCATCCACGCCTCGAACCTCGCTGGCACGCAGGTCGGTCAGATTCGGACACGACTGGACGACCTTCCTGAGCCCTTTGGAATCGATCTGGGAGCACCAATCGATGTTCAGCAGCTCGAGTTGCGGACAATGGCAGGCGATGATCTTCATAGTCGCATTGTTGATGTTCTGCATACTGGGCATGTTGATATGCAGCAGTCTTGGATTGCGAAGCAAGAAGAAGTGAATGGACGACCGTTCGATCTTGCAGCCTTCAATGCTGAAGTGCTCCAGATTCCTGCACTCTTGGTTGGTCATTCTCGTTCCCAGACTGAGCCACTGATCCCGCAGCTGCACGCATCCTCTCAAGTTGAGGTTCTTGACGAATGCTCCGGCCTTCAGCATGATCTTTATCAGAGCGTCCGAGGTGATTTGCTGGTAGTATGTCTGGCAGTCCAAACTCGTCCACAATTGTCCATCGAAGCACATGTCATGGAATTCCTTCGACACGGAGGAGGCTCGAATGACGTCTTTCGGGGAGAGGAAGCTCAGAATGTATATCCTCAGCTCGTGCGGCATGTCTTGCCAGAAATTGAAGTTCGGCCGGCGGGGAAATGGCTTCTCGGAAATTTCGGGGAGAGGAGTGGAAAGCGGTTTCGACGTTCGGACGTCGATGGGTACGGAAACGGAGGTTATTTCGTTTGGACCCAAAGGTCGGAATCTGGCATTGGTTTCAAAGTAGGACTGCTGGCTGCCAGGCGAACCGGGCGTGGTCGGTGCCGTAGAGAAGCCATTGGAAAGAGCATATGAATTGAGAGGTGATAGAGAATACGTCGACGGAGGTGAATTGAGCGAAACACAGGAAATGGAGGCCTTCTGCTTGGATTGATAGACTTTGTCGCTCGAGCGGGTCCTCCCTAACTTCGCGAGCGACGGAGAGGAGGACATGCGCTGCAGACCTTGGAGTAATCTGTGACGGCCTTTCAGCTTCGCCGGAGGATCGAACGGTGTCTGAGCCTCCATCATAGGGCTTGCGGGAGTTACAGGGCGAGAGGAAGGTTGGGGAGCTGCAAAGGAGTTGGTGCTCGCCATATTTGGCGGAACTGCTTGTTCCATGATGTAAGTCAATTGGACCTTGGACCCGGACACTCAGAAGTAGACGACGCAAACGTGCACGATCAGAGTCAGATGCTTGTTGCGCGTGTCAAACGGATTGAGTAGGCCAAGCGAGGGTAGAGTGGTCCCCTCGCTCCCCTCAGCGAGAGAGTGGTTCTTGTCGAGGTGGGTTTGTCAAGAATATCCCGGGCATCGAATAGAGAATAAAGACACAACGTGGAGGTATAAACTGGAGAGTCAGTCGCCAGACGAACCGACGACAATATGGTCAGACGACATGGGTGGTAAGAGAACGCCGGCAAGATGAGGCCGGGAGCATGGCAACACACAGTCAATCAAATCAGGATGGCCAAGCTTGGGCGGACGCGCAGGGAAGGCTAGAGATGGACGCAGACAGGCAGCTGATGGCCGTTATGGATACCGCGACCTCTTAGTGGTAGCGAAGTGGGTGTCATTCAAGTCCGCCGAAGATGTGGCGGAGCCAGCCATCAAACGACCAAGATGGCATGGATCAACCGCTCACTGCGTGGTGGTTACTGTGTACAGTAACGGCATCTCTTCGAGAGCCTTCACAGGGGAGCAAACGGCTAAAGCTGGAGAGACGGGACCTCCGATAAGAACGGCAAGGCGGGGCTGGAGGGGTAACTTCGCACTGGCTTATCGGCGTATCGATAGCCAACGCCGGGCGCTAGTGACAGTGGCGTCGAGGCGCGCCCACTTCCAACCATAGCCCACTACTGGCATGGTACACCTCGTACGGAGTACTGAGTTACCCAGTCCCGTGCCCTCGCAAAAGTCCTTTGTTCTGCTGTTTCTTCTCTGAACGTGGTCATCGGGGTATGGCCTCATCAGATCTCATGCACCTGTCCGTCTGACTGTCCTCCAGAAAGGAAATGAAGGGCGGGACACAGGCCGAGATAAAGAATCATATGCGGTATGGCAAGCCAGGCAAGCTCAGCTCCACCCGGCTGGCTGAGAGTAACCGGCAAAACGATGAACGGAAAGGATCTCAGGCATTGCCTCGAGGCGTGTCTGTCTCGATTTACCATGCTTTTTCCCAATCGCCGAGGTGCCATCGCGTGCTTTGGGACCGTTCCTCGTCTTGCTCATCTGCCATCCAGGGGGCCCTATCATCGAAAGGCCTACTCTAAAATGCAGCCATACCTCGGCGGACTACGCCCGCGAAGCCCGCTTTCAGCGCTTGATTTAGTACTGTGTAAAGGTGCTACTGTGTACTTCGATACCTGCCGGGTTTCTGCTCCCCACCCAGATCTTCTGGTGACTTACCCGTAAAGTGGGATAGCTGTGGTAGGCTGCACCCATGCCCAGGAGCTAGAAACGAGACCGCGGATCCCACCCACTAACACCTAACCGAAGAACAGCCAAACTCATGGCCTGCACTGCTCGCCTCGTGGCCACCGGGACCCGGCTCTGGCTTTCTACTGGCATACCGTACACAGTATGGCTCCAGGTTCGGTGGAACTCGACTTGGGCTCGGGTGTCATGCCCATAACCCGCCTCTAGTGGGAGACATGCAGCGAGCTTCACCCCTGGCGAGAGCAGGGTCCAGGCTCTAATGCTTCGGGGTATCTGCGAGTTTCCAACCAGCTTTGGCCGAGCGGCAGCATGGCATCGTATACTCCGTGCGAAGTCGCCACGTCGAGCATACGGGACCGGATCCGGCTACGGGAAATGCAGCCGTGCTGCACCGCAATGCAGGGGCAAGCGTTTCCTGAGCTGGACGATTTCTTGTCCATCAGCCACTGCGGGATGAGCCTGTCCAATAATGCACCTGTTGTTCTCTGCGTCTCACAAGAGGTTTTGCCAGGGACGAGTACCAGGGGTAAAGATCTGTAAATCCGGGCTGCTTTTCCGCATCCAGCTGGTCGACCTCTTATTGCAACACTTGTGTCCCGAGGGAGCGTGAATCTTGCTTTCAACGGCATGCTCTAGCCTCGGGAACCCACCAAGGTAATTTCTTGGCTCGGAGTAAAGCCGAACATACCTGGGTAGAACAGAGAATGGCTGGACACTGAAAACATGACCTTGGCGACCCCCTGGCCGGGAGAAATCCCAGACGGCTTGACAGTAAGCGAGGGACCGAGGCTCAGCCAGAATGCGAGTTGCATCCTGGGCCTCCAGCCTCAAAAGACACTGCCTTCACTTCAGCACTGTACTAGCCGGCTGAATCGATGTGCAAAGGCGAAGGACAAGCCATCTGGCTGGCCTGGGACATAACATTGTTTGATCTCCAGCTACAGACCTTGTTTGTCTTGACCGAGACATCAGAGTCTTCGTCGGGCGAGCACCTCAAGATGGAGCGGCTACTTAGAACATGATGTTCTAGCCTTGGTCGAGAAAACGAGGTACATGGGGCACAGCCGCTAGTGCACTTCACAGGCCCTTCCCCAGCTTGGTGGGGTTGTTGTTGCTGCGTCTCTCATACCTTTGCGGAGGGACGCCGTTCCGTGGCTGGTCCCATCCTCCCGTACCTGAAGTGCGGAATCGACCTTCGTAAAAAGTCCCCTTTCACAACCTCGGGTGTGCAGAAACCTACCTCTATGTGGGATGTGAGGCACATCATCCACCCTCTATCCAACGCGGTGTCAGCGCTCCTCCTGCAACGTCGCTTCGAACACCCTGGCATTGATTCGGCTGCAACGTTTGCACGCGCAACTGATGCTTCCCTGCTCTGGAACCCGTTTCGTGCCCATCATATGTTGAGGATGCATCTCTGGCAATCCGCTAACACACCCAATATTGCACATCTACCGTTATAATGAAATCTGGTCAGCCACCTTATCCGCTTTTGTGAAATAGCAATGTATCGTAAAGCTAATGGCCGTTGCAATCATCCGTTCAGCTCCATACTTCGTAAAGCACATCTCAAAAATCCACAAACCAAAAATAGTGTTAGCAGCTCAATCACCATCGTCGTCTTGGAGCCAGGGATCGTCTACCACCTCTTCGATGGTATAGCGCGTGTGCAGGTCTCGGTCTAGCATCTTGCGAATAAGTTCTAGGCACTCCTCCGAGAAGGGCAGGAACGGAACCCGTAATGGATGGTCGAGAATTTCATCTGGAACGGTTAGCCTGATGCAAGCCGCTGTATGCAGCACTGGGCTCTATACCTAAATTGTAGAAGGGATTTTCCTTGTACGCGATTGTGTATAATAGGATGCCCAAGGCCCATACGTCTTGTTCCTTCCCGCCATATGGTCTGCCTTGGAGAACTTCTGGCGCAGCATAGTCTGTTCAAGTCAGAGAGAGTATCACGGCACGGAAGACCTTCCCACTTACCTATGGTTCCCACAAACACATCGAAAGGTCCATTCTTGATGTACGCCGCGCTTCCGAAATCGATCAATTTGATTCTTCCCTCTCCATCCAAAACGACGTTCTCGTCTTTGATATCTCGATGCACCACAAAAGCCTTGGTGTGGAGATGGTGAATGGCGTCAACTACCTGGCGGAAGATGTTTCGACTTTCAGCCTCGGTCATGTTAGTTCGAAGCTCAATATAATCAAACAAGTCCATGCCAGGAATGCCGTGAGGCAGCATTTCGATGTAATAGTTGACGTCGTCCTCGAAGAAGTCGATCATCTCGACGATGTTCGGATGTCGAAGACCATCCCGGCGAAGAAAATCGAGGACGTGAATCTCCAACGGTACCGTTCCCAGCTTCCGGTCTCTCGTCCAGGTATCCACGAGGATGCGTTTCTTGGTGACATACTTCAACACCATCTTCCTGGAATGACCCTTCTTGTACCTAACAAGCTTGACCTGACCGTAGGCTCCAGAGCCCATCTCCTCCAAAACCGTGAAATCTTCGATTGTCTTCTTCTTGTGAGGTATGTATGTCAGATGCGGAGGAGGGTGCTCAAGGGGCTCATCCATGATGACGGAGTCCAACGCATCATCCGATTGTTCTGCTGGAAGTGACAGTTGCGAGCCATTTGCAGGCTGGTCTGAGGGTAAGGGCGGTGGTGAAGGAAGGGACGGCGGCGGCTCTGGTTGAGATGGGGGCGACATTGGGCGATCATGGGCGTGCTCGCCCTCGATTGAACCCAGCCCGGCACCATGGATGTTGCGCGAGTATATGATCCAGAGCGCGTATACGAGCTCGGCGACCGCAAGGTTTGACCCTGCTTGAGATTCATCCCTCTCCTCAATGATGGCCTCGTCTGACACAGGGAAGACAGTCTCACTGCGAATAACCCTCATCTGAATGTCGACCATAATGTCGGATCCGTCCCTGTGTTTGGCTGGAACACCGCACGGCCGCAAAAATATGTGAGCGGGATTCTCCTTGCCCTCTCGAAGCGACAAGATGGTGCGAGCCCTGCGGAAGCTATGCTCGGGGACGACAATTCCGTCGACAAGATCAACGTTATCGTCGTCTCGCAAAATGGTCAAAACATCCTCAAAGCTGGGTATCAGGTTCGCAATGGGCAAGCCTTCCAGCTTTTGATATCCGAAAAGCGCGGCTGAGAATATGCTGTTGGAGCTTGTGACTTTGAGGGACTGTGGATCCAACACCATGACGCCGGCGATGTGAGGAAGACTGGATACACGGATCTGGTCGCCTGTCGGCGACACTTCTACCGTGGTCGGAACGTGGACATGTTCGGCTGTCTCAGCCGCGAAGTAACCTATGTAATGCTTGTCATGCGAGTCAAGTGCCTCCAAGGGGAACTTGGGAAGAAGGGATTTGAGGGATGAACCCTCGAGGTTAGACCGACCCCAGATGGCGTCTATACCACCGTGGGCACTTTTGACCTCACCGCCGTCGTCAATATCGAGGTAAGCGACATCTTCGGTAATCTCTTCGATAACCCAGATCAAGCCGCCGCGCTTTTCCATGACCCAGAAACTGGCTGCACCTCTGGTGCCGTCTCGTCTTTGAATGGGTACGATGTCTCCGCAAAGCAGGACGCCCCTCGATTTCGTTGACGGATGATTCTTGGGCTTGGGACTGTAGTGGCTACCAGAGCCATCATCCGTCTTTGCTCTTTCTGAAGGTTTGTTAGCTCTAGAGGGAGCTTTACTAAGCAGCCGAGCTGTAATACCGCTTCTTGAGCCTACCAACGACAGGCTAGGACTTCTCACTTCATTCTTGGATGGTGGCCGAGGATGCTCTCCCACGTCTTCTTGGGGACGTGCCAGCCTCGTTTCCAACCACTGTCTTCGTTCCTCTTGAATGACACCAAGAATGCTCAAGGACCGCACTTCAGCTCGCGTAACGCCGAAGATCAGGCAGGCAATATCATTGGCTGCCAGAATTGTCCAAGGAGCATCAGCTTGAGTACGAAAGACCGCCTGGTGAGTCGGTGACCATTTGCTGCTATGGCTATGCACCACTGAAGCGTTGCCAGTGACAGGAGTCATGGGAACTTTGGTGGCCACAGATGTAGGCACAACGTCTGGCACGACAAGGGGATCATCAGCGGAATATGGCTGGGCGAGGGCTTCGATCAACTTCTGCTGCAGGGATGCAGAATGTACATCGGTGTAGGTCCTTTTGAGTCCTGCTCGGGGTGCAACGTGGCGCTGTGCCTGTTCCTGCGCATCGATGGACTCTGACCTGGTGGGCGGTATTCGCATCTCGAGGTCTGCTTCCCTGGCAATCTCTTCGTCGTCTTCCAGGGAATATTTCCGCCTTTGCTCACTTTCGTAGCCAGTGAAACTTCGCAGCTGTGCGGTCGCGTTGTCCAACTCCACGCTGAAGCTCTTCTCGAAGACATTGCGTCCATCCACGTGAGCAGGTCCTGTAAGTGGTCCTGTCCCGACCGTCCTATATCCAGCAACGCTCGTGTCGATTGGAATAATGTTGGCTTTTTTCAGCAAGTCCATCATGCCCTGCAGCTCTGGATCGCCACTCACTCGTGCCTGTGCATCGACCAACGCTGGATTGGCAGCCCATGAAGACCGGCCCCGCACAAAGTCGATGGATTTTTGAAGTATGTTTTGCCGGACGTGCAGTATTTGTTCTGACTGTTTGGCAAACGAGAACGAGTGGAGAGACTCTGACGGAAAGCGGTGCAGGTCCTCAATGGCGGGAGAGGAAGGGCCACTAATCAAGTAACCACCAGTGGAGACAGACCTGCTGGACGAGCCAGATATTGGCATGGTCTTTGAATGATAGAGTGAAGGGGCAACGAATTCCCCGCCTTCCAAGATCAGTGTAGGCGTCCGCAAAGGAGGTCCTTGCCGCCTAATCCTTCGAAGGCCGGATCTTCCCAGTCCATCATGGTCGAGGCGAGCAGCCCTATAGCCGTGTCAAATCCAGACGCACAGAAGCATGTGTCAAACCCACCTTTTCAGATTGCTCATCTCTTGGGCCGTCCCGGCGTCGAAGGAGAACCTTGTTCTTTGAGATAGCGGCGACCCCTCGTGCCTGGAAGGTTGAGCCAGATTTCCAGTGCTCTTGTTCTTGGGTATTCGTATAGTCTGGTCTCCGGACATGCTTGGTGAGGGTACGGTGAGAAGAGGTGAGAGAGGAGGGGTGATATCTCCTGCACAACCACAGGTCAGTGCGTATTCCACCTTATCGTAATCCAAGAGTAAAAGGTCCTCATCGCCGCATTCCTGCGGATTCAGTAACCTACCATGAATCTGTAGTCCATTGCGAGTCATGCTGGACTCCAGCTCGCTCAATATCTTTCGTAGTGCCGCCCGTCCGGCCGCTACAATGCCACTGTCACGAGCCCAGGCACAAGAAACACATCGTTCGCTTTAGATCATATAAAATCTGACAAAGACGAAGGTGGACTCGAAGAACAGCTGAAGTATTCTCAGCAAATGGTTCCAGAACGTCGATGTGGGTTGAAGCGTTTGGTAGGGCAACAAAATCCGGAGGGAAGGGACAGCAGCAACGTGCAGAGAATGTTCGGCCGTCACAGGTGAGGTTGGTTATCCCAGGGAGGAAGCAAGAATTGTCGATCAGTCAGTCATCGGCAATCATCCAAGCAGCGGCGGAGCGGGAGAGGTCGTTGGAACGTGGACACGAAGTGAGTTGTGTCTAAGCTATGATTGCCTGTGAGTGGGCTGTTTGTGTGAAGCAGCCCGTGGCGATTGGCCTAGGTCTGCGGTTGCATGTGCCTGTTAGGCTTGCGACATTGGGCGGCCAGGCGCAGTATGCCCTACCACCAAACTACTTTAGGCGCAAAGATCTAGAAGATCCGCCTGGGGTCCACCCTTGTTCAGATCTCAGCAGAGGTGGTGCTCGTACGAATGGGCTGCAACACCGGATACATCACGACTTGTCTAGCGAGATCGACTTTTGAACTCTCACAATTCTGCCCACACAGCGCCTGACCTACCATACCCGAGACGAGAATTGCCCGCCATGGTCGATTGGGGCAGATGGTAATGTCCACTATCTGATGAAGATCATTTTTGGCACGCCAGGGGTCATCTGCAGTTCGATGACTAGGTATGGCTCGAGGGCCAAGAGACTTCGGCTCCAAGACAGCCTATTTTCATGATCGATGAACAGAAACTCGCCTGAGGCAAGGACCGCGGTTCCAACTGATGACCCATTGGATGAAGGCGCTGTAAAGAGTGTCCTTGTGAAAGCTAGGTACGAGGTCGTGTGTAACGCTGCTTGAAGACGATGGGTGCGTGTATTGGTTGGCAACAGCCTTATGTTGGAAAGAGTCCAAGATAATTGATGGAAGGGATATACCGCCATACACGTTCCTGGCCGCTATGGATAATATGCAACCCTGCCTAGAGTTGGTTCGAGATTACCGGCTTGCAAAGGACTCGCTCAAGTTACACAGCAGAATCGACCATCGTGGATCAGGCCTCGTTCTTTAAGCCTTGTTAACCTTGAATCTTATTCAAGCTAAAGCCCTCCTTCTCGCTATCCGAATGTTTGCGCTCTGCATGAGGCGTGATTTCAGCCGCCTTCTTTTTGGGTCTGCTTCTTGACTCACTTTCCCTGCTATCTTCTGGCAAGTCTGCCACAGAACTGACGAAGCTCGAACGATGCCGGTTCTCTCCGAGCATGAAGGAGAATGATGATTCCATCAACGACGGCCGCTGCGGCGACACGTGCGTCTCTCTGCCTCGCTGTTCAGGCCCTTGAGTTTGAATACCCGGTTCGGGGTGCTTCTCGTGCTTGGTACCTGGTTCAGTCTGGGCGGGAGCTGCTGATTGCTTCTCAAATGAGTCGAGGTTATCCCTTGGTGGCTTTGGAGCTTGGGCTGTCTCCTCGTCCGGGATCGGGATATCTGGATCGGATAAATACACGGAAACAAATTGGATCTTAGCAAGGCAAATGTTCAGGTTGTCTTCAGCATCGCCTGCAGCCGCCGGATTCGCCAGCTTGATTTCCCTGAGAGACTGCAAAGCATCATCTAGCATCTTCGCCAATACGGTGTTGCGCTCTTGAAGCCTTTGAAACTTGTGTTGCAAATCTCGCGTCGCCTCCTCCTGTGGCTTCTGCTCTAATCTTTTCCGCTCTGGCACGACCAGCTTAGGACCATCGCTGCTAGGTTGCCTTGAGTGTGCCGACTGATAATTGTTCACATTACGTCGAACCTCGCCCACCGCACTCCGGACAGCTTTTGACACGTCCCAGCCTTCAGTGCGCTTCTGCAGATTGCCAGTGACCTCCCGGAATAGACCTTCCAGCTGTCTTTGTTGCGATGAAAACCTGCCTGGTGAGGCGCTGAGGGACGGTCTGTGCTGGGAAGTCTTTGCTGCTCTTGTGGTGGATGCACCCCGACTTGGTAGAGTCTCAGTCCTCTTTGGCCGTCTGCCAGAATATCGATGGATCAGGAGTGCGCCGGCCTCGCTATCTCGGTTTCTGTCGAGGAAAACTGCATCCCGTACAAGCGATCGTGGATCCTCCGAGGGATCGGGAAGGCTGTAATGAGTCAGTGCGGTGATGCCGGATGTGTAATCTGCTTCGATCAACGTCCAGCGATTTCTAAGGAGCATTGCCACGCAAGTGAAGTCCACGATATCGGAGCGCAAGTGCTCTGCAAACAGGACATCCCAGACCTTTAGCACGTCCTTGAATTCAAACTCCCGTCCAAAAAGTAATCGAATCCAGCGACTGCAATCTGTCAGGAGTAGTCCCTAGGACCTCGTGATTGAGATTAACTCACATGGAATAAATCTGGGGGAGAATGCCCACAACGGTCAAGTGGACAGCTAGCTCTGGATCAACCGCGGTAAGGATCTCATCATGGATTCGCATGCTTCTTGCAACAATAGGTGAGGAATCTCGGTTTTCCCCCAATTCGTAGAAAGCCTTCGCCGTCTGCATCACCGCGCAGAAGAGGTTGAAAGCGTCATGCTCGACAAACCTCTCGTTCAGCACCTCGATCATGAAATCAGTGCCTTCTGCCTTCTTGTCCACGGCCGGGACTCCTATCAAGTCCACAGCGTCTTGGTGGACAACCCAAAGGATAGGCGCCAGCAGTTCGTGCATTCCCTGTCGATACCCTATGTCGGGATTGAGTTTGGCGTAGATGAAGAGTATGTCCAGCAGTTTCTTCTGCGTCGCAGGCTCGCGAAAGAAGAAGTTATCCTGCATGCATCGTGTGACATCTTTGAATATTTCTTCTCTGCTCATCTCGTCCTGCCGTAGGGTTGACCATGGAGACTTCACTTTTGTCAGAGGTCAGGACATGGCAAACGATGCTGGGAAACGTAACCACATACGTTTTCATCATCGTCCGCCAACGGGTCACCAGAGGAATGGAGGTCGTTCGGATGTTCTATATAGCGAAGAAAGTGATCTCGTAGAGAAACATAGGCGGATCGAGATTCTGCAAGTTTCTTGGGCCATGAGCCTTGGCTGAGAGGCCCGTAAAGAAGGAATGCCTGAGGTGGTTGAGCTGGAGAGTCAGCACTTTTGAGAGCCTGGCTCAGCAACACACCTTCCAGCAAACCGATCGCAGCCCATCCTCGCAAGGATCAAAGCCTTCACCGCTTCTCAGGGCTTGTCGTAAGTCAACTCCGATCGAGGTACTGAAGAGCGAGGCCCAGCGCCGCCTAGATCCCCTTAGCCGACGCGGTGTTAGAAGAATCAGGTTTCCTTTACTGTATGTCCGAGAAGGTGCGCATTGTTTATCAGCGTCGGAGAATGGAGAACCTAGAGATTGGTAATGAGCTTCGAAGGTGAAGGCAAGAGAACGAAGTGATGCTTGGCGAGTAGAGTTGTTGTGCCCAACCCCGCCTCACTCTAACACCCAACCTTCACCCTTGCAATCTATCTCAATCATCTGATGAGCGTCCGTGTTTCGATCGCGGTGTAGGCAAATATGCAATCCAGAGAGTTATGTCCGCCGATCTTCTCTCTGCCTTTATGCTAGAGGGAGTAACGCCGCAGGACGCGCTTGGATCTCTCGCTCAGCATGCGGCGGTCCCTCTGGAGGACCACGTTCATTCCAGGCCGTCAACTCCTACAAGGCGTACCGCAGAGCATGCGCAGCAGCTGACTGAGCCTTCGCTATCATGGAAGCGAAGCAATACTGGCGACGACATCCTCTTCGATGCAGACGAGGTAGCCCTCGATGACGACTTTGGTGACTTTGAAACCGCAGGAAAGCCGTTAATTGATGGGGCAGACGTCAGAAGTCGCCGGGATGCATCTCAACTAGCCCAAGATGGAGCTGTGACGGCGTCCATCTCGCCTCTTGTCCTTGATCTTCTGGATACGGATGATGGGATCCCGGAAGCGGCCAGTGCGAACAAGAAGGTCTCCCGGCCTCAGTCGGCCTCTCATGGTCAATCTGCAATTCCAAGCAGCAATAACGACAATACGAATGCTACGGAAAACGATACTTGGGGGGCTTTCCAACCGTGGGAGTCACAGGAGCCGGCCGCCATGAATGATCTGGTTCTTGGGCCGAGCCAACAACCACAGGTTACGGAGGAAGAAATAGTTGGCGATTTAACTGAAGAGGAATGGGCGCCATTCGATGAGGAGCCATGCTCTGATGGAACTGTGCCCACTGGTGCCTCCACGTTACCTGGATCTTTACCTGAGGAAACTGTACGAGCCACCTCAGGGCAACCCCGTTCTTTGACTGTGTTTGACAGGCCGAGCAACGTCCCGCCCCCATCGTCGCTTCTGCAGCTACTCCCGGCGGTCTTCCAATCCATCCGCAAGGGTAACGCTGATATTACTGCGACAAAATCAGAATCGGCAGCCCGAGTGCTGCTTGCCTACAGAACTGCAAGTCGAATAATTGCTGGGAGGACGCTGCGATGGAAAAGAGACTCGCTTCTAGCACAAAGTATGCGGATTGGACAAGCTGGCAAAAGTGGCGGCATGAAGTTGGTGGCGGTGAACAAGAGCGAAACCAACAAAGAAGAAAGAGAAGTGGAAGATATGATTCAAGACTGGTCCAACTACATTCATGAATTTAACAGCATTATTTCACGGGCCGGTTTGCCGCCATCTCGTCTGAGGCTCTCCCCGCAGATCCCCTTGAAGACTTCAAAACACACAAACAACTCCGCGTCTTCTAAACAATGCGCGATATGTGGCCTGAGGAGGACTGAGAGACTGACTGATGTTGATGTCGACGTCGAAGACCTGTTCGGCGAATTCTGGGTCGAGCATTGGGGCCACAGGGACTGCTGTGATTTCTGGTATTCATACAAGGCTATGCTAGCACAACGCTGAGGTGGGATACGGTTACGGAAGAGGCTGTCTCACTGGTTTTCTGACGGTTGCGGAGACTGTAGTCATGCCATCAACAGCAAATACTTCGCCGGATCCGGCGCGTTCACAAATCGAGTCAAACACGACAACCAAGAGGTTCGGCAGGCTGGAGCGGTGGCGGGTAAGTGGAGGCAGGTGGAGGCCCCCCTTGCAGTTGATGCGGTCGACCATGAGGTCGAGGACGCATCATGGAAGCCACTTGAAGGAGCGACAGCACAATCCTACCTGATGCTTTTCTAGAGTTCCGACATACGGAGTACCATTGATGTCATCTCCACGGAGCCCAAGGGCGTATATTGATGACTATAGGTGGCAAAGGAATCTTCGCTGAACCCGCGCACCTACCGCGTTCGACATGTTTCGTCTGTCTTGCCTGCCGACACTGACAAACAACTGTGGCGTTCGAGGATTCCTGCTGCGTTCCCCTCCGAGATCGCTTTTACCGCCATCTTCACCGTCAGCTGGATCAAATATGCGTGCCTCCACCAGTTATTCGCCCGGTATCGATCTCCGAAACTCCAAGCCTGGGTAGGAGAATCTTACCAGTGTATGCATTGGCTACCTTTGTTGAAAAGCATTGAAACCCTAGAGGCTCATTTTACATGCATGACAGTGTTGATAAAGATAGGCTTTAATTGACTGAGCTCACGTTTTTGCGTTCGGTCCAGAAGCACTCCCAATTGTGTAGCTGGCCGACCGTACGATTCTTTAGGCCTTCAAGGCTGCGATGTAGTTTACATGAGATGGTGGGGTTGGGGTCCCGGCGATTCAAGAGTCCTGGTACTCCGTACTCGTAGGGACCATTCACCGTCGACCCTCGCGGCTGTGCAACTTCCTTCACAATTCCCTTCACCGGTTCTACCGAGTCCTTGTGCGTCTCCCTTCTCTGAACACGCATCTCCCTTCTCTGAACACGCATCTCCGGTGGAACGAAGCTGCCATCTGACCTGGACATTCCACTCTCTGGTCACACGACGGGTTTAACGTCGGCTTGACAGCGTCACAAGCCGCCCTGCCTCTAACCGTTTCCCATCACCGCGGCTGTGTTGTCTATCCCACGACGTCCTGTTTGGCTTCTTACAACTCTTCGACGGCGGCTCGCACGCAGGGTGTTTCAGCTGTAGCAGAAGATCAGGTAAACCTTGAGTCAAGAGTGGTAGCCAGGACAACTGTCCCTACAGGAAGCGAGTCTGCAACCCCGCCGCGAACAGGACACCGCGGCCACCACGGCCTGCCCTTATACAGGGGTTTCGACTGCTGTGCGTTACCATCAACGTGCTTGGAATTCTAGCCGGAAAGTTCTCGTGTCAGGATGGGTCTAGCATACAACGTCTACCTAAACTCAGCCAAAATCTTCGGCTGCAAGGTACAGCACTAGCCTATAGACCTTCCCACTGCTGCAGAGAGCCCTACGTATATATGTCGGCCAGCCTGCTAATCAGCCGATCACACCAGAACTGCAAAACACATCTTGCCGACTTCGACGACATCATTTCACGTAACTTCCGTGGCCAGCATGGCAAAGCCTTCCTCTTCTCCACGGTAGTGAACATCAAACAGGGTGAAGCGATGGAACGAAATATGACCACCGGCCGGCACATCGTGAGAGATATCAAGTGCAAACAGTGTGAAGAGACAGTTGGCTGGAAATATGACAAGGCTTACGAGAGTTCGGAGAAATATAAAGAAGGGAAATTTATACTGGAGAGCGAGCTGCTTTGTGTGGTGAATTGAGTAGAGCTGTCAAGGTGGGAAGATCCACAGCAAAACTCCGTCTCTAACATGACGAGAGTCATTTTGAGGTCTCATGTCTCTTGTTGGTCTGTTTGGCGTCCTGGATATGGCATGGACGGCTTGGAATTGGAGGCATCGCAGCATTCGAGCGGGCGTTTAGACTCGGTACACCAACCTCATCAACAATGTGAGCAGGAGACTCAAGCTCAAGAAGCGCATTTATGGCCATTCACGATACGTCGGTCTGATCGGGCCTTCTACCGCTTTCTCCTCATCTATGTGTATTGCCGATTGAACTCGAGGAGTCAAGTTGCTAAGCATCTGCAACAGGAGGCACAATGGCGTCCTCTCCGTTGCACTGGAATCAACTCAGTGCGCCCAGGGGCAGGTTTTGCCCTGAACCCTGTCGGCAGTACAGCATTGCCAACCTTCCTTTCGAGTTTCGACCTTATCATGAGATTTCCGAGGAGCAAATATAGTCCATTCATACTCTGCGATCGGTGCCTCCAACCCACTACCAACATCAGCCCACGTATGGGACCTCCCTGCAATGACTGGCGTACCACCGAGACTGGAGAATGCGAGCAGAAGGTGAATAATCACACATGGCACGTAACCTTTATTGGGCATGTGGCCGCACGAGATATGAAGCTGCGGGCTTCCTGCTTGTGAGTGTGATTGACTCGCTCGAAGCAGTCCCAAGCTCCTCTGGCACAGGCAACCTCCTCACGGCTTGCCATACAACAGACGGGTAGAGACCTACATAGGTATGGCAACAAAGGCACGTCGCAACGAGGGTTTCGCGGCCACAATGAAAGCAGTGGTCGTCAGGGGCAAGTGGAAGTCGCGGTCGAGTGGAGACGAGGGTCAGAAGTCAGAGCCGCACACGACAAGAAGACGGTCACATCCTTCACAACTGGTTGTGGGAAGTGCTTCTGCTGCAAACAAGGGGTCCGATCACGCCGTGAGAAGTGTCAAACGTTGGGAACAGTAGTTCTCGATGGCGACCAAGCGGAGTATTGTCGATTTCCGCTCGCGGATGGCACCATTGTCACGCCTCCGGTCAATATTGAGGAGTATCAACTGGGTCTGATGGCCGATATCTCCCCCATGGCTTGCTTCGCCGCCGCAAAATGCGTCACGCGGGGTTGTCAGGGATGTCATCGACCAAAATGTGGTCTTGCGGATCAGCTGTGGTCTTGTTGGACTATGTTCGTAGCTTGTGCTCTGGATTACTGACCCAAGGCCGGTTTGCCTCTCGATGGCGCGGAAGCCCGTTTGCTCCCTCTGCAAAGATTGTATTTTTGGAGCATGGTTGTTCCCGTGCCAACATTGGCGCTGGCCAACGGTACTCTGTAGTTCCAAGTATCGCTTTCCATAATACGGAGGTCGCTTGGGCGAAAAAGCAGATAGATATAAACACTTTGAAGGTTGAATAAGCAAATGTCCATTTCAGAGTTGTTTGAAGAAGCGTTGCATCTACTGGCGAAGGGACAGGACCAGCTGGACTCCATGCCCCATAACATCAAGTCTCTGTCGGGAGCCGTCGAACGTACGATGAGACCGGGTACGAAGAGTTCGACAATGAGGGTACTCGAGGTTGGCGGTGCGTACCACGTCCCGGCCTCACGATCTGCAGGATCTTTTCGCCTACTTAATATGTGCACATATGTAGCTGTGGCGTTCTGCAGACAAGATCTCAATTTTCGAGGTTCCAGCAGCCCCATGCTGGAACAGGTCAGGAGTCCAGGTAGAGCATGTATTGACATCGCACCTGCATGCAACCCGATAGCTTGAAACGGTCTAGTCCCGGCCGTATGTTTTCGTCCAATGCGCTGGAGGACTCAAAGCATGTCAGGGTAGGTAGTGTCCTGTTTGTAGCTGTACTGTCTACTTCGACTCCACAAGGCCAGAGAAAATCGTGAAAGCCAGATAATCGCAGCCCAGTCGAGGAATCAGACACAGGGAGCAAGGACGCTGTGCGCTGCGTATATAGTTGGGTGCGAATGCGATGCCATATCTTAAGATCAAAGGAAGCCGACCTCATTCGGCGAAGCTCGAATTGCTCTGAGCTACCCCGTACAGGAGGAAAGTTGAACCAGAGCCTGGGGAGTAAAAGCTGTGAAGCTCGAAGAGAACATCAGCCAGTGGGAATCCGACAGTGCGATGCCGAAGAGCTGGAGGCTGTTTGTTGATGGCTGGTGGCCAACGATGCTCCCCCACTCTCGCTCACTACTGTACAATATGACCGCGCATGTCCTGCCAGCCACGTTCACTGCCGGAGAGTTTTCATGCTGTGCCCGTGATTCAAACGCATTTTCAACTTCGTTTGTTTCCCAAACTGCTGCACCTCAACTAACACTCGAATCACCCTGTTGCTCTCTTTCTACACCTCACCCCTCGTCCTCCCCTCGACCCTCATCCATTCCTCCATACTCACACCGTCGCGTTCCCCTCCTCTTCCTTATTGCCTGCATCGCCCTTGCCTTCAGCATCCCCTCACTCAGCGGTCAGACCGGACCGACGTCTCATCTGCTCGGGTTGACCTTGCTCTCATATCCGCGCCGATCACCTTCGCCCCACCTCCGCCATTGAGTCGACCACGTTCCCACGCTCCTCATAATGGCATCCACGGAGTCTCCGTCTGGTGCGAACCACATTGACGACCAAGGCCTCAGCGAGTCCTTGAATCAGCTCAATGTCGGTGATCCTCAAAACGACGGCCCGAAGACCGAAGAGGAATATGCGCAATCCATACTGACCCTCCGTGCTATCGTCTCAACCAAAGAAGCTGGTGTCATCATCGGCAAAGCTGGGAAGAACGTTGCCGATCTCCGCGAAGAGACTGGAGTCAAGGCGGGAGTTAGCAAGGTCGTTCAAGGTGTCCACGATCGTGTCTTGACCGTTACTGGTCCACTATCCGGCATCTCAAAGGCATATTCACTCGTGGCCAAGGGTCTGCTCGAGGGTGCACCTCAGATGGGCATGGGTGGCGTGGTTCAAAACAATGGCACTCATCGTAAGCAACCTCAGAACACGATCTTGAATCATACTAATTCGATGTAGCCATCCGTCTTTTGATCTCCCACAACCAAATGGGCACTATCATCGGCCGCCAAGGACTCAAGATCAAGCACATTCAGGATGTGTCTGGAGTTCGCATGGTTGCCCAGAAGGAGATGCTCCCGCAATCCACCGAGCGCATTGTCGAAGTTCAAGGTACACCCGAAAGCATTGACAAAGCCGTGTGGGAAATCGGAAAGTGCTTGGTCGACGACTGGCAGCGTGGCACTGGTACCGTGCTCTACAATCCTGCTGTTCGCGTTCAAGTCGGTTCTGGTCCTCTCCCTCCTGCAGTCGCCACTGCTGGAATTACAGCCAGCAACTACGGTGGCGGGGGTGGTGGTCGATCCTACAACCGTACTGGCAACGGTGCAGATTTTAGTGAAACGCGCACCTACAACCGCAACAACGACATGCCACGTGGAGGGGGTATTCCTGTGGTTACTGAGGATGGCGAAGAAGTCCAGACCCAGAACATCAGTATTCCCGCCGATATGGTCGGCTGCATCATTGGAAGAGGTGGTTCCAAGATTAGTGAGATCCGCAAGAGCTCCGGCGCTCGCATCTCGATCGCCAAAGCTCCTCACGACGACACCGGCGAGAGGATGTTCACCATCATGGGGAGTGCCAGCGCCAACGAACGAGCCTTGTATCTTCTCTACGAGAATCTTGAGGCCGAAAAAGGACGTCGGCAGCAGGTCTCCTCCGAGTGAAGTTTCAGCCAGCGACCCCCTCCCACCCAACTACTCTTCGACACGCTCCCTAACACCTTCCGTCCACCATTGTCTGCCTCCAACCTTGACGAATGACAGGTCCGCGAAAAGCATATGGCATTGTTTTCTTCTTTCTTGGCGTCCGATAGATGGTGTCTTGCGCAAAGCGAACATTGACGAAGCTATGATACCTTACCTCTCGCCAGGAGCGCGAGTTCTTTTCACGAATGATGATGACCTGACCTCGAGCTTTGTACACGACGACCTCGAAACCGCAATCCTTTCTAATGTGTTCGGCGACCTTCATAACACACCTCTTTTCTGCTCGAAACCTCGGCAGGTGGACTCGCCTCCTCAGCCTTGTCCTCGTGTCGGTCTGCAGCCTTAGTTCGCACTCTTCGGGGGTGGCCTTCGAACCGGAGGACGAGGATGCATCAGACGGAAGATAGCAGCGGGAGACATGCTCTTGTTTGGTGGGTCAGCCGTGCTTTTATGTAGTGCATGACCCGAGATCAGCGCTCGGCGGCCGTAGGGGCGGGCCATGTCCGAGCACATGCCAAAGTATCAAGCCCAAGGCAGAACGGACCTCTCCCAGTCAAATGTCAAAAGAAATGAAGAAAGGCCTTGCACGCTTCGCTTGTGTCAATCAAAGGATTTTTCAGTCGTAGAGCAGCCATCCTGCAACTGCCAGTGCTCCGACAGCGTAGAAGCACCAGCACTGATTTGTAGTTTGTCACCGCATGTTGGCAGACTCTGACAGGCCGGAGCGGGCCAAGTCATCATCCGAGGGGCGGTATGTAAATCAACCGCCAACGCAGCTGTGCTTGTCATAGGCTCTCGTTGAGCTCCTGCTGATGCCCGAGAGCTGCAGCTACTCTCAGGCGTCACGAGTCTGCTGCACCTCGAAGGGAGGAGAGGGCCGACCACCAATCCGGTCGGGGCATTTGGAGTAATTTGCCGTGCCCTACAACGAGACTAAGCACGAGAGACGGTCAAGCGAGAGGACCAGACCGTGGCCCAGCTGCAGTTTGTCAGATAGAGTTCAATTACATAGCCCAAGAGGGACGAGCTGAAAATCATACTGCCTACGGAGTACAATTAATCGCTCTTGCATCTGTCGCTCGTCGTCATCTTCTTCTCCGTGAATGCATGGTGATGGTCACCTCGATCTCCCTGCACGAGGCGACATTAAATTGACTTGCCAGACTGGCTCTGTCCGAGCCGTGCTTCCTCGGCCTCTGGTGTCTTGTCGTTTGGCGTTTCAGGTAGCCGCCCGTTGCAGATCAACAATTCACCATCGCCAAAGCGGGTTGAATTGGCCCTCACGCGGCACACCACGCCCGACGTCGACCCCAATCAACCTCGTGGCCTCAAGCGTTCGCTCTTGGTCAGCGGCTCAGGGTCGAAACCATCTTCTTTTGAATTTCCATGCGTTCATTTACTCTACACTTTGTATACAGCCCGAGAACAACCCAGCCTCTCACAGCGTAGACAACTGCAGTACATTCGCCCCGAACGCCAAATACGAGCGGAGGTTTGGTCAGCAAGGCGAACTATCTACCTGCGTCGGCCTCTCAAGCACGCCTGCACTCTCGTGCAACAGGCAACAAGAACGAACAATTTGCCTCCGCCGTCCGCTGCAAGACTTCGCCGCGAGACTACGATATCCCTCTTTCTACTCGAACTGAGCCCGGTTGCACTCGAACCTCAACAGCAACGGTGTTTGTCCTTTACATATACCCCGCCGTTCCGGCATCTTCTCCCTGGCTTATAGTCTATAAACACCTCGTCACACAAATCCTGCGAGCTTCTATACAATCATGTCGTCCCCGGTACCACTTCTTCGGCCGCCTATGCCTGGTGGTCGAAGTCAAAGCGGCAGCCGCACTCCGCGTCTCACACTGGGTATTCCTCCCTCACCAAGCCAGAAACCAGTCGGCGGCGAAACAGAACCAGTCCCCGAAATCCCCCGTTTCAGCCTCGCAGCCTCAGGGCAAAAAGGTCCTCCAAAACTATCGCTGGCGACGCCGATGGGAAGCCAGGGCTCTTTGCAAGAAGGAGGCACAAGTCTGAGACCACAAATACAGCCTTTGAATATATCTGCAGTAACAGGAAATGAAGCCATCGGCAGACCAAGAGGGGATAGTTTCCATGCTGCAAGTGTACCTGGCTCTGCCTCTTCCTCGACATACTCAGCACTTTCCTTCGCCATGCACGGAAGACAAGCAGGGACACCGGACCCTTCGTCAGCGATAAGTTCGATCTACTCTGAGGCCAGCATCGGTGGCACGTCGATGGAGAGGGAATCAAGTATGGGCGGGCTTTCGATCGACTTCGAGAAATTGGCCATCGAAAAGGGCCGGCCGCTCGACGTGGAAGACTTGGACGACGAGGGCTGGGGAGCTGCGAGCGAACAGAAGAAGATCATTGAGTTGGGCTCCCTAGGGGAAGGTGCTGGAGGTGCAGTGACGAGGTGTATGTTGGAAGGCGGAAAGACGATATTCGCTCTCAAGGTCTGGACGGTCCGCCTCCAAAAACCCGGGCTCTGCGCTAACCCTCCCGTGTACAGATCATCACAACCAGCCCTGACCCCGACGTCAAGAAACAGATACTCCGTGAGTTGAAGTTCAACAAGAATTGCACGTCGGAATACATCTGCCAATACTACGGAGCGTTTATGGACAAATCTTCCAGCACGATATCAATAGCGATGGAATTCTGTGAAGGTGGCAGCCTTGATAGCGTTTACCGGGAGGTCAAGAAGTTGGGCGGTAGAACAGGAGAGAAAGTGCTGGGCAAGATCGCAGAAGGTGTGTTGCATGGCTTGACATACCTGAACAGCCGGAAGATCATACACCGAGGTAAGCCACACAGCCGGGAAGGGGCGACTGATATACTGACCACGCTCACAGACATCAAACCCTCAAACATCCTCCTCTGCCGCAATGGCCAGGTCAAACTCTGCGACTTCGGAGTATCTGGCGAATTTGGCACTAAAGGGGACGCCAATACCTTTATCGGCACGTCTTACTATATGGCACCGGAGCGAATACAGGGCCAATCATACACGATCACTTCGGACGTCTGGTCTCTCGGTGTGACACTACTCGAAGTCGCGCAACATCGCTTCCCCTTCCCCGCCGACGGAACGGAAATGCAGCCTCGTGCTGGTCTGATAGATTTGCTCACGTATATCGTCGCCCAGCCTATCCCGAAACTGAAAGATGAACCGGACAACGGCATCAAATGGAGTGACATGTTCAAGTACTTTATTGAGTGTTGTCTGGAGAAAGAACCTCCCAGAAGGGCCACGCCTTGGAGGATGCTCGAACACCCCTGGATGGTGGAAATGAAGGCCAAGAAGGTCAACATGGCGGCGTTCCTGAAACAGGTGTGGGATTGGAAAGATTGAACGGTCCCGAATCTAGAACCATGGAGTATACGGAAGTGGATATCTAGATGTGGGTTGACGATGCTGATGCTTGTGACGATCCGACGGAAACGGGCAAGATAATTACCAGATAATGTTGGAAAACGGAGAAAATGGAATCGAGGCAATCCAAGAGGAAGGACGAAAGGAATTGTTACGCCTCAAGAGCATGGACGACAGCCCCGACACGACGATGACGGCAGAAATCTTCTAAGCATCTAAATATGCCTCGGATGGCGGAAGAAAGGAGAGTGTCTCTCAACTAACACTGTGCCGGGACGACACTAGTTCTGGTTAACAAGTGTGCAGACGGCGATGGAGGAGATCTGAAAGACAGTGGGGTTCAAGGCGGAAGCTTGGATGTTGCAGCGAGGCTGAGGTAGTGACAGTAGTGGGTGCCGCTCTCATAGAAGCTGGAGCAGAGGTCGAAAGCAGAAAGGCATTATTACCCACTGATTTCACATCATGCTATCTAGCCGTCTTTGCTCTGATCTATATATCTTGGCGCTGCTAGCAGTTCGCAGCTGCATCGGGTCGCCTTCTCATAGCTTGGCCTTCTCAGCAATCAGAGTGTAGCTCTTGGGGTAACTTTCCAGCCTGTCCTTCTGCATCTCTCCAATGTTCCTGAACCCAGCGGTGAGCATGGAAATGTCGAATTCAGCAAGCAGGTTCTTGAAGACATGACGCACACCTTCCTCGCCCATGCAAGAAAGTCCATACACATACAGTCGACCGACCCAGACGAATTTTGCACCAATACACAGTGCCTTGATGATGTCCGATGCACCCCTCACACCGGAGTCAAACATGACGGTGATCTTCTCCCCAATACCGGCATTGATGATGTTCTCGAGTGCGTCCAGACTGGCGATTGCGCCGTCGACCTGACGACCGGCATGGTTGGAGACGACGATGCCGTCCACACCCAGATCGACGCAGTGCTGTGCGTCAGCCACGGATTGTATCCTAATTTACCCGAGTCAGTCAAAGAGACACGTGTACACAGCCGGGCAAGACTCGCCCTTTGATGCAGAACGGCTTGCCACCACTCAATTCCTTCCACGTCTTCATCACCCAGGGGATCTTCTCCCAACTGAACGCCCTTCCATGCCAGACATTGTCAATCCACGCAGCACCGGCCTCTTCGGGGGACTTCTTCGGATCGATGCCCATCTCCTTCAGACGTTTCTGGAATACGGGGTCTACGAGACCCAGGTCGGCGCCGATGCCGCGGTAAAAGGCGTAGTTCGATGTCGCGATGTCGTCGTGGCGGAAGCCGAGCTGCCATGTGTCGGTGGTAAGGATGCAGGCCGTAAATCCACTGGCCACGGCGCGCTTGAGCAGGGAAACCGCGAGTTCGTCGTCGTGTGGGAGGTACAGCTGGAAGAAGCGGACGGGGGAGTCATTGTCTGCGCCCTCAACTTTCACGGCCTCGGGTAGGTGTCGCCCGGCATCATTGGCTGCCGCGACATCCTCGATTGTGCTTGAACTCGCGGTACTCAACCCATAAGGTAGGCGAAGCTGGCCGGCCACCTTGGCCACGGGGAGCTCGCCCTTGGGATGGTAGATCTTGTTGATCCCGATAGGTGCGAATCCGATCGGCGCCGAGACCTTATGGCCAAACAACGTGGTTGTCGTGTCTCGCTCATTCACGTCTACGAGTTGGTGTGGGATGATTCGGTGTCGGAAGAAAGCCTGTCGATTGGCGAGGTGCGTCCAGCTGTTTCCGGCATTGGACTGAGCGTAGTAGCGGCCGTTGATGGAAAGAGACTCCTCGGCCAGCGCTTCGAGCTTGTCGGGTCGGGTGTTGAAAGGGGCAGATTTCCCTTCATTTATAGCCCAGAAGGCGTTGCGTTGTTCTTGCTGCCAGTGTGGCGTCGTGCGGTGGTATAGCTTGGGGATCTTGCTGTCGCTCATTTTGGAAAAAAGGTATATTTAACGCCGCGCAAGACAATATAATTTATCAACTACAGGATGGCAGGAAAGATGCACCACTGACGATGGTTCTGAAGGACTGTGATCTTACCTGTGGGCACTACACGGGGATTTATGCAACACACAGCATTGAGTCCCAAAGCCAGAGAACCGGTTGCAGCATGACATCTCTATCAAAGGCGCACTCTCCGGCAGATGTAGTGGCCGGGCGTCACAAAGACGCGGAATCAGGAGACATGACGTTAAACGGTGACTGGTGATGTAGGAGGTGAATCAGGGTGGAGATCTGAAATTGTGTAATGGACGAGAGACGAGCGTGAAGATCGACTCCCGGGAAAATGAACAGATCTCGGAGCTTGTTTGGTTGGGCAAATGCTTGTCTCTCGCTCCGAGTTGCCATCACCGGAGGATTTTCCGGCGGTGCTACTCCGGACAGACCCTGGAATCGACAACCAGCAGAAGCATCAACGACAAGCCTCACACCTTCTATCGACTACGAGCCAGACCAGACTGCTACGGTCTCGATTACCTCTGGCTCGAGTCGAGAGCTACAGCAACTCCTCCCGAGTACCCCAAGCGCCCACCGTGTCCATCAGCAGGTCGCATCCTACCCGTGTTCACAGTCTCGACTCGCACACTCGAGGCTGCCGTTGGCCGAGCAAGACGCTCCAAGTCACCAGCTTCCTAGATGGCCGAGGCCGGTGTTTGAATGTGTCGGAATGCATGATTCCGTACTATTCTGCCTAAGACAATATCCTCCAAGCTACTCGTAAGACCAACAACGAGCAGTATCGGATTTCTGCCTTGCAAACCATGCCCGGCGCTTGCACAGCCTCATTCGACCAACCAAGGCTCTGCGACCTGGAAAAGCCATGTGCGCCGAAGCCACCCTCAAGGAGGCGCACACATGTGTGATCGCTCAACATGGTAACTGCAGTGCTGCCAACTTGGGATGCAAGTCTCCGAATTCTCGCACAGCAAAGACTAGTCCCTTGATGACCTGAGCAAGTGTGCATATATCATGGGCGTCCGAGTGAGAATGCCAGTGTCACACTTCGAAGCGCAGCTATCGGAATGGCTCACATTGAGCTGGCAGACAACTTCCCGGCCCTTGAGAAGATCGACCTATCCGCTACGACCATTACATGCAGTTACTGGCTGGTCAAACACAAGCGCCACTGCTCTCGATCTGTAAAGCTTGATCCTGCGGCAGCCAGACAGCTGCAGAAGAACCTGCTTATGGTTCGGGCGGCTACCCATGGCTCTCTGACTTCAGACTTACGCTCGTTAGTGGTTGAAGACTTACTTGAGTGTTCTTGCTGTTGGCAACACAAAACAAAGCTGCATTCCGGCACCCTGCTGGGCGAGGAGGTTCGACGTCGATGGCAAGACCAGCTGAATATTGCCGCACCAGAAGGCACAGCGGTCAAGACGACGGTGGCCCCCGCGTCATGTTCAGCGGATGTCAAGGCACTCGATATCCGCCTAGCGGGGGTGTCGGCTATTCCTGGACCAAATCTCAGATCCGGTCGGTATACGCCCTTCCACCTACCAGATGATGCTGTACGTACTCCAGAACCGGAGTTCCTCCCCATGAAAAAGCCAGGACGGACGGTTGCCCAGAAGATTCTCCAAGGTCCCTCGAGCGAACAGTCACGCCGTACCAGAAGTCTCTACGCCTACGGCAGGTCATCAAGTCCCGGGATGCTCAAGATAGGGGTTTCCCAGAACGTCGAAGCCCGGCTGGAAGGATGGAGCAGGTCTTGCCTCTACCAGCCTATCCTGAAACACCACCTAAAGGGGGTCCCCTGCGCTCAATTCGTCGAAGGATTGACACATTCGGAACTGCTTCAATACTGGCGCAGGGAGATCCGATGCAAGCACAACCCAGACTGCCATACTCAACACAAGGAATGGTTCGAGGTGGACGATGCGACCGCATTTAGAGTGATGGATAGCTGGGTCGAATGGATGAGGGTCGCCGAGCCTTACGACCATGAAGGCCGTCTGAAACCCATATGGCGCTCTAGCATCGTCGACATGGAGGCGAATGGAGTACTTGTTACCTCGCGACGCCTACTGGACGTCGTCGAAAGTTTCCAGGCGAAGAATACTCCACAAAGCGGTAGTGCCGTCGCCACGCGAGTCGAAAGCACGGTAGCAAGGTCGTTGGTTGATGGAATGTCTGCAACATCCATTGTCACAACCACCCCAACGCCTGTGGTACTTTACGGTCGAGCCACTGCTACTGTCCTCTCCGCGACCGCCCTCATCACATCGTCTCTCCCAACGTTACAGAAAAGTCAACTTCGAGCTTTACTGAACGAAGGGACACCAAGCAAGGCCACCTCGCCTTTGTCTCTTCCAACGCCTCTCGTCCCCGCGGTGTGAATGCCTCTTCGCCCTTATGGTATGGTCAATGTTGCTGGTCTAAGTATACCGCTCTTCGACTCATGACCAGCGTTGACGTGTCAACTACTCCGTACTCCATCGTGATTTGTGACTGTTTTCGATCGATCCACATACTCGAATCAGCCTCAAGCGGCGTTTTGTCAGAATGAAAACTCATGGTCTGAGCGCCTCACAGGGCAGACACTGCCCTGCAGTAGAAGCGGCCGTCCATGGGTCTACAGAGAGTGATAGGCGCTACTTTCCGCCTGCAAGACGCCTGCCTCTGTGCGCACCGCAGACATGGGCACAGAAAGATTGTGATGCGGCTGCCTGGGCTTCGACGCTGCATGCAAAGTTCGACAATCTATGGACTTGGGTGGCAGGCAGTTTTGCTCTCACGGCTCGGACATACCATGATTTTTTCCGTTCCAGCCTGCCGTGGGCCGTGGTCAGTGGCCCTGAGCGTCTCTGACCACCTCTTGTCCACTATGTCTCGATGGCTGAATAGGTGACAGTTCGGACTATGGCTTATAGGAGCCGGAGGAGACATTGACGCGTCATTGCTCATGGAGTTCGAAAGAAGAAAGGGCATGGCTTGGTTAGGCTGCTTTTGGCGTTGAAAGCGGCTTCTGGATAAACTCGGCTATATCCCATCATCTGAAGAGATATTGCCATTGACTCGTCGCCGGTTTCGGAGATGTTGCCTTCGTCTCGCGCCTTCATCTGGCTCAGCTGGTTGGTTAGGTATTGACAACAGCCGAAACACCAACTTCCGTCCCAAACGCGCCTTCCCCCTGTTCTCCGGTATTTCTGGCGGTATGCCTGTTGCCGTCGTTCCCCCGCTGCAGTGTCTCATGTTCAAACCCTGGGAGCATTGTCGGGCGCTATGTGCGCTCATCCTTATTTTCTTTGACTGCGAGAGAGATGCTCGGATAAGCCGCATGGTGCTCGATGCAGCGCCTCTGTGACCTGCCACTGTGGCGTTGAATAGTGTGACAAAAGTCAAGTCGTTGCATCATACCGCGCATGTGCCGAAGAGGCCACATTTTGTCCTGGCTCGTCACGCACGTCGCGTGCGATCTTGGGAGGACCGGGTTTGTTTAAGCGGAAGTTCCGGGGGTGAAGAACCGAATCACGCATGACTCGGGAAGCGTCTTGGCAAATGCTTCATGACTCAGCAAAACCCTTCGGAAATTCCTACCCGCATTTTGTAGCTTCGATCCACTCACTGCCCCGTACCTCTGCCTCTGGCGGGGCCATGTCTTCCGATCGTCATGTAGACGCGGACCACCCGTTGAAGGGTCGCATGGCATATCTGCCTGCATTATTGAGCCCGCCAGCAACACTCCAATCTCATTGGGAACCGCCTGGATCCGAAGAACCCCCATCAGATGCCACGCAGGCCGTGCCACCATCCCCTCTGGTTGGCTCGAAGAGGAAGAGGCCCCGTGCCGCCAGAGCGTGCGAGTTCTGCAGAGCTAAGAAGCACCGATGCGATGAGCTTCTGCCATGTTCGAGGTGCAAGAAGCGGAATCGGCCTTGTATCTACAAGGATGCGGAGCTTGCTCGAGGCCGCTTCCACGCTCTTGCGCGTCGTGAGCTTGACGGCACGCAAGCATCCAGCACGAATAGCCCTCTCGACACACTTGATGAAGGCTTGAATCATAACCGCACGTCACACGACCATGCAAATGAAGAGGTCAGCGAGATCAATCCTCACACTATGAACACCGAGTTCCACGGGCCAACGTCATCCCTGGCATTCCTCGCGGCTGTTCAACATCATGCGCACAAAGACGGCGCTAAGACGAACGAACAGCCGCAATCTTTGATTTCCGCCTTTCATAACGAGTCCTTTACGCCGCAAGCCGCCCAGCCGAGATCACCAGAAGTGCAGTCGCCGTCTTCGGTTCGGTACCACTTTCGTCAATCTCGGTTCTTCCTAGATGGATATTTTCAGAACCTGCATTTCATCCATCCAGTCATCTCTCGAGAGAGCTTCTATTCAAAATGTGAAGATCTCTGGTTTGACCGATCCGACAGTCCACCTCCGAGCTTTGTGGCCCTGTACTACGCCATCATGAGTCTCGGTGCAATCATTCAAGAATGGGATGAAGAAACTCTCGATGGCATGGGCAGGTTTGACTGGGCGAGGAAGATGTTCCATCTAGCATCTGGCGCTTTGGAACTGACATTGGGTCATAATGATCTGGAGACTGTCCAAGCTTGCCTCATTATGGCGAAGGTGTGCCAGAATGAGTTAAATCCTCACCTGGCTTACTTGTATCTCGGCAGAGCAGTACGGACCGCGCTGTCGGCAGGCTTCAACCGAAGACCGCGACTGACTCCGACGGCTGCACGTCCCGAAGCACATTCCGACATTGCCAGAACTTGGTGGGGTCTATATTCATTGGAGATCGAGATGAGTTTCGCCCTGGGTCGTCCTGACTCTCTCGGACTCGACATTTACCACAACCAGACCATGCCCGCTGTGAACGAGACGGAACATGCTATTCTTGCAGCAATGGTTGATTTCGCTCGCCTCGTCCGCAAGGTGTCGGTTTCGATATACGCCTCTGCTCAGTCTACCTCTGAGAGGCTGGCAATAGCCGCCGAGATCGAATCCGAAATGGACGCCTGGCTCGAGTCCGTGCCCAGTTTCATTCGCCCGAACTTTCATGGCGACGAGTCTTCAACAATGATCAAGGAACCAAAATGGGCGAAAAAGCAGAAACATACCTTGAGGTTCCGGTACCTTAACGTCAAGATGGTTCTCTATCGACCGTTTCTCTTGCATGCTGCCGCGACAGACAGTCTACCAGATCCCATACTTCAGACGGCAGTGAAAAAATGCGTTTCCTCGGCACGAGCCACCATTCAGTTGATGCATCAAATGTACTGTGAGCTGCCCTACTTCCGTACCTGGTGGTATAACGTCACCTACACCTTATATGGGGCATCCATCATTCTGTGCTATCTATCCAGGTTGGCCTGCGACGACGAGAAACAGGAGTTGCAGAAGCATATCGACCTGAGCATTAGTGTTCTGGATGCCATGGAGGATCATGTCGTCGCCAGAAAAGCGGGGGCTGTCTTACGAGAGGCGGTACAGCATGCTCACCACAAAGGCAACCCAGATGGAAATCGGGTACCTCAACAAGCTCCGCAACTAGCTGACACCCCTCTTATGCAACTGGCAAATGCGTCTGCTGAAGCGAACGGGCCACGTCCTCTAGACGAGCCGCTCTTGGATCCTTTCCATAATGTCAGCTTCGATTTCATGGGCCAGATCTTCCCTTTTGATGACAGCTACGTATCTCCCTGGCCGAGTTATGCTCCCCACTAATGGCTGGGAACTGCTTTGTTTATGAAATCAAGCACCTGCTCGGCCCAAGCCTCTTCAGCTCTAATGCCTGTTCCCAGGCTCAGCACAGGGCTAATGTGGTTATGGCCTTCCAACTTTCCCTCTGAAAGGTTCTCGCTGACGGCTTTCGCACCTCGCCACTCCCTCACAAAGTCATCCTTTGGTACCAGAACCTCATTTTCCGGGTCGAGGCTCCCCGTTAGCACCTGGACCGAGACCTCTTTGAGGTCATTGATGGAGCCATCTTCCTTCGCGGCTCTTAACAGGCCCAGCGGAGAGTGATGCTGCACGTTTGTGCCATAATATGCCGCGAGCGTCTCTGCCCTCTCAGCGACCGCCTGGTCAAAGTGAAAGGGGACGGCGAGGAAGGTCACGCTTGACAGTCTGACATTAGCGGCGTCGCGCCCCGAGGTTTTCCGTCGACTCTCTGCGAACTGCGGCGCAAATAGATAACTAGCCAGGTGGACACCGCCTGCGGAGTTCCCTATGGTATGCAGATTGAGTGGCTCGCTCGAATCATGTCGAATGTTCTCCTGGATGAATTGGATGACCAGTTCGAGGTCTTCGCCACCCGAAGGAAATCTCGCCTCGTGTCCGATCAATCGATAATCAGGAATAACGACCTTGCACCCCAATCTTTCCGCAAAGAAATGGCCGAGATTGGCATAAACCAGTCCCCCCGGAAAAGCTGGGTTGATCTTGTCGCCTCTCACAAGCCCACCACCGTAGAGGAAGATGACCAGTTTATTCTGTGATGCTGGGGTACCAACAGGAGTATACAGGTCCAGCTGTTGACGTGGGTGTTTGCCGTATGGGAAGGACTCTCGCTGCGTTGCCTTTATCGCATCCGCCTGCTTCAGCAGTAGAGGTGTGTAAAGCTTGTACGTTGGCAGCACGACTTCGTTGATAGCGGTCCCGAATCCTGGCAATTGCTCCATGGTGGTTATAGCGACTTTGGATCTGTGAAAAGACTTTGGGCGTGGCATGGGCCCTGCCCATATCAAACTCTCAGACGGCAATCCAGCGCGATCATCTGCCGAGAAACCTTACGCTTGCTCCGGAAAATCTCCACACGCCCCCCGCCGCCGCGCGATGCCACGATGCGCCGACATTTTCCCAAGCCCGGGTTTTCCGATGTCATGGGACACTCAACTTATGGTGTCAAGATACTGTGCAGCCGTCATCGGACTTCTATATCCCCATTACTTGCACAATGCGTATACCTTCGAAGAGCGCTTGAAAACTACAGGTATGACAGCCGCGTTTGAACGCGACTGCAACCAGATCGGCCGGTATGCGTGGGGCTTGACGGACGATCGCGTATAGCGATTGTGGCTTTTGGTACATTGAGGACGATCTCCGCAGCGAACCAAGTCGATGTCGCGAGTGCTTTCAAATACTGCCATCCCAAACTAGTCATGGCAAGCCAAGGCTCGTGTTCAACAGCCCACGTGGGACGCTATTGACCACACAAGCTCGGAATCATGCTGGCGCCTACCCCGACCAGTCCGTCTATGTAGGCCAGGAAAGTCTGAAGGGGAATCAGGTCTATCAGACCTAGACTCGGGTTCGAACTCCTCAGCACTTGCCCACCCCACAAAACTCGAACATAGTAGCAACCTTGACGGGAGTACAGCTCAAAGACGACCTCTGAGCCCATTCCAGGCCATACCATTACATCCACCTGCAGGATACTGAGAAGACGAGACACGGAACCATCATGAGCCTGTGACTCTGTGTTAGCGGGGCACGGTAGGCACACGAACAGGCGCAATAAGAACCCCAGAGGCACTGCGGCCAGTCGGACAGTGGGGCGGACTCACAACGTTATGTCGGTATATCACTGGAGAGGTGGCATTGACGGCGTCACGAAGGTTCTGAGCAAGCTCTGCCAGGTAGATCCCGAAACTCGCCGTCGATGCTGGGAGCGACGAGGGACTGTCTCGGTAGATGAACGAGTACTCATACTGGCCTCTTCGGAACACTGCCTCGGCGTCCGCTTGGGTGATACAGTTGGACGAATTGCCGATTTGGCATGGCAGTGGCTTCTGATGACACAGCCGTGCGGATAGATTGTCGAAGTAATGGTCGAACCAATTGTGCCATCCTGAATCACTAGAGTTCACTCCACTGACCAAATCGAGCTTGGCGAACAAAGGAATCGAGTCGTTGAGGTGCAATGTCCAGTTCGCAGCGTCACTGCCCACTCCGTAAGAAGAGTAGAGATCGCTCGCCGTGGAGCATGTGTATCCCGGTTCGAGGCTATCGATGCTGTCGGGCTGAATGAGTACAGATACCGGTCGATTCCGAAGTCCAGGATATTCTCCCTCCACGATTTGGCCTGCAACCTGCGAGGTGATGACATTGTTGGTTACACGGTACTGCACTGTTGATGAATTGTAGGACGGCGGTATGAAGTTGAGTAAGTCGTGGTAAACACCAAAGAGATCACGGCCGTGTTGACGAGAATCGTTGAGCCCTGAGCCAGTAATTTGCGGGAACTGGCACGTCCCATTGAAGCCTTCCGGTGCCAAAGGGTTGGAAGGAGAAGTGTAGACCTGCCAGTTCACCTGAGCCGAGGTTCCGTCGGGTCGGGGCACGCCATAGTAGAACAGCGCCTCGTCGTCGCAGTTCCAGGAGTAAGACTCGCGCGGAAAGGCGTTGGACGCGTATGGTGTCCGCTTGTGGTGGCGGTGGATCTGGGGAACGTCAGATATGGGCTCGCGAAGGACAGGTCGATACGTACAATCTCGACGTATTCGAGCGTATAGTCCGGAGAAACTCGAGCATACTCCTTGGCCCTGACGTGTGGCATATTGCACCAATTATAGGTACTATATGGTGTCGACGTAGGGGTGACTGACGAGTTGAAAATGAAGCCTTGAATTCCAGTCCCGTTCACGACATACTCCAGATTGTTGATGTTCGTGTCGTTTGGGGGATGCCATGCCAGATCCACCGGCTGGGATGATTGAGAGCAATTAAACTGGGCCATAACCTGGTAGGTTAGTGAGCCCATCCGGAGCACACTGCGCAGCCGTTGAATCATGGTGTTCTGGTAGAGCTGAGCGGTCAGGACGTCGAAGGAGGTCAAAAAATAGGTGACCAGTCCTGAAAACACAGGAGGAGGGTCGGCGCTCGGCATGATAAAGCTGACATTGTCGTGGAGCTCAACCTCTTTCCAACGCTACGCACGGCACGTTATCGGCAGAGGCTTGCCTGGCTGTTTACGACTGCATCATAGCTGGAGCGAAGACCACTTGGAGGCTACATACTAGCAGAGACAGTTGAAAACCTTGCGGTCGCTTCGAGCGTGTGAGTGCAGGGGGGTTCTACAAGTCGATATCATTGGCGATATTTTGCTGGTTAAGAAACGTGCTGGACTGCGATCAATGAGTGGATGATGGGCCGTAGAGTGGGCAGACGAGGGGGGTAGGTTGGCCGGGATCTTATCTTATCGTAGAGACACCATCGGGGAGCAGTCATTGGTGTGACGACTAGTCTCGTCTCCGGCATCAATTCCGTTGACGAGCGGGACAGCCTCGGCTATCCCAGAATGGAAATGGAGTGCGGGGTCCGCAGCCTTGATATGCTGACGGCGTCGTCGGAAGGAGAGCGAGCAGGATACAATCAGACCGTGAGCTAGACCACAGACTGCCATTCCAGCAGCACCTTGACTGTGGTTGAAATTGGGACTGACCCAAAGAGCCTTACAACCGAGTGTTGCCTGTCACGCCCGGAACCCCGTCAAACAGGATCAGGCCCTACTCCGTACGAGCGATATAAGCGCACGATTCTAGTTCGCCCTGTAAGTGCTTTCTCAAGCCTTATCGTCACCTCAGGAGACATTAGAGAATATGGCATACCAGACCGATCTCTTTATCAATGGCGAGGTAGGACGCCCCACTCCTCTCATCAAATTAGCGATTCATTTGTGGTGACTTGGCCAGTACGTCAAATCGTCTTCGGGGGAGACACTGTCTATCTACAATCCGAACGACGACACCCTGGTCACGGACAAAGTTCAGGTGGCCTCAGAGGCAGATGTTGATCGAGCTGTTGCTGCTGCCAAAGCCGCATTCCCAGGATGGTCGTCCACTCCGGGTGCCAAGCGTGCAAGCATTATGAACAAGTTTGCGGATCTTCTCGATGCGAATGCTGAGCGCATCGCGAAGCTGGAAAGTATCTGTATGGGCCAACCTATCACCCTTGCCAAAGGGTTCGTACACGGCCCCGCTGCAACCTGGCGATACTACGCCGGCTTTGCGGGCAAAATCGCAGGTGAAAGCTACCCGCCTGAAGGAGACGGTTCATACAAGATCGTCGCGTACGAGCCGCTCGGAGTCTGCGCCGGCATTGCGGCATGGAATGGCACTCATGCCTTGGCGTCTTGGAAGATGGCCGCGGCCCTTGCGGCTGGGAACACATTCATCTTCAAGCCGAGCGAGAAGTCGCCACTGGGCGCTTGTCTCTATGGAGAGCTTGTCAAAGAGGCCGGATTCCCCCCCGGGGTTATCAATGTCGTTGTCGGCGCAGCGTCCGTGGGAGCGATGCTAGCCTCCCACATGGAGATTGCCAAGATTGCCTTCACCGGTTCAGCTGCTGGTGGGCGCGCTGTAACCATAGCCGCGGCAAAGAGCAACATGAAGCACGTCTCGCTCGAACTAGGAGGCAAATCGCCTGCTATGATTTTCGACGACGCCGACCTGGACAACGCGCTTCTGCACAACTCCACCGGCTTCTTGCGAAACTCGGGCCAGGTGTGCTTCGCCTCCTCGAGGGTCTTCGTCCAAGAAGGCATCGCTCCAAAATTCATCGAGGGCATCAAAAAGGCCTTTGAAGATGCGGCCAAGAAGATGGGCGACCCGTCGTTGGAAGAGACTGCGTTTGGCCCATTGGCCGATAAGAAGCAATTCGACCGTGTGATGAGTTTCCTAAACGACGGCAAGGCCGAGGGTATCCAAGTCCTGACCGGCGGGGACAGGCTAGGCGCAAAAGGGACGTTCGTGCAACCGACTGTACTTCTCAATCCTGACGTCAAGAGCCGGGTTTTCACAGATGAGATTTTCGGACCCGTGATATCTGTCAGGACTTTCAAGTCGGAAGAGGAGGTGATAGCGTTGGCAAACGACACGACCTATGGCCTGGGATGTAAGTGTGATGGTCCTCGGCGCACCTTTACATGCTAACTTCTGCAGCATCCATCTTTACCTCCGATATCGCTCGAGCTCTACGTGTCGCATCGAAGATTGAAGCTGGAAACGTGGGAGTCAACCAAGCATACAAGGTATCGCCACAGACGCCCTTTGGAGGCTACAAGCAGTCTGGCCATGGCCGAGAGAGCGGGTATGAGGGGCTGAGAGGTTACCTCCAAGCGAAGACCATCACCATCAACATGGACTTGGCTCCAAAGAAGGCATGAAAAGCACAAACGACCATTGTCGAAGTGATTAACGGTTCACGCGACAGAGTTCGTAAAAATGCCACTCACTTTGTACTTTAGCTAAAAGCACTAATCACCAACGAACTGTGGCTGGGCCATTGGGAAAGCCCTGAACATATATCAGTTCCACGCCCGTCGTAATTGAACAGTTTCCGAAGACGCTTCCGCTTTATCCAGCCCCGTCGTCGTGCTAACAAGGTCCAGCTCTGGCCAAGGAGACAAGGGCATCGGTCTCTGACCAGACTGAAAGCCTAATTGTAGAATCAGCTCGATATGAATGAATGCATGGGCTTCATTGAACGATGGTGCCACACGGTCGTGTAGAGCGAGTGGAGCGAACAAAGGCGGACTGAACAAGGTATCATCAATATCAGTGTTGGGTATCTCAGGTGTATCTGTACATTGTTTGGTGTAAACCCGCATATCTTCGTCCACATGCTTTTGCATTACCATGATCATTGCATTCCATCTCCAGTAGACGACGAAGCCGCCATCTCCATGGTGTATTCCATAAAGTAACATAACTTTTCCATTACCGGTAAACCACCATATGACAATATGGTGTACATGTTTCGCATTAAATGTCGTATAGTGTAGAATGCTATCGTCCAGCCTGGAAATTCAGTCCCAATCATGCTGGTCAGCTGGAAGGCCGTAGGCTCGTGACGCAGGTTAGTCGACTTGTTTTTCATGCTGTTGTGAAGTCGGCACAACAAGCATCTCCCGGCTGCCTGGCCTTTGAAGCCGATCGATACCAAGGTGTTCTTTCGTATCTCGTCCCACAAAGATGCCGAAAGCATACCTTAAGCCAGCATTTGCTTCGAGACGGCGAACTCCTCTTCGAGGACGCTGACGTTTCTCATCGGAATCACCATCACCCGTCAATGCAGCTGCAGTGAATGTCGAGCCTGTAAGCCTGTCGACTAGCTCCCCCTTGGTTTCAATGTTCTGCAAAGCCACGTCGCCGAGCAAAGGACTCGCATAGAGCCAACTCAATAGAGCAGCAATGGTGTTGATGTTGTGGGGCAGGTAGCGTTTTCTTGTTGGCCAAATGGTGAGGTATGAGAGGGCGTAGACTGTAACCAGGACGCAGAGAGCATAGTAGCCCGGCATGCTGGCGACAATTCTGACCCTGTTGTCCGAGGAGAAGTAAATAGCAGTAAATACCCCACCAGCCAGAACCGGTATAGACAATGAAAGGATTGATATGAAGGTGACATATGCCACCTTGTAATCCCTGTTGATCAAAGCCCGCGTCACGACGCCAAGATGTCCATAAGCTGGATAGGACAGCAACAACGAGTGGCGTGCAGTGGCTCCGGCTGGTTGTGACATATTGCGGAATGGCTGGACTGCGCGATAGTACATATCGATGGGTTGCCAGGCAAGGAAGAGGAACATCCCGAGGAACGCTGGGACAAAGCTGTAGAGGAAGTTGGCTGGAGAGAAGCCACTTGAGTCGGTCAGGGATGGGAGTTGAGGATCGAAGCCGTCTTGGACTGCTCGGTTGACAAAGCTGACAGCCAGGAAGGCGATGACCAGCAGAATGGCAGCTACAATCCAGGCCAGCACAGTTGAGTCGCGCAGAAACCACGGCACCCACCGATATCGGACGAAAGGCGAGTGTATGTTGCGAGCAAATCCCGAGCCATAGGACAGGCGCTGAGCTTCAAGGTCGATGGACTCGCTAGCCAGGGGTGCATCTTTTGCTGCGTGAGGCTGGAATGACAGTCGTTTAATGGGTGCGTATTCCTCTCCAACACCATGAAAAACGTCTGGTCTCCCAGAAGTGGTGAAGAACCCGAGACGGAGGTTTCTTGGTGGAATCTGTGCATTTGGCTCTGGTGATATTTCGGTTTGCTCAAAATCCGAGCCCACATTTGATTGCCGGAACAAGCAGATGAGGTCTGCCAATGAAGTCGGATCCCAAAGCAGATTCGACTCGCTCCGTCGGAATCGAAAAGCGCAATAGAGCAGCGCAAGGCAGAGGAGGACGTACAATGCCACTAACGTCCAGCCGACGCCTCGAACCGCTGTCCAGCGGAAGCGAGCTGGGCCGTCGTCTGTAATCCATTGGGTTTGGTACAGACAAGCCAGCAGAGGCACCGTGAAGTTCGCAATCCAAAAGATGAAGAAGGCGACTCCCAGCCATGGTTCGCGATTCCGGAAAAATGTTAGATCTGGTAAGACGAAGTTGGCGGGCAGGATGTGCATGTCTTGCAAGACCCAGGAATTGCGTTGACTGGGTCCCATGTTGTAGTAAGGCAGAGATCGGTACATTGCCGCTTCGATTACAAACAGCCACAGGATTAGGAGGATGCCAATCAGTTGAGGCAGGTATTGAAAGACAAAGTATCGCGCTGTTGCATTTCCATCGTAGTCGAAGAGCGCATGATTCGTGCCGGCGAATATGAGACTGAATATTAGGGCGGCAATGATTAAAAGGCATAATAGTAGGTATAGTGCGAGTATAGGAAGTCGTAATGGTAGTGGTACAAAGCCGAGTCGCATCCGTAGGTCTTTCGACAGATCCACAGGAAGCATGACCTCTTGAGGGACAGGCTTCCGATTTATCTGCGACAGCGGTCGCGGAGAGGCGGACTGCGGAGCCCGGGGCGGAGGCGGAGGCGGGATAGATGGAGGTGGAGTTGATGTTTGTGAACTCTCTTCGGAGGCAACTGGATGAGGTGCTGGTGAAACCAGTGGCAGTTGATCAGGATCCGCACTGTCTCTGCCTCTCCCCAATACATCCTCGTCTCTTGTCAGCTGCTCAATGGCGAATCTGATATATGGGGTATCGTCCACGTCCGGAGTTGGAGGGCTCATCTCGTCAAAAGTTGAAAGCATGCCGGGGTTTTGTGGTCCTCCGTTTTGACTGCGTCTGATGTTGAGGGGAGCAGGCTGTGCGACGCCGGCTCTGGCGGGGAGTGTCATCTCGGAGTCGACGGGGTTCTGCTGTACAAGTGGAGTAGAGATTCTCGAGGGAGGTGTCTCGTAACCTTGGCCGCCGTGGGATATTTGACTGGCGGCGTCGGAAGCATAGTCAGAAAAGTACTCGTTGGTCGCAGAGGATGATTTCAGAGAGTCGGACTTGATGTACTGAGGCGTGGCTTGCTTGACTGTGTGAATGTGAGCGATGTCCTCGGTAACTAGGTTCATTACTCCAGAGATGTATCATGGGCAGAAAGCAGCAACAAAACAAAACGCAAATGAACGCACGTTGCTGGAGACGGAGGAGAACGTGGGCACGAAGTTTGCAGCGGCCATCGGAGAATTAAGAAGCATGAGTTGCAGATGAGGCTGGGATGGCAGCCGTTGTGCTCGCGGTTAAATTGACGATGCGGTGGTTGGGGCTGTGAGGATTCCCAGCCTCCCAGCAGAAAAGTCGAGCAACCAGAGTGAAACACATCGTCAAGGTAACGCTAAAGACACGAGGAACTTGGTTTGGTCAAGGCCTTCATGTTGGTAGCTGCGATGATCACTGGCTAGTGGAGGGTTTAGCCCATCGCTTGAGGCTGCTGAGTGTGCGTTGTTGCGTCGTGACGATGATCACCTTCTGTTGCAGCCAGCAAGAGACGCCGCGCCTCGTCCTAATCTGTTTCCAGTCTAGCGCAGCCTCGCCCCCTTGGCGCTTGCATCCGCATCCTGCTGGTTTCCTTTGTGACTCAATTGGAGGACATAATGAATTCCAGCAACGATATACTACCGTGTACCTTGAAGTCGCCAAATGAAACTTGGCGCTGAACTAATGCCAGGTATGAGCAGCGACGCTCTCTTTTGCGTATCAAAAAATCGTTAACCTGTTTGCACCATGCTCTACGCCGTTGAAGGTGTCTCCTGTGCATTATTGTACTGGCTGTGTAACGCGGCGAGGGACCACAAGGCGTGGTTCATTAGACGACTTCAAGGATACACTGTAGCATTTACGGAGGCCTATAAACAATACGGTATCTTACAAAAGGGGGGATGCTCCGTAACAGCCCTTGGCACTGTCTGGCCAACCCCTCCGGTAACCTTCCCATTCACACCTTTCACCTGTTGTGCATACTGCGTACTGACCCACACGAGGGTACTTTCTCGAAGCTCGACCCTGTGCTGTAGACAGGTAGTAAACAGCACGCTTCATGTCGGAAGTCTTCTTCCGAGGCTGCTCCCTTCTCCAACCTTCAAATGGATATCAAATGCATAGGTACGGCGAGGCAGGTGCATTGTGTTAAACAGTGGTGTCTGTCTCGCTGCTGCACTTTTCATGGCAATATGTGAGATCAGGTAGGTGCACTTCGACGTCGCCTCCCCACGAGGTGCGGCAGTATCTTTTCGACTCTTCACTTTGCGATTGTCTCTCACCTTCAATTCTTTGGACCTGGAGCACTCTATTATTGATTATTTCTTGCACTCCATATCGCCCTGCATTCTTAGTGTACCCTATTTCCCTTGGATCTCCAGGAGAGCAAGCGTCCAGCCAAGATGCTCCCCAGACCGTCACTTCTCGTCACAGCATGGCTTGCCGGACAGTCAGCCGCCGCACCGACAAGAATGAACAGAACGCTCCGCGTTGTTCAGGACCAGTTCTTCACAGCGCTTGATCAGTTGTGCTCGTCTAAGAGCTGTCTCTCTGGGGTGGCGAAGTTCGAACTATCTTCGTTTGCCTGCTCCTGCCCAACTCCTCTTGTAAGCCACCGTCCATCTGCTTCGCCTCAGTACTGACTACGCCAAGTTCACCGCACCATGCGCGGGGCTGCAATGCGAAGGCGACCAGGAACCTTTCTACTCAGTACTCTCGAACTCCTGCTACTGCGACACGATGGAAGATTGGCACAAGAAAGATGATGAAGTCTACAGCACGCTTGTCGAAGCCGACCAGCAGGCTATACATGGTTTGCACCGACGGCAGGCACCGCCAGATCCAGTCCCGACATTCATTCCTCCACCGAAACAAGACATCACCCCGGAACTCATCCAGCAGGCATTGTCCGCCCAACCCCAGAACACGGCAACGGTCAGCTCCATGATCCCCTATTTCCCTGACGGCGTGATCAGGGTCCATCTGCAGCTTGCCGGCCCAGTGGCTTACACCCTCGTCGTCAACGCCAGCACATCCCTTCCTTGCGGCGCCATCGGACTGGTGGACCCTCAGCCCAATCTTGGCCTGGTGCCGCTGGTCATGAACCAAGGGCAAGGACAGCCTCAGACCGTGGTAGCTGATTGTGAATGCATTGCCGTCAACATGTATCAGCCACACATCGTCACCTATTGGATTCAGAAGCTCAGCGACGGCAGTATCTATTCAGTGGTGGGCAACAACCTGGTCATCGACATCGACAAGATGAACACCACCCAGAGTACGGCTTTGGCACTCACCACTTTGTCATCTGGAGCCACAAGACGTAGTGGGACTGACAACATTGAATATGTCCGACCAGTGAAGCGACAGATCTGGCGCGTCAACTGCAATTATGCTTGTCCCTTCTACCACATGAGGATGGTCAAGAGCACCGACGGCACGTGCGCGTGCTTGTTCAATGGCGCAGACGAGACACTCCTGACACGAAGGCCAGACGCAGTTCCCGGCCTTATTGCCCGAGACCTTATTCAACCTGACCTGATGAACGCGAAAATGACAGCTGAAGCTTGTGCATCTATGACATGTTTCAACAATGGCGGCGACCCAACACCGGCTCTGTTCAATCCATTCCACCAAACTTGTTGGTGTATTACCCAGCCCTACATTGAGTCGAACCCGGATGCTTGGACACCTTCGTCGTGAATGAACAAGTTCGTGGGTCTTTGATAATGGAGAGGATAACACCATGCGGACAAAATTGTACAGGATAACACATGGCAACAAACCAGAGGGAAGAACCGCGACGGACGGATGTCGAGTTGGAGAGACAAGAGCCTGTAAGAAGCGAATCCCTCCATTGGGTACACCAACAATGGTACAGGGGCCCGGGCATGGCCACGGGCAGCGACGGCAGGGAACTTATCAAGCGAGTCATGTACTGTACCACCATGAGCAACCCGTGGAAACACCGTCTTGGATCACTCAAATGAGCTTGTGGGAAAGCACGAACGAGGAGATTCCAGCTTGGAGGAACAAAAGGCGGTCGGGCTAACCTTTCAGGTCCTCTTGAAATAACACCGAAATTGAATGTCCTTGGGTTTAGACTCTGCGACACACAAAGGACCCACGCTAGAACCATTTGCGCCCTCGCTTGCTATGAACAGTGTGTAAGACACCCTAAGCTTACTGAAAAGGAATTTTGGGGTGAATCAACTCCTGAATTCTGGATGTGCGTCTCTTCCTCCAAACGTCCCGCTTTCTCTGGTCTTGCCAGTGCCGTGTTTCAGCCCCCGTATGTATGTGCATTCATTAGCTGAGAGGTAGCTGAGTGTTGTACACGGTATGAATCAAAGTTCGCGAGATATCCCGTTGATTAGAGTGCTGACTGATTATGTATGTCTATGGCACATGTTTTGGAGAGCCGAAATGGGAAAGTTTGTTTTGTGGGTGCAGGACGAGATGGAAGAGATGTGCCGCCGACTGAATACAGAATTTTGGTTGCTGGTTTCAGGGATAAAGGGGGGCAGGACCTGGGCTTGGCTCCTTGGTGCCTTGAATGCAATACTGGGAAGGTGTGAAACGCACATCCTCATCGCCTCGAAGTGTTCTCACTCGACGGAGCGCGCCCGGTACCCGGCTCTCCGGGTAAGACTCCGCTCCCAGAAACGTAGCTCGTCCTCGACGGACTCGTCCGCGCCGTTTGCTCTTCGATGATATCGCTCAAGCGGGTGGGATGCCCGTGCGTGCGACCCTGCAAGTTCTCCCACCTAGACATGGCTTGGGTTACTGCAGGTGGGGTGGGGACCGTAGGGTCATCCCCATAGCCCTCTCCCTCGTAGATTGCGCCTTGAGGGATGGGCGGCAGTGCAGCCGAGGTTGTTCGAGGCATGTTCCCATTCGTTGTAGGAGGAAGGCCTTGTTGACCGTGTGATTGGCGGTACTGGGCAGCGTACATTCTCTCGCGTTCGGCATCGGCAGCATGGTCGTCGTCCTCTTCGGACATTTCTTCGGAGACCTCGCCCTCCTCCTCCTGCTCCTGCTCTGCTGGCCCCGGAGGGCTGCGTCCGAGTGGTTGGCGGTATGGGATGCGGCGACCTTGTGCATCGCGGGTGTAGCTACCGTCGGGGTTGATGTGGTATTCTTCTTCTGATGGCGCTACGGAAGCGTTGGACGCGAAGTACGATGTATCTGTGGCCCCAGTGCCTTGGCGAGCAGGTGTTGGTAACGCGCCAGACATTTGAGCATTGGTCGTCGCGGTTGCAGTCTGGTAGTATCGCGGCTGTTCACCAACGCGGCCGGGAGACGCTCCGCTCGTTGCGGCTGCTCGCGCGGCGGACATCGCAGCACCACTCGTGGCGGGCTGTGTAGGACGTGGAGGCGTAGTGTAGAATTGAGTATCAGGTTCGCGACGAAGCTGACCTTGCTGCCGAGATGATTCCGTGAAAGGGTCAGTCACCGTGGGAGAGGTGCCTGTTTCAGGACGATATGAAAACTGCCGATTTTCTTCTCCTGGTGAGTCAAGTGATGTTGTTGTCGTCTGGCGGGAACCAGGTCGTTGTGGCGGCTGCTGACCGGACATAGCCGTTGGTCCTGCACCAGCAGTCGGCCCATCTCTGGTTTGTGGTCGCTGAAGCGTCCCCTGTCGGCTTGGAAGACCTTGCATAGGGACGACCTGCACACCGCCGATTAGGGTAGGCTCGCCGCTTCGCAGGGCAATGGTTCTTTCACGCTCCTCCTGCTCTCGCCTTCCCAGCTCTTCCCAGGCACGCCGGGCTTCTTCTTTGCTGATCTGTAACTCCCGCCGCATCTCCCGAACTAGCTCTTCGGCCTTTGTCTTGTCGGCGCGAACCTGTTCTATGGAAGTGGAACTAACCGTCCGAGCTTCTCGCTCTGCACGTAGTTGGTTTTCAAGCTGTGCTTGTCGTTCTTGGGCTTGTTCCTGCTCGTGCCGAGTCTCGAAGAACCACCGCTGGAACTTGCGTTCAGAAGAGGCTCGGAGCCGTTGCAGCTCCACGACAGCATGAAACAGATTGGCACCGGCTCGGGATAAATCATCGATCTGACGGGCCATCTGTCGGTCGATGGGCTTTCCGGCTAATTCGTTGGCGTTCTCCTCCATCCGATGAATGAAAGATGAGACGATACCCTCCCAATGAGCGGACAGATCTTCCCATCGCTCAAAAGCATTTGGGAAACGACTTCGGCCTCCTGCTCCTGCGGCCTGAGCGCCGGGTTGCTGAACCGGCTGAGGAGGCGGTTGAGCTCTCGAATGTGATTGAGGTTGTTGTGCGGCTCTTGCTTCGGTTGGTTTAGCTGGGGCAGGGATGTTGAGCTGCTCGTAAGCTTCAGTGCGGTTACGCTCGGTGGCGGCAGGAAGTCTGGGATCTGTAGGTACTGGTTGAGCGGGACGGCCGGGATTCCTCGTGGCGGCGTGGATTGGTGGTATATTTTCCTGTCTTCGGGCAGACGACGCAGCGGCCGGAGGGCCGCCTATGTCGTAGGTTTGGGCGGTTTGACCAGGTTGACTAGGTATCCGGGCTTGAGGTCTTCGTGTGCTATCCACCCCAACGCCAACAGCTTGCTGCTCTTGTAGTCTTCTTGCTTCGTCCTCTTGACGCAATCTAGCCGCTGCCTCCTCGGCTTTGCGAGCTTCCCGTGCTCTTCGTTCTCGCATGACATCTGTGGGAGTACGATATCGTGGGGGTTCGGTAGGAACCGGACCAGTTCCAGCAGCCGGAGCTGCACGAGTTGCACCGCCATTCTGAGGTCGACCAGATGCAGCAGCGGTGCTGGGCAGAGCGCCCCTGGCCAAATCTGACATTCGAGCCTCTTCTTCGAGTAGATCAGCAGTCAGTGGCTGCGCATTGACACCATCACCCCTACGGATGGCTTCCAGGGCAAAAAGGATAGCGTCGTGGGTATGTCGCGAGATGTGAAGTGTCCTCTGAGGTCGATAGTCGTCCCCAGAGACCAGTCGCCGGAAAACGCTGGGGCTTGTAGAGCCGGACTCGTCAAAGCGCACTGCCGGTGTGGCAGAGAGAGACTGTGACCTTCTCGCGCGGAGAGGTGACCTCGTCGGCACTGGCGCTCGTCTCTCTTGTAGTCTCGGAGTTCTTCTCAGAGACCGAGCACCGCTGGATGAGGAGGATTGAGGACGTCGCTGGGAAAGCGGTGTTGATCTCTTTTGCTGGCGTTGGGGTAATGGGTCGGGGTCTCGTTCGGGGTCGTAGTACTCGTAAAGGTCGTCAAAGCGAGGATGTTCGGGGAGAGACACCTCGAAGACTGTGTGGAGGACGAGGTCGGGGTCTTGGGACAATGTGCGGGATGCGCCTGAAGCGCCAGGCTGATGGTGTTGGAGATGCCGCCAGAGGGAGAGGCGGAGAGAAAGAGGCTAAGCAGCTATGGAGCCAGGTAGGGTGTGTAGGAGCAGCAGCAGAGGCATTGACGTGGTGAGATGGTAGTTGTGCGGGTGGTGGTCGAGGTGGTGGCTGGTCAAATCTTGAAATCATGGAGGTTGGGCTTCAAGCGAAACGAAGCAGAGTCGCGCGTCACAGTTGCGGCGCAGTCGCGTCTCGAACGAGCTGGATGAATTGGAAATGGCGGTTAAAGACATAGACGGTGTGCTGCTGGGTTTGGACGAACAGCGAGCTGTGTACAAATGTGTGGTGATGGAGGACGCCGAATCATGCGATTGCTAGAGGCGGCCAAATCCAATGATCTGTTCAACGGCTTACTCTCGATTTACTCAGGCCACAACCGTTGACACGCAGCCTCCAAGATGTCGGAGCTGCAGCAGGTGACAATGAATCCAGTACAGTAGCTGGGTTGAAGGCGCAAGCGATCCGACGCAGAACGCAGCATCAGATTCGCTTTCATCCGAGGATGAGTCGCACCTGAGCCGGCCCTGAGATTCCACTTTCCAGAAATTGGGCGGAAAATGCGAGTGATGCCTGCTACCGACAACCAGGGACTAGAATCGGATACACACGCTTGAAGAATGGCTCATCCAAGCCTGCTGCGACGTGCTGGCCATAGTCTCGAATTTTCTGGCTGAGAGTGCGATCGTTGTGGGTTGCGCGACGCTGTTTGCGATATGGAGTGGCTGGGCACAAGCGATGAGCTGGCAAGCTCGCGACATCGTCATCTCAGCGCCTCATTCCCTGATCCTGGCCTAGTACCTTACACAAGACCAGGACCCAGCAGCCACAGCCTCCGCACCGTCGCCGCCTCGTTGCCGCAAGCGATGCTCCCAAGCTCGTCCGCTTCCCGAGTCTCAGGAAGCGAGCGACTTCAAGCATGTTTGGATTCAGAAGAGGAAATCAAGCGAGCGACTTACTGTGGTATTGCGGCAAAGGGTGTTTGCCGACCCCACCATCTGTCCAGGAACCAGGCACAGCACTCATGAGAGCTGTCTTTGCTGTTGGCCACGGTCTCTTGGGAGCGGCCTTCTGCATGGGATTGGTCGAGGACCGGCATGACACCACGAATCAGCAACAGGCAAAGCCATCAACGACAAGCCTTCAAGCAAGAGCCGGCAGCATCAAGGTTGGACCCCTGTTGGAGGAACGCACCCTTCCGTCGTGCCGTATGCTGCCGTGTGAAACGAGATCTCACGCTTGGATTCTCCATCTTCAAAGATTAGAGTTGTTGCTATCCGGATGTCTCTCGCCACCTCAAGGCTGATCTCGAGAATATCTACCACAGTATCATCTTTCCAGCTCGACAAGGATCCGAGTCCGCTAAGAAGCAGAATAACGTCTCGTAAGACGCTACCTATGCATGTGACCTTTGGGTCCAGTAGCTCGTCGGACGCCGCACGTCTGGTACACTAGACCCTTGGCTTCGTCGGGCGGATGTCGAGTCTATGTATCTGTCAACGCGTCAGCCTCATCCGACATCATTTCGCCACCCCTTGACTTCAAGCTCCGAAGTGATCTAAGAACAGTAGTCTGCATGACTCCTGAAATGCCAATCGATACTCCTTTTGCTTTTCGCGGAAGATAAGTCGCCATGATCATGTGTTTCTTCGACCCGATTCCTAGCCATGTTTGCTGCTGAAAAGCTCAGTCCCCACCAATCCGGAAGTGTTTGGATATGGTCAATGAGCAAATGCTCTAGCTTGTCGGATATATCCCCTCTCACGTTCGAGTCAGTGCTTGCTGCGCAGTTCGATTGAAAGGCGACGCAAGGGGGTTCGTCTATGGTCCCAACGGCGTGACAAGGTATGTGAGCCTCATCAGCCCCGTCCTGCTGCTGTCAAATCTGGAGCCAGACTGTCCGACTTCCTTACCATTCTCCCTCTGCATCCGCGCTCTGTCGCCAACGCAGTCACTGACGTTTCAGGGTCCGTCGGTAACTTAGTCGAATATGTGACTGATAAGCAAAGGTAATTCGGAACAAGCCTCTGTCGCACTTCCTTCTAAACCGAGATCGCCACCTTGTCAATGCAGGTGCTTCGCGTTACTCACCGTACGTCCTCAATTCTATGCACGGAGCATTGGGTATGTGGTCCCACTGCTGTCACTGGAGGACCCTTAGGGCTGCTCCAGACTCCTCTTCTTACTTCCAGGTCACCCTGGGTAGGTCTGTGTCTGTTGCGTGACCAGTCTGCGCGGTCATCAAGGGTCTGAAAACACTTCAGCACGGTATCTACCCAAAGGGCATCCTCCTACCACAGACTCCAGACATCCAACCGCAATCCTCGCCTGTCCGGAACGAGTTGCCGGTTCTCCATGAGATGCATTCTACGATCCGCATGGCATCTTGACAGCCCAGGAGTCCAGGGTTGGCCTTTGCTCACTCTGAGCCTCGATCTGTCTAATATAGGATACAACCCGGCCAGAATAGATCTTTGCGAAACCTGACATTATGTGATTCTGTGCACGGTACAACTTCCACAAAAAGACTTGATCACCTGGACCTTGTTCCTTTCATGGCCACCAGGTCTACAATTGCCCCTTGATTCTGGATAGAAGCTACATCCACGGGCCTATCTACATCTTTCTCTGCACAAGAGCCTGGATCTGCAGAAAGAATGCCGGACACCTGCCACTATATACCTAACGAATTCCGCCACACGCACCACCCAAAAATCAATATGAATCCACATTTCACATATGAGCAATCACCAGCTGAGAGGGCTACGTCCTCTCAAGATCTCTATGACTCTCCAATTCTAAGGCCTTGCGGTTCGCTTCTCTTGCATCGAGTTCCGTCAGCGTCGCTTTATCCGGAAGAGATGTTGGCCCAATGGGCAAGCGAGTCTTCATCTCAACCGACTTATACCAGCAGCTATTCCAGGGAAGGCACCGAGCGGAATTCTGTCGCTACTCTGGTCGCCTTTGGTGAATGGGTCTCTGGACAATGCCATGACCGGCCTGCAAGCTTGCTTCCGCCAGCTCCTCAACTGAGTCAGCTACCGCCTTCGGATGCCGGCAGAGTCGAGTGTCGGTTGTCATCAACGCCCACGCCACCCAGAGAGCACATGACCAATACAATCCCTGACAGAAGTGCAAACCGACAACACTTACACAGCTTGTCTGCTCAGCTGCAGGAAGTGTCATTTTCAAGTGCAAGCATATCGTGTCCTTCTACAAGACCGGTCACTCCAGTCCCGTCCTTGACTGCGTCGGACTACTCTCAATCATCCTTCGGCACAGATAGATCTCCTTGCACCGTCATAAGCTCTCCGGAGGAGCAATCGAAAAGGTCTCTCATGAATCCTTCCGGCAGCAAAATGGGGATCGCTCCTGGAAAGCCAATTGATGGTAATATGTACGACACACGCATCCGCGACTTCTTTTCACCATCGCGTAACCCACCTACCCGTCAAACCCGGAGAACTGACCGAGTGAAATCGTCAGCCGACCCTTCAAGAAGGTTTGCATCTCGGCCAACACCCTTCCCAGACGTGACTGCCACAACAATACATCTACCTCAGTATCCCACAGGCTCGCAAGAGGTCTCCTACATTGAGTGGGACGATGACGACGGCAGACGTGGCAAATCCGCTTTTGAACGTATCAAGAAGAGCTTCACAGATCTCCGTGCCGCCGAACGTTATATCACAGAAGTGGGACACAGGACGCAGGCAGCGGGTACACCACCGGGGAGTCCTACTTTTGCTGTCGTTAGTGGCATTGATCGGGCCCCGGTTGCTATATTGGAGCCTGGGGCAATCAAATCTCAGACTCCTCTTAAACTCCGGAAGAAGGCCAGCACCAGGAACATCTCAACGTCAGCACGACGCTCGGATACCACTGACGCGACGCCACCTTCAACGTGCAAGAGGAAGCGCACAAACACGACGAGCTCTCAGCGTTCTTGGGGACTGCAAAAGAAGAGTAAGGATGCAACCGTTGGACAATTCGTCTGGGACCTCATCGGGGCGAGGAAAGAGCACTGACTCTCCCTATGACGAATTGTGGCGGTTCCGAGCTGGTCTCGTATTTTAACGATCGCAACTACACATGCGGCACGACCGAGTTGATCAAACGTTTTCAGCTTGTCTTCAGTGACCATTGGATCCGAATGATCACATCTCCACACGGGGCCGACCGGGTTGATCAAAAATTTTCGGGCTCAACTTCAATGGGTATTGAATAGGAACAACGGGATATCTGATATTACTGCTTTCTTCGGGGTCAATCTCATGTGTCGGACCGCTGTTTTGAGCAGCGCAGGGCTGGTCCCGGGCGAAACCTCACAGCGATGGGTTATGTTATATGACTGCCTACGCAGTATGACACGGAAAGTACGATTAGTGAACGAGGACGGATCTACACGTTTGCATGCCGGAAAAGTCGCGCCCTCGATATTTCGGCCGGATACAGTACATGGCACGGTCGGGCGTATGAAGGGATATGACACAGGCCACGCTTGGGCCTATCAACGGAGAACGACAAAAGCTACGAGGAACGAACCCTGATGGAATCAATGGGATGACTTATGATGGGGGGGCTGGGACTTGGGACGGTGGAAGGTCTCGCAAGAAACGTACACCGAGGGTCTATGCTCCGAGCAGTTTTTGGTATGGAAACCGGCCAGAGAGGCATGGGCGCATGTACCGTGGTGTCATCAGGATATCAATGCACCAGATGGGCCAGGCTGTCCATCTGGCAAGCAATCCGAAAAAAACAGCATGATCTTGATTCCCTGTCAGACAGCGCCCCCCTGATGTCCAAGACCATGCCTGGCGATAACAACCTGCTGGGCAATAGTTCGCTAAGGGGAGAAGGCTCCAGGAATTCCAGATCCCAGTGACTCTTGTTGTGTGGCCCGATCTGCATCCCCGATCGTTATTATACAGTCCATCCCCATTGACTTGTGACACGTACACAGACCACTCGAGCTGCGCCGCTTGGACATTCCGTACCCGGAGAAGGCATCGACGACATCGCCCGTTGCAAATTGCTTGGTGGTCAGGCCACATGGATCAGCGTTTGCACGGGCATTCCAGGACTGAAGCACTCCGCGGGTTCTATTCCCGTCCTGCTCACACGGTCCGCCCGTTCGCATCCTTTATGCTCGCGTGTCTACTGTGTACTGTGTACTTGTAGTCTGTCGCAAGGCCCACCAAATCAGGCAACTCGAGTTTCTTAGGGTGTGTATCTGCGCAGATCGACGAACCGACACGACACAGACTTCAAGCCTTCCCCCGGGCCGTGCTTTCGTGCTCGCCCACGCCCTCACCTTGCTCGTGTTGGGACACGTGGCTCATCCTGCTTGATAGGAAGCGTTCGGGAGCGGCACGGCCGCCAGAACCAGATGGCTGCTGATAATCCCAGCTGTCCTATTCCCGGAGTTGTGTCTGTGTTCGGAGCATGGATGTGGTCAATGCAGCCAATGGACGCGATGTGCGATACAATATTGGGCGGCTCCAATTGTGTATCCTGGACATGTTGACCTAGGAGGATATCGTCGTGTAGTGGTAGATATTTCTTCATGCGCACGAGACCCACGATTGACAGGAGCTCGTGACCGGATTTGCTGGACCCGGATGGAGTGGCTCCTACGAAGGAGGCTCTGCAGGGAATGATCGTAAGCACGGTGGACAGTGGTTGACTCACCTGTAGAGCCCCTGGACTTGAGCTCGGCCTGTGTGCGTAGTAGGCAGTCACCCGGTACCCAATATCTCTTGCCTGGTTTAGTCGGTTCTGGCCAAAGCTTGACGTCTTCTCCCTTCGGATCAGGTGCCACGCCATCCTGGCGTCGATGGCCGTCCGCTGCGCCAGAAGATATCTGTTGGATCAGGAGCGACAATGCAGGGCGCAGAGTCGTGTATACGAGTCATGTATCCATGTATCTGAGCGCAGAGCGGACAAAGCTCAGCGCCCTCCCATGCAAAGTCGGCGTCGCTCTGGTTGCGCACAGGCTCGACAGGGCAGGATCCGAGAGACAAGGGGAGTACAGTGTGAATCTGCGGTGCGGCCACCAAACAGGCCGGTACTGACCGGTCTCGAAGGCGGTTTCGGCTTTGCTCTGCAACATGTCAATCTCAGAAACCTTCATAAACATAGGCATGTAGTGGTCATCGCAGAGGAGCCGCGCATAGTTGTGCAACATAATTCGTACAAGGAGGCCACATATGTTTTAAGCTTCTTCTTCAGCTGACAGAACCCTTTGAGCAGTTTCGGCATTGTCGGGTCCCATCACTCAGGCACGTCAGGGTACTTCGTTGACCAGGCGTGCCAGACGATCTCGCCGGACGATGGCAAAAGAGTCTCCTACCAGTCACACTCTCGCAGGCGGCGGCGTTCCCCTGCATGGGAGGAGACATAAGTCTCCGTGTTGTGAACCGAGCATTGCGAAGGTTCCACAAACTGTTCAGCAATATTGAGCATTGGCGTCACCTCGCAGCAAGCAGCACGCGGGCAAGTGTGTACTCCGCGTGATGGTGAGGATTCCAGCACTACCGTGTAAAGTGCGACTGCTTCTGAATCTTGCTGATGCGCCCATGTTACTGTAGCAGGACGCTACTCTGTACTTAGTGCTTGCCTGCTTGCACGTCCCGGGCCTACCGAGATTGCGGGCGACGGGGACAAGATGCAGGGAAAAGTTACTACAAGTCCGGAGTAGTTCTCAAACCCTTTGGCACGATGGGCTATTGGACCGGTGTCGCGTGTCCCATGGGGATGGTTGGCGGCTGAGCCCGAGAGCCATGGGTTCATTCTTGAAAGATAGCCAGAAAGGCCGACCGGTGCCGCAAGCCATGACCAACGGACTGTGGTTCTAGATTCGGGAGTCGGTCTCTCCAGCGGTTGTCGTATAAAAACCCCTTCTACGAAGTAGATAGAGTACGTACTGTAAAAGGCAAGGCCGCACGCACTATGTAGATTGTGTGGGTGTAGCGAAATTTGCGGTGCGAGATGAGGTCGCAAGGCGCGACTCGCAGAACCAGCATCCGGATTGACTTCTACCGCATGAGGTTCAAGTGGGCCTTATCTACCGGGTAGGATCCTTGAGACGATCACTTTCAAAAAGTCAAGCTTCGGTGGCCGCCCGGTTCTCTCCATGCTTATCGTCGGGCGACCGCAGCCGCCACGAAGAAAGGGGCACGTCGTGATCTGGGGTGAGCGATCATTTCAGCCCCCGCAATTTCAATAGGAGATCCTTCGCTTGAGGTGGTCGCAAGAGCAGTCTCGAAGGGGATGCCCTTTTACTGTAACGTCGTAGACTAATGCACGGCTTCAGGTACCTCCGAGGCGCCTACCTATTGTGAGAGTAGCGTTTGTGGTAGTCCTAGTAAGCTGACGGTTGTGCAGTGGCGGGTTTTGACAGCCAGCCACAGAAATTCGCTAAGTCAACTCGCCGTCCCTGACGATCCACCTACGTATCCTGGGGCTTGACCAGTGCTCGAGCCTGTCGCAAGGCTTTACGGCAGATGAGAAAGGAGACCACGAGCCAAAAGCGCCTTCGAAGCTGTACTGTATTGTGTAGAGTGATCAGAGAGTGGTTCCCTACAGGACTAGATGTCAGAGATTGACGGGCAGAGGCCCTGGACAGCTCGCACACCTGTGTGGGACGACTTGACTGGCGACAAAACTGGAACAAGAGAACAAGATCAAAGTAAAAGCCAACATGTTTTGTTGCAGCTCCAAATTATATGCATTACTGTGGTACCCAAGATCATAGCCCCAGTGTCAAGGTTGCTGCTGTGTAACTGGCACCCAAGCTGCGGTGCGTCAACGAATCATCCCGTCCATCGCAATGTAAATGAGGCGCAAGGCCCCTAGCTTTTGAAAGGTTTACGTGACTGTTTCCAGTGCCCTCGCTATGCGCTAACCCAGAAAACCAAACTCATTCCACGACCCAAGTCCCCATGATTTACTGGCCGGGAGGGGTGACAGTACCGCCGATGGCCTTGAACCATGCCAGGCTGTCGAACTCAGTGTAGATGGCGCTGATTTGCCAGGTGTCGGCCTTGCCTTGGCTGTTGGACGCGGTCAGGTGAGTGATACCGGCCACCAAGTTGCCGTTGCCAAAGTTAGCGTCCCATCTGTGGAAATAGATTAGCTATGTGCTCCCACCAATATTTCCCACCATGAGTCGGGACAGGGGGAACTCACCGGAGAGTGACGTTTTGGCAGTTGAAGGCATCAATAGCCAAGATCTCGAGGGGGACCGAGGGTTGGGCACCTTGGCCCGCCATAAACGCAGCCTTCGAGGGGAAGACAGGCGTGAAGGGATCGACAGGGAAGCCTTGCAGAGACTTGATCGAGTTAGAGTAATCAACCAGGTCTTCAGCGAGCAGGGCCTGGGCGTTTTCAGTGGTGTAGGCGACGATGAGCCCTTGGAAGCCTTCCGCGAGAGCGGTCGCAGCATCCTTGGTCAAGCACTTGGATGGGTCGGGCTTGCGTCCCCAGAGCCCACCCGCGCCCCATGGAGCAGCATAGGTGGAGGATATGAGGGTAGCGGCAGCGGCGGCGATGGCGAATGAGCGCATATTGATTGATTATTAGACGAGGTTGTTTGTTAAACGAATGGTCTTGGTTGGGCTGGTAACGAATGTTAAGTAAATGTTCTGAGTGAGTGCTGGACTGGAGATGTGAAGGGCAGAGGGTCTTGGTCTGGGGTGGGAGAACCTCTGTTATATAGACCGGCGGACGTGGTAAGGCTCGTATTGGACAGCCTACCCGCCTAATCTTAATATGGGCGACCTTAAAAGTCGATCTCGCCGTTCCTGCATGGCACTGCCTGGACGAATGCTGGCCAACCTCGCCAGCCTCACCAACAGCAAAAAGGACGGGCTTGGACAGCTGTCGCTAGCAGACGGCCCACCCCTTGCCACATGGTAACTGGAGACTGCAGAAAGTCTCGTTGCCACCGGATTGGGCGAGCCGTAGCCCACGGAGGATGACCTGCTGACAGTGCCAATTTTCCCACGGATTTCCCATATGCCCAGAGAGGAATTGTCTGTCGTTTCATGTGCCAAGTGAGGGGAGAGACTGTTGCTGCTGCGGTCCAGGCGGGACAATTAAACTTGGAAGCAGAGGGATTTAGGCTCGTCTGACAGCAGCTCGCCTCGGTCATCTCAGCCACTGATGTTCGAGGCTAGCGGAGGCGTCAACCTGGATAAGGTTAAGGAGTGTTATTCTGGTGGCCACCCTCCCCGATCGAGCATAGCAGGCAAGCTCTCAGAAGCTTGTTCCTAACTCTGCTAGCCACCAACCTAAGGGCGAGATCGGTGCCCGCGGTCAAGAATAAGGATGGTCTGGATCAAACGACCATGGTTTGGGCCTTGGTCGTCCAGAGGCCCAGTCAAAATTTGCTGACCGCGATCGGCCAGCAAGGCTCGTTGGTGTACACAGCATGGCCTCGTCTGGGTTTCGAGCCAAATCTCCAGACCTGCAACCTCCCTCCGGACCAGACACGCAGGACATCAATCGCTTTCTTTTGGCCGGAGTCCACGATCAGCCCAGCGCCGGACTGCCGAATAATGACACTGAGGAGAGCATCATCAAGTCAATGCCCGCTACGGAAAGAGTCGCAGGTGGTTGGTGTTCTGTCCAAGAAAGCTGCATTACATCTTGCCAAGCTGCTGGCGCCGAGAGATCTTTCCCGCTGTTGACGTGCTCTATGCTTTAGCAACCCTTTCTATTTGCTCGTCGGAGTTGACTTTACGGAGGAATTCGTACTTGGTGGCAGGGATCACGAACTGCGTTCAACCCACGCTACCCCTTGGAGGTGTGCTCTTGTCCGAAATGGTGACCAAGTCTGGACGATCAGCATCGGCCTCGGTCACTACTCGTGTCGTGCCATATGGCAGCTCTGCGCCTCCTCTCAAGGAATGCTTTCCTTTGATGAGCTGCATCAGCATAAAATTAAGAGCACATTTGATGCCTTGTTGCTCGCCGCGTTTCACGATATAGCCATTGATGTAATCAATTTCAGGCTGCTTGTCACGGCGGATGTCTTCCCGCATGCTGCTCGAGTTCTGGGCCGTACGCTTGGTCACACCCAAGAATAGCTGCTCAAGACGCTTGGCGGAAAAGCGGTGTCGGACATTAGGAATTCCTTCTAGCTCAGGTAGGCCACGAATGACCAGAGAAATCTCGGCGAGCAGCAATCTTTGAATGGGCAGCAGCTCATCATTGTTCAACATGGCACCGTTCGGGACGTCGAGGAGCGCGGTTAGAGGATTCAGGATACAGTTCGAGGCCAATTTCTCAAGCTGCAGCTGTAAAAGATCCAGGTAAGGAAATACGGCGCAGGCCAACACTGGCGACCTTGTGAGAGTGCGAAGGAGGTACCGCGACGAAAGATTGAAAAACAGTTCCTTGTCGGTAGGGTGATACCGCTTCCTCTCCTCTTCCGACAGCTGCCACAGATGCCGCACGGGGCCCTTTGGGGGCAGCGGATATCGATCACGGTCTCGACAGATCCCTAGCGCTACCGTGCCGTACCCGGCATGGACGACTGTACAGGGCTGTGACATGTACGCGCCATGGGAGACGATTCCCAACATGTACGTCGGCCGTGTCCCTGGATCTGTGAACACTGCTTGGTTGAGCTCATCAATTTGCCCTAGTCCATTTTGCATGAAACAGATGGTAGTCTTTGCGTTGACACGGTGCTTGATGGACCGAAGGGCCGCCACGGTTGTCGGACCTTTCACCGCAACAATCAGCGTGTAGATGAAGAGCTCGCCCGATGGCATCTCTTCCCCTGGTTCAACAGGATTGGTGCGGGATTTGTGGTATGGCGAGTCCGGTATGAAGCGCCATCGCGCTGAGCCGTCCTCGTGGACTCCCTCGAACAGGTCGACATCATAGCCAGTCTGCTGATCATTGATCTTGTTTTGTTTGTTAATCAGACTAATTACCCGGCCGCCTCTTTTGAATGCTTCGTACTGCTCGGATCGATGGATCATCAAGGTAATTGGCGGCGGATTAGGTAGACATCTCAGAGAATGAGCTACCAGCGTGCCAATGCTCCCCAAGCCAAGGATATGTACACGTCGAGTGAGGAGCTGTTCTTCGTTGGTGTCTGGCAGGTCAGAGTCCGCGAGCTGCTTCGACTCGAAAGTGGATTGTTCGGGTGACGGGTCGCGTGAACGAGACTCTTCCCACCAGGATTGGGATGTCGCCATGGTTTTGAACGACCGCAATCTAGGGTTAGAATGGGGGAACGGCTTCGTCCGCGGACTCGAGCCGACACCTTGAGACCATCTGCGCGCAGCCCGCGAGACTGGGCACAGAAGTAGTCGTCGCGACAGTTTGAAGGCGTCACTATGGACTGCTTACGTCTCGACAATAGGCCGCCGAGTGGTTTGAGTGAACCAGGGCGTCCTGATCGATAGGGCGTCGAGTTGTCCACCAGAGACTTGCGTCTTGCTGACACCGGAATGTCCGCTTGATTGCTGGCAGAATATCGGATTTTACATTCAATAGAAAGTGACGATCATGGTGACATGGGATAAAGTACTATTTACATGGTCTCCGCAGCCATTGAGTGGAAATTGATGCGGGGAGATTTTTCAGATCGGCCTCCTTTTAAACATCATTCATTCCGCACTCCATCTAACGCTACCGACGAGACCACGCCGCAAGCCGCACTGGCTGCGCTTACCCTTTGGCAGCAGCTGGAGGCCTAGTCTCGATCATCAATGACAATGGACACGAAAGCAACGATCGAGCTTGTTGACGAGCTACAGGAGAACATTGAGGATCTCGAGGACAATCTCGGATCTCTTCTCGGTGGTTCACTCGTCGCTACCAGCAGGAAGCTACCATTACTTGACCGCGCCAAACTCCATGTCCTGCTCGTATATTCTATCGAGTCATTGCTCTTCTCATATCTTAGGCTCCATGGCGTCCCAGTCAAGGAACATCCAGTCTTCAAGGAGTTGACGAGAGTCAAGCAGTACTTCGAGAAGATCAAAACAGCTGAAGCGGGTCCAGAAAGTGCTCCACCAGCCGTCACGTTGAACAAGGAAGCTGCAGCAAGAGTTATCAGGCACGGGCTGGTAGGATTTCATTTCAACCGTTGCGCTTGACGTTCAGCTGACTGTTTCTAGGCCGGCAACGAAAAGTACGACCTAGAACGCGCCGAACGTGAAGCACGCGAGAAGGTCCTTGCCAACAGAAAACTGAGAGAACTTGAGTCAAAGATGAAGGAACAAGCAGCTCAAAACAGTGAACAAGCCATGAGTGCGACCGATGCCCTGACACAAGCTGCTCAATTGGCCGCGGGCCCGCTGCATCAGCCCCAAGACAGTGCGCCCGACTTGGACAGCGATGCTGAGACCGGTTCGGACGAGGAAGGTGAGATAGCAGAAGAGCAGCCTGCGGAGTCCCAACCACAGCAAGGCCAGAAGCGAAAAAGATCCAGTGCAGCTACGCGCCGAGCCAAACGGAAGAGAGAGGCTGCTTTACCCGGCGCGAAAAGTGAGGAGCAGATGAACAAGGCCTTGGGCCGACAATCCGCTCGCAAAGCTAAGAAGGAGGCGAAGAAGGCGGCCAAGCGGTCTGAGCCAGCAGCTGGCTAGCGTTCACTCAGCAGTAAGCACGGACGTTCAGCGAGCACCATCCGTCTTGGACAGCCCATGGCAAGGTCAGCGTACGAGGTGCAGCTTCCCATCATCATGCTTGCTTGCACTTTACGTGTCAACACGAACGCACCTGTGATCAGGGACTGCTCTGCTTTCTCCCGCATGGAGTGCCTCGCTGTACCGGAACTCGATAAGGTAGCTCTGATGAGCTTGAACCCGAGAGCTTCAGTACAAGATCTTTCGATCTAGAAGGATGCTCCTGTCTATCACCGAAGGCTCGCTCCCCATTGCGAGGATAGCACCGAGCCTGCTGCCAGGGTTCTGTCATGCTGCGTTGCGCCCAACAATGGGCGTCGAAAGCACAGAGGTATGCTTTCTACGACCTTGTCACCAGGGCAGATTGTTGACTTGTCAAACCCAAGAGAACACAGCCCTTTCATGGTCCACTGCGATGATCAACATGAGAAAAGGTGCTTGTCCTTCGAACCACATCACCTCTTTCTGGGCACTGGAGGAGGACATGGCGAATCCTTGAGAATCCAGAGACGTTAAACCACCTTATCGTAGCGTATCCATCTGTTCCATGCCATCTGCGTCTCCCGATAAGCCCTCGAATCGACTTGAATACGCTAGATGTGTTTCTCTTACCGCCGATATCCCCTTTATCTGCAGCGTTCGATGATACACAAGTGGTCCGTCAGCGCCACAGGCAAAGCGTGCACTGTGGTCCATCGCTTCCGGAGTACTCTGCAGAAAGACGACTCCTCGGTCGCGGAAGCCTATTGTTGGCAATGCAGCTAGGGAGCTCTTATCTTTCGGTTGAAAGACAGGCGACAGAATCGCTTCCGCATCGACTTGAACCCTTCCAATGACGCCACACTCACCAAGGCTCTGTTGTATGTCATGATTTGGACCCGTGTCTTCGCGCAGGGAGGTCGAGTTAAGCCAGACAGAAGACGAGATCTCGTGGTCGAAAGGCAAGGTCATGGATGATCCTGGCGAGGCACCAACATGCAACCACCGCAACTGAGCCGTTAATCCCTCTGAGGCCACTTTACCATGTTGGATGCAATCTCCTATTTTGACATCGGATGCATCATCGTTGAATCATCTGTCTGATCACATGTTTACTGGGCAAGTCAAGAGCCTTAGCTTGAAGCGCAAGCACATCAGCACCGTCCGTCTTCGTGCGAAGTGAGCTCTCGGGCGCCGTTTGCGGAACATCCCAATGCGAGGAGAGTACCTCGTTCGTTCGAGGTGTATCTCTGCCCCTCTTCCTATTCATTTCCTTCTCTTTCGATACGACTGACGGATCTTCGTCGTTAAAGCGTCCTCATGCTGGATCCAGTCAGTTAGATACAGAGCTAGCCTAGGCTTTCACGTCGGTGACCCCCTCAATGATGACCCAAAACTTCTTCACCTTCCCCTGCTCGACGATCAACACATCCGCACCCTTGACCCTGACTTTGACGAGTCCGTCGTCTCCCACAGGCCCCAGTTCCCAGGCCAGATACAACATGTCGTGATTCCTCGTCACACCGCCCTGGGGCACGAATCCCCACCCCGGGCGCTCATCGAGCAGTTTCTGGGCTTCCGCGTTCACGGCGTCGTGGCCCGTGTGCGTCGCGTCGGGTGCATAGAAAGTGACGTCCGAGTGGTACGTTTCCTTGACAGCCACGAGGCGTGATTGAGGGTCGCGGTTTGAGAAGACGTCCAGGAGATTGCCGTATGCGAGCTTCTTGGCCGTCTCGTCGGGGATGATATATGCTTGTGCCATTTGGGTATGCGTGTGTGCTATGTGTGCTGCGTGCGCGGATGCCGACGTGGCGATGAAATCGGTGAACCCCGACTCTTTCGTTCCTCTCTCTCTATATGCCTTTTTGCAGTCTCGCCGCATTCCCAGGGAAACGATCGTGCGACCGCAGCAGCAGCGGAGCTTCACTTGCTTGCTGCACAAGGATTTTACCATGGAGTAGATATTGATGTAGGTGATCGATGCTGGGACCTAACGTGCATACGCCCTGAATTCCAGGTGAGGCATCCCAATGGCACTGAAACCCAGGAGCGAGTCGCGTTTTTATACACCGTCCACGGCCCAGGTAAGGCGCGGGCCCACGGTGACACGAGAGTATTGCTACATCGCATTCAGGGCATCAGTCGCCTGATACACAGGGACACCACTGGTTCTGGCAAGGAACGAAGTCCACTCTCGAGCCCTTGTCTCTGCCGTTTATGTAACGCACGGCCGTATTGGGCAATGACTTTCTTTCCGCTTAAACAGCCAGATGCTCGAGGAGAGTCCGTCCTCGCTTCGGTTCGACATTCTGGCTTCCACAAACCCACGTCTTCGTTTCTCTACAAACTGTTACTCGCCATTGTTGAGCGGGGCTCGTGTCTCTCCACCAAGGCTGGCCAGAAGCAGGGGCTGTAAGCCAAGGGAGCCTAGGACAAACCGGCTGGTGGAGGCGTGCGACGAAATCCCCAGTGACGGCGAACCCTCGATGACTGGCCTGCCGTGTCAGCTCTCAAGGCCGAAGCTCAGAATGCATCATGTAATATAGGTACTCGGAGTGAATGAAGACGGCCAAGACAGTCGACATCTCGAAAATTGTCTAGACAAAGACAATGGAACTTGCCAGACGGTCAACGCCGATCCGACGTGGCCATTGTGCATGCCCCTAAACGACAGGATGTAAACGCCTATATCCCTCGAGTCACACTTCGCCTCCCGGCCCCAATGCTCTTTACTCATGGTACTGAACATACGGAAGACACCACTTTCGCGGGCGTCCAGTCTTCGCCGACATGACAGAAACATAACATGCAGGCTTGAAGCATTTCGGCGACGAGCTTAGAAGCGACTAACATCTCTACCAAAGATCTTGACAGTCAGCCATTGCCACGCAACGTTCAGCCGATTCCGCCAACTGAGCGTCATAGTCAGATATGCGCCTCTCCAGACCAGGTACGCAGACAGGCCTTTGAGACCCTTAGGGGACGCGCCATCCTTCCCATTCCCAGAGCCCTGGAAAATCGCACTGGATCCACCGAGGTAGGTCAAGACACCCATATCTTTGAAGCTAAAGCCAGGAGCGCGAGCAAAACCGTCAGCTTCGGGATGTTTATTTAGAGTCTTACCAAGCCAGATTGCTTCTTGGTTTGCAACCTGTGCAGTGGCCGGCAGAGCACCGGACATCAGTTTCGAGCTGTCGCCCAATGCAAACACGTCATTCATATAGGCCTTTGGCTTGTCGTGTTCGTCCATACCCGCTGCGCACTCAGTGGTCAGATTGACTCGAAAGTGGTCGTCCACAAGTAGAACTCCGCTCCTAGCATCTCGATGGATAATCCACTGCCTCTGCATCGGGTCTGCGACTTCTCCCTGGATATTCTGCGCCGAGCCTGTCGGGTACCTTCGGACATGATCGAGGGCCTTTGCCACGAAGGGATTGTTCATGTTCCCTGTCGACCAGACGCACATCCCGATGCCGACATCGCCTTCTTGTTTCGTGCGGATGGTGTACACCCGTCCTTTGACTTGGCTATCTTGGTCGTTGCGAGCATTTTCGTCGTTGGGTAAACCCTTCCTGAGTTCTTCGACCTGGTGCGAGGTTTTGATCTCGATATTCTGCCGTTGGTACTGTTTGACCGCGTAATCAGAGAGCGAGGCGTCGAACATGGGGAGCACCTTGGGCGCAACATCATAGAGGCTGATCCGGACGTACTTCATCAGGTGCGGATGGAGTTTGGACATGTCTTCCCGGATCAGATCTGAGAGGCAAGCTGCAAACTCCATGCCTGTGGGACCACCGCCCACGATTGCGAAGTGGAGGAGATACTTCTTTGTCTCTTCCGGCATGATGGGGAGCAGGGCAAGCTCGAACAGCTCGAGGATTCGTCGACGGATGGAAACAGCATCACGAACATCTTTCAAGAACCACGCGTTCTCCCTCACCCCCTTGGTACCGAAAGTCTGACTGTAGGTTCCCACGGCGATCACTAACTTGTCGTAATGGATGGGAAACGTTGGCACTTGATTTGACCCCGTACCACCCATCTGCACCTTCTTTTCCCACGGCCCATGAGGAAATTTGGGATCGATGGCCAAACCGTTGTTTGTCTGCTGTTCATTCTGCTTCCTTGGTCCCGTCAAGGCATGCCCAACGTCCGGATCCAGCACCGAAGGCTCGATGGTCACTATCTTATCCGCAAAGTTAACGTCATCGGCCCATCCTTGTATGAATTCCACGCCACTCTTCGGCTTTCGTATCGACTCGAGGACGTGGCGGAATTCGAGGGTGCCAACAGTGGTGTCGTTGAGGAGAGGGGTGAAGACGAAGTAGGTGCGAGGAGAGACGACGACGACGCGATATTTCCTCTTGTCCAGCTGCCGAGCGAGGACATATCCTGGCAGAAGTCAGCGTCTGAATGCTTCCGAGGACCACGGGAGTCGTGTACCCGCCCAACCACTGCCCAAGATGACGACCTTTTCACGCTTGTCATTGGGGTCTCTGTTTGCATCCTGGACCACGTCGGTGGAAGTGGCAAGCCTGCGCTTCTGCACATCATACCGGTGCCGTAGAGGACTAGACCTCCACGCTCTCGTCGACCGGTGACTTGTACTTTCCAGTTGCCTCTGCCATCGCGGCAGCAGCGGGGCACGAAGTGTGAGAGGCTTCATGTCGACGGCGTAGGGGACTTCTCAGAGTTCAGACCTACCGGATAGACACTAAGCAATACATTGTGTCAAGTTCCCAGAAAAATTAGACTAGAATCAGGACCGTTGGGAGCGCCATTGATGGATGTCTACGCCTGCCACGGGCGGATATTACTTACGTTGTGGCCCCAGCAAGCGAGGTAAGCTTCGCCGATAGGGAATACACGATGTTGCTTGCCTGGCCAAGCGTAAATATCTGCGTCATATTGACATCAAGCTGATATGATACAGCCATCGAAGCCGGCAAAGGCTCCGAGGGACAGTAAAATGGGTGAAGACTGCGGAGTAGACGAATTCGTACGAGTCCTGGAGCGATCAACAAGCTCGAAATCAAATGATGATGAAACTCAACTCAGATCCGCCCGGCACCACAGGTGCAAGGTCCCGGCAGCCGAAGGGGATGCGGGCTTGGGCCATGGCCGCCATGCTAAGTAGTTACAGGCACGACCCCAGGTGTTTCGGGCGCCTGCTCCGCTCTCCGTGACTCGATCCTCGTTCGCCGAAGGTGCCTCCGGCACTAAGCCCGGCGAATTCGGGTTGAATCTCTGGCCTCACCAAGCCCGAAACGACAACGAGTCACGATAGGTACAGAACCTGGTAGTCAGCTCAACTACTCCGTAGAGAGGGGCGAGAGACGGACTGCAAATTTACCCCTTTTCCCATTACTCACAAGCGGCCAACAGTCGCCAAAAGATCGACGCTTTAATACAGACTCGTGCAGCCCTGCGCCGCCGTGTCTTGAAGCTCGTATCATCATTCCTGCTAGCTCAGATTCTGGGATGTGTCTGGCTTTGCATATTGGTAAGCGTGGAAATAATCCCTATCTGGACGTATATACAAACGCCTTGTCGCATCTTGTGTACCCCTGACTCCATATTCAACATGCTGCTCATGCCCTGTTGATTGTGTGCTGTGTCGCCAGCAGCAAAAAGTGACACCCCGTTTGACACCCAATCGCGCCCGTGCTCATGGCCGTTGCACAGTACAACTCGTAGATACCCACGACAAAAGTGTCAGCATTTCCGCCTGGAACCCACCACTTCCCATAGTAACGCCATGCGTAATGCCGCGCTTGCGATTGAACGAGTGACAAGCTGGGCACTCAATGCCATAAAGTGACTCAAATATTTTCAAGGAAGAGAAATCGCGTATGTTAGTCGTCCGGCACTGTCATCTCTCTGACTTCTGCCATGAGTTAAGATATGCCATGAGCCCGACCCCTATCAGCACCACTCCGAGCATTGAGACATAGGGTGCTGACTGGGCAATGGAGTCCGCGTTGCTGCTTCTGTCTCGTAAAACAGTCGCGACGGCCCGCTCAAGGTGCTCAGGCAGCATGGGTGATCGGATGTGGCCATTCGCCTGTGGTCTTGACTTGACCGCGGACATCACGGTCGACTCGCTAGGCTCTGCTGCAGCCTCCGCCTCAAAACCCCTGTCATCCCGTCGTTCATGGAGCTGTTTTGGTAAGGACTCTGCCTTTTCGTTTTCCACGCGGATCTTGTCAATCATCTCCGCCAGACTCGTTCTCGCATGCGCGGCGTCGTTCTCAGCTGTTTCTGCCCGTCGCTGGAACTTGTCAACGTCCGACTTCAGCCTTTGCATCTCTCCCAGGACTTGGTCGAGATTCTGCTGGAGATGCTTCGTTTTCGCGTCGAGCTCGCCATCACTGTCAAGGATCGATTGTTGCTCGTTAGAGCCAGGTTTTTGTGCCTGCGTGGGGGTTTCCAGCGCCTCTTCCACCACTGAGACCGGTCGCGACGCGGCATGTTGTTCCAACCTTCGTGCCCTTTCCTCCGCATCCTCTCGAGCCGACCGTTCCTGCTTGAGCATATCCTCCAATTGCTTGACTCTTGCGCCCTGAGAATCAAGCTCCTTCTTCGCAATCGATAGGGCTTCAATTAGGGAAAGCATCTGGCTGTTCTGCGGGTTGGTTGGGGAATGAGATTCGTTCTTCGGTGGCTTGGCAGTCTCGCCACGTTTGAGGAGATTCGTGAATGAGGTCGCGACGGGACTTGCTTTGGAAGCGTCTGGCTTCTCTGGCAGTGGTTGTTGTGGCGGTGGTGCAGGAGGGTCGGCAAACCGCGTAACGTGCTCCATCTTTGGTACTTTTACTCTGCCAGCTATCTGTCTGTGGGAGGCGGCTTCCTTCGACGTAGCCTGTGGTTTTGATGGTTCTGCTCCAGGCGTCAATAGTGAGTTCAGAAACGCTCCCGCCTGCTCAAGTTCTTCAGCCTGGTCCTTCGCTGCCCGCATTTCGATCTACCACCATTAGCTTGGAAACGCGCTCGTTCTGTTTGAGAACACCTACCGACAGTGTCTTTACAAGCTGCTCGACATTTAGCGGTGTTGCACCCCACATGTTCATCCGTTGTTGCGCTATTGAGCTCATCTGACTTCCGGCGATAGTTGAAGTACTCGAAGTCCGTCCATTGACCGGGCGACCAGGGCCACTCCGACTGTGAAGCATAGGTGAACTTACAGGCGATGGTAACAGAGAACCACCGTGTGACGGGTCAAGGTCGCCGAAGCTGAGGTCGAGCACGTTGTTAGTCGAACCAGGTAACCCGACATATTCGACCTTGGCTGACACTTTATGATGAACGATGGTTTTCTGGTCTTCAGACACTATATCAATACCCAGTTCCAGCGTGTCGTGTTGCCGGAGCTCATGCGGTTCGGATTCGCGGTTTTCTGGAGACAGGCGTTGACCGTTGACGAAAGTGCCGTTCGAGGACTTTACATCCCGAATGAAGACTTTCCCACTGCGGTCCGCCCATACTTCGGCGTGTTGTCGTGAGAGAACTTTAGAGTCGAAATATCCATTCACCGGCGTCGGTACCGTTTTGGCGTTGGTCTGTCGTCCAATCCGGAGCACTTCAGGATAGAACGGGAGGCTAATTTGTTTTCTTTCGAAGGTGCCATTCATAGGTAGCAAAGCCAGTATCGCAGCAGACTCTCCGCCTGTCACTCCGTTGACTACCCGTGTTCCGTTCGATTGAGGGTTAGGACTCTGGCTGGGTAGCGCTGGCTGAACTGGGTTCTTCCCTACCAACAAATTGCCAACAGCTGTTTGAAGAGATCCATTTGCACGAGCATTAGAAACACTGGCTGTTGATTCCGACTTCGACACTTGCCAAAAACCCCCTCTTGGCTTTTTCTTCGGCCCAGAAGCGGGATCTGATGAGATATCGTTCTGCGTCAAGGTGATCGTGGATCCAGATGAACTGGTGGACGACAGTGACGAAGATGAGGCGCTTCTCTGTACCGTCTTGCGTTGAGGTAAAAACATACGAGATACCTCGTCACTGCTCATACTGGAAAACCCTCCACTGGTGCCGTTTAGACCATTCCAATTGAGTCTAGATATGTTGTTGAAACTCGGAGGCGATGCCACGGCGGTCGTCATCGGGAGGTATAATACAGGGGCAACAGCGTTGTATTCCTTCTAATGTGTTCTATCGCCTCGAAAGCCTCCTGATCAGCGGGAGAAGGAAGGGGGTTTGAGTAAAGTGATAGGGCACAGGAATCGGTTGCTGGTCCTGGTCGTCATGTGTCGGACTCGAGGACTCGGAGGGTAAAGGGAGACTAAGACGGTCGCTGCATTAGTCCACTGGTCACCGGCGCCGTATGTTGGCTGTTTTCAAAGTGCTCGAGGTGTTCTCGATTGCTCTCTGACATACATAGATCGACCCTAAGGGGCTCTGGGGGAAGATAGGATTGCTCGCGTGCAAGTTCGGGACGGCGAGGGGTCTGACGGAAACGTTTTGGGGCTGACCACTCAAGCTCCGGTAGTTGAATGATGGTCAAATCCGTGGTCGAAGGGCCATGAGAGGGTGTCGAATGAATGTCGCTGCATCGATTGTCCACTTGACGTTGATCGGCGTTTGTGTCAGCTTAGTTCTGATGTTTAGAGGATGCGACCCGTGGTTTTGGGAGCGGTCCAAATTGACGTTCGACGACTTCTCTGGATCTGTCCCCGAACCGCTAAGCGCCCATCACGTGATGCCGAGGCGCTAGACGCTGCAGTTCGATCGGCTGTTAACGATACAGAAGCTCCGGCGAGTCTCCATGGGACATGGGGCAGTCGTCACTTCCACTTCCACTCCAGGTTGCCATTAACCTCTAACGAGAGTAACAGTCGCAATGCCTCCAATTCCACCTTCTGCTCAAAGACATGGGCCAACATGGTTCGACAAACGTATGGACCTCTTGTAGCAAGACGAGGCCAGAACTCGCTAACCGTCGTCGCAGTAAAGATGGGGATGCTGATGGGTGGGAGTGAGTCGCAGACAATGATACAAAGTGGGGGAGATGAGAACGTCTAACAGAGCCATAGCCGTCGGCGGAATCATGGGATTCATTTACGGTTTGTCCAGGCGACAGATGGCAGTAACAGGCCACTGATGACAGATGCGCAGGCACCGTTACCATCTTCCAGTATGGCGCTGGCCAAGCAGGCGTTATGAGGACTCTCGGAAAGTACATGGTGGGGTCAGGAAGCATGTTCGGGTATGGAAGCTGGTCGTCTATTGGGAGTGAGTCAGTTGTCACTAACACTCTGCACAACCAGGCTCTTTATGGGCATCGGCAGCATCATTCGCACAGACTCACCTGCGATGGCATCCTCCATATGGGCAAGGTCTCAATACCCTCCACTCGTCCACCCACGACAACTTTCTGCCGGCCGTCGGTGATAGCAGCATGATACTTGTACAAAAGAAGAACTTGTGCTGGGCTGGAAAAGTTGATGCTACATTATGATACCCACTTTATGAATGAGGGTGCCATTGCCACGAAACCATGAATTGAATGGCATTGGCTCCCTGGAACACTCCACCACTAGGAGCTATGTCTATGTGCGCACACTGTTTGTGGCCTCTTCGAGGCAGGCTGCTACGCCCAAACACCATCGCATTAAATCAGCCCGATATTAACACCCACAGCAAGAAAAATATCTGGCAAAGATCAGTGATTGGGAAGTGTAGCTTGTGGGAATCGTACTCACCATAAGGACGCCAAACATCTTAGCCACCAGCCATCGGTTTCCTTGTACACGGTTCCAATATTTCAACAATTCCCTCTGCGCGCCCTGTACATTATCCACCACGTCTTCGGTGTTTGCATCTATCCGTTGCAGCATCTCTCCTTGTTCTGAGACCATACTCGCGAGCTGACCGAAAATGCTGCCCAGTTCGTTTATCGTCCTTTCAATGGCTTCGATGGCTTGGCCTCTTTCTTGGATATATGTGTTCGCGGGCTGGGCTTCCTCCATAAGTAATAACTGGTGATCTGACTGGGGGGCATTCTTCATAAGCGTGGATGTGTTGGAAGGTTCGATTGTGAGCAGGTCACTCGTAGATGCCTGCGGGGTCCGCTGCCGGCTTGTAGCACTCTGATATAAAGGCGATTGTGACCTTGAGTCGTCCAGGTGAGGTTGTGACCGCGCTGATACCGAGGAGACAAAGTTTTCGGTTCTTGACCGTGACGCTTGAATGCTCTTGGTCCGTACCTCCAGTACATCCTTGAAGTTTACGGCGACGTCCGTCACTTTGCTTTGTAGCATCATTACCACGTTCTTATTATGCTGACCTTCTTGGTCCGCCGATCGAGGTTGCGAAGCGGTCGGGTGCTGCGACTGGGTAAGTTGTTGGAGGGCGGATATCTGGGAATTGAGGCCGGCTAGATCTTGCTTGATGACATGGGTTAACTCTGCAATCTCAACGGGCCTATCGTCGAAGATAGCCTTTCTCCTTGCAACTAAACCCTGTCAGTCGCGGACTCGTCGCCGGAGTCTCGGGTCTTGTCACGTACGTTGTGCCAATCTCTCTAATTTGCCCATAGTTGCAGTGATGCCCCTTCCTATCTGCGCGGCATTCCGCGCGAACTCTGACCTTGCGCCTCTTGTAGGACCAGTAATAGCGCCATTTGCTTCTTGTTTCTCGGCGTTCTTGAGGAGCGACTGTCGCTGGGGGCCACCTTTTGCGGCAGATTGTCGCTTCTGCGCCTGAGCGAGGATAGCGCGGAACTCATTTGTCCGGTCTTGGATCGTCGTCGAGACCATGCTGGCCTATACGGCGCGAAAGTAGGCGTAGACGCAGAGATCGTTTTTGGAGAATGGTGAAACCGCACTCGTAGAAGTCTCTGTGAGTGATGAGGATGCCCGACTGCTCATTCTAGTGCGTACTATGCAGGACTGGAACTTTTGATACAAGTGATCGAAAAGAAGAGTCTCGAGTTTAGTATGTACAGTGAAGGAATAGGCCGAATTCGGGCGAGTCGTGGTATAGCAACGTCAAGATCCAGGACAGAGCAGCCTCAGCCGCAGCCGCAGCCGGAAACGTCTCTTCTTCAGGGTGACTTTGCCGCCACATTCAAGCCACAGACCCTGTGATCCACCCCGTTATTCCAGCCACAGTAGGCTGAAGCCGGTGGACCAGTTTGATGGCCTGAATGAAGCGTGGAAACTCATATGAGATATCATGAAAGTTCTCACACTCGCTCAATCCAAGTAACACCTGGAATCCATCCGCGATGACTTTCACCTCGTCTATGGAGAGTCTCGCCTGTGAGCCTGTGAACCTCAAACTAGGTATATACAAGTGTGAAACGATGATCAGCTTGTGCAGCGTGCGTGTGGCGCAGTGACGCATGGCTGGGACTTTGTTTGTGATTGTTTCTCCACTCGTTCTCCAGCCCTCAATTCCTGTTTGTCTGTTCGTAGGGCTGAGTGAGTGAGTGACGAGTCCAGTGCGAGGTACTCCGTATCTCAACTACCATCCTCCAAGCGATTGCATGCGCGGCCAGCCATATATACACATACCTCTCTATTACCGTCACACGCTGTGGCCGTTCTTCTCCACTGTTTGGGACTTCGACTTCCTCACCACCATTTCAGCCGTGCAAAGAGTTCTCGACCATCTGCTGCGTTTATCAGGCATCAGGCCGGCCATGTAATACGAATATCTCAATAATCTCTCGACCTTCTGAGGGAGTTATTTCGCACGCTCCGAGCTACGCCATGTGCAGTCTCATGCGTTGAGAATTGCTCGAAGTTAATTCTTGTTCGAGGAGTCAATTACCTCGCTTCCAATTCCCTCTTAAGATGGCGAGCTCCAATCCTTATGGCACTGGCAGATTCAAGATCAACGTGAACAGGGTCAAGTCGAAGAAATGGAAAGACGCGGATAAGGTGGACTACGGTGGTGGTTGGGGCGACGACGACGACTCTGACGATGGGTATGACGAGCCAGCGCCAGTGTCAGCAGACAACCCCCGGCATCCTGCCTGGAACGCGCCCTCCAATGCATATCCCTCCGATCGAAGCGTCACCAATCCATCTCCTTCTCGTGGCGGCCAGAGACCATCCTTCGATCAGGGCGACGAACGCAGGCATTTCTCCTCTGCTGGAAACTTCGATTCACCATATCCGACATCACAGCGATCACCTTTTCCCGAACCTCAACACGACGATCCACTTCCTGCGCCCAGTTATGGCATGCAATCACCTCTCCGTCTGAACACACAAGGTATGGGTGCTACACCCTCAGACTTTCGACCAGGTTCAAGAGGAAGACAATATCCACCATACGAAGATGTGCCCATGTCAGCGCCAGGAGCTTTCCCGCACCAACGGCGATCAGGCTCGAGCCATCGTCCCCCTCCCGGAGACTTTTACGCACGGCATGAGAGTCCTATGAGACCCGAGAGTCGTTCTTCCATTTCCTCACATAGACAGTTTCCTCCGCGCAAGCAAAGCCTGAGCCAGCAGCCGCCTACTCTCGATTTCACGCAGGACAGGTACTCGCTCGCACCTTCCCATGCCTCAGGCACGGCAACAGCTACCAGTGCCAACGACGACCGTCCCCCGCCAGTATTGATCCGGCCCTCAGACATATACAAACGTATGGCAGAAGAGATGGAAAAAGCACGCAAGTCACACGACTCCTCACGGTCGAGTACTGCTTTAGAAGCAAACCGTGCCAGGGAAGATTCTGTTGGTGCTCGCTCAACGGCATCAGAGACAAAGGAACTGACGGGCAGCGCGCAGCCAAATGCGGAGGATTCTGATTCCACGCGACGCCTCAAACCGACTCTAGACCCTGTTCCTGAGCGGAAGAGCGAGTATGGCTTTGAGAACCTGCTCAAGTCAACAAGCCATGATAGTGCACAGCCAGAGGAGCCAAAAATTGAAGAAACGCCTGTGGGAGTCTCAAGACATGGAACGGATGCATCCTCGGTCTACACCGATCGCCCAGACCCGGTTTCTGCGTCTACCCTGTCTCGTAATGTGTCAATGGCATACGACACACCGGCTAGACAGTCATCGTCTAACAACAGACCGAGCTTTGGCTTACCACCCATCGGCAGAATCTCTGGTTTCGGTGTGGACATAGGTTTATCTGATAACACAACGTCTAACTCCACGCCAGAATCGCGGCAACCGGCCGGAGATGCGCCGCCTCAAGTTCTTCCAGGAGGTCTAGAGCCCAGTGAAAGTGACGAGCCAGATGTCAAGGCTCTGCAGCATCAGCCTACTATGGGATACACATCCGTCGTCCATCAAGCTTTCGATCGGAGCCAGCATCAAGAACCCCTTACCCACTCATCCACATCGAGCACGGTCGATCGTTCAAACAGTGCTTCGACCGCCGATATCAGCCCCATCATTGGCCGGAAGCCGGAAGCAGCTCCTACAAATAGAGCTACACGGACCACCCATCCTGTTATTTCCCAGGAATCTTCACAAGGAGAAACACCACCGACATCGATCACCACATCGCAACCTACAGAAGTGCCTCTCGCCCAGAATGACGAGCTTCCGGTAGCCCCAGTTGTACGCCCTGGTTATCGTAGAGACGTCACGCCTCCAGGTCGAGACAACAGTCCGGCAAAGAAGCCCCTAGAAGTTGAGCCACGAGGTCTTGTGCCACCACATCATGGCTCACTTGTGGATGAACAGCCTGGGTCTGAGGAGCACGCTCGAGGTAGAGCACAGAGTGTTAAAGACAAGCCGCTCCCGGCCGAGCCGACTTTAGAAGCGTCAACCCCCAAAGCTGGTACTCCTTTAGCGATAGCGCGCGCAGAGTCTCCTCTGAAGGGCACGGTGCGTGGGCTCGCAGATAAACTGGAGTCGTCCTCAGGAAGATCGTCCCCGAGCAATTCTAGCATTCAGGTGCCGTTGCCTGGTCTTTCTCAAGGACGCCCTCCACCTCTTCAAGCACGGCTCGATAGCTTTCGGCCAGTGATCCCTGGTGGTTGGCAGTCATATACCTCTTCTGCAGCCTCGGGAACACCTGGTCCAGGTACTCCTGGTCAACGAGGCATGACTCCGCCTCGAGCTCCCTTCGCTCAAACACGAGCAGAAAGTACAGAAAGCGTGCCAACGGCCCACGCTCCCACTGGTAGGGCTTCTCATGATGATAGTGTAACCCAGAGAGCTTTTGCCGCGGCTGCTTCTGCTGGAAGTGCTCTTGCTGGCGCCTTAGCTGGCAATCGACTGAGCGAACGCGATCACAGTTCCTCGGCACAGCCTTCGAAGGAAGAGAGCGAGGACGAATGGGACCAATCGAGCTCGTCCAGCGACGGAGATGCAGATCCTCCTGCATCACATCAACTGCTGGGTGAGCAGAGGACTGAACAGCGTATTCACCATTCGCCTGTAAATCCACCACCAGCCGGTATAAATTCATCAAGCGGTACGCCCGATCAAGCTCAGTCGTTAGCAGATTCTACTCCTCTATCTGTTGCGACGTCGAGTGAAGCAGACGTACCTCAGTCAACCCTCGACTACTTCCCAGCGCCGCTGCGGACTAGCCGCTCGATTGACCCTTCCAGTCCCCGTCCAGCCTTGCCTGACGCCCCAATCGCACAAGAAACTCCAGACAAGAGTGAAAATGAGCGATTGCAGCAGGAAATCGTCAAAAGCCTGACACCAAAGTCGTCGAGTTCAGACATTGAAGCGCCGGCACAGGATCACCAGCCTCTGGCTCACCCAGAACTGTCGACCTATCGAGCAGTCACCACTGTAGGGGCCGGCCCTCAGAGCACCATCCCCGCTCCACACTCCCTCCCGTCGCACCTGATCGAAGGGCCTCAATCAACAACTGTGCCTCAGTCCGACACGAACTCAGTGACAGAAGACGCAACTACACGACCTCCTCCACTGCGGATCGTTCCGCACCAGCCGGCCGAAGCTGGGCTGTCCAGCGAGGGTATTTCAGTGACGAACGCCTATCGCGCCTCTGATCAAGCGAGGCCAGTGCCTGCCCAACCGAGAACTGCGCTTCACGAACAGCCAGCTGTTTTTGCGAAACCCGATTCAGTTCTTCCGGGAACTCAACAACCACAGCCGCTTGTTGAACAAGGACTCCCATCATCTAGCCAACCTTTCTTGCAAAAGCGCTTCTCTTGGGAGACTGGCAGCTCACCACCGGGCTCTGCGTCGACACCCAAAGCGACCAGTCCACCCTCCACTGGGTCACCCGATACCATAAGAGCTCCGTTCCAACATGCACCAGGCTCTTCGGAAGTCACCCCACCTAGAGCGGATTTCAACCAACCTTCGACTAGGCAAGCGACTTCGCCAATACAGCAGTCAGTGCAGTCAATACAGGCTTCCACGGATGCTCCTGCACAGCAACCAGCGAAATTGTTGCAGGACGTCCAGACTGTGCAATCTCCGCAAAGCACCAATCCCACGCAGCACTCTGGGATTTTGCCGACCAATACAAACCACTCCCAGATCTCGCCAACGCTCAACGAGCCTCCCACTTTCCGCACAATTCTCAACCTTGGTTCACCTGCAGAGCGAATAAAGGCGTTTGACGAGAGCAGGCAGTTTTATGCAACGCCGAATGAGCAGCTCCAGGACTGGCTGATGTCGATGAAGACTGCCGAGAATGCTGACTTGTTCGCCACCAACGGTCGGCTTTCCCTTGACACCGCCGACGGCAACGCTTCGCACAGGCCTTCACCCAGGCGGATTCTCACCGAGTCGGCGAGCGCCAGGCACATGCAAGAGGATGGAAAGAAGCTCATGGCAGCAGCTGGTCGCTTTGGAGGGAAAGCAGGGCACGCTGCAAAAGGACTATTTGCAAAAGGCAAGGAGAAAATGCGCAATACGAGCATGAGCGAAAAGGTAGCCCGTTGATCTTCCCCTTCCGTTCTTTGCTGTCCGGTTAGCCTTCCTTTACCATGGGGGAACTGCATGTGTTCCTATCGCGGCCACTTCATTCTTTCGGGCCATGTGAGAGGACCCGTTGCTTTCAGCGGCTTTCTTTGCAAGCCTTCCCAAGATAGTAATGAATGGAAGAATACTTTCTACTTTGTCAATGGTTTTCCATTTGGGCTCTGGTTGACGTTTTTTCTAGGGTATCCTTGCTGGCCGGCGGAGGTCGTCTGGACCCGTTCCGGACGAGTCCGAAGAGGTTTCATATCCTACCGGGTCGCGAGATTCCACATACCTCGAAGGGCCGCCCCAGATCCCGTTGAACATCACTCCGGCCTCGCCGCTAACATCGCCCACTGACTGGTTCTCAAACCGCGAGCTTATGGGATCGCAGACGAGCGGCCTGAATTCGATTTTGCAACAAGGAGCAGTCGCCTCGTCTCCGGCTGTTGCCAACGAGGCAGAAGCGAAGCCGACATCCGAACATAGTGGGGAGGTACCACGTGAGGGCGTCGCTGGTCCTGATGCTGTTTCTGCCGTGCCTGTACCTGCTCCCAGTCCAGCAATCTCTGCTCTGAACAGCGAGCAAGAACAGCATGATGACACGGGAGTCCCGAGCCGTTCGATCAGTCAGCTGACCAAGCCTACCGACCACTCTCCTGTAGAGTCGCCTCGACGACCGAATGTTGAAAGGAGTCTCAGCAGGGGAGAAAGTTCAGCTGCTCGTCCTCCAGTCGCTGCCACGAGGAGTAACCTGCCCTCAAGCACTTTGTCTCCCCCAGCGCCTCACGCAGATCGACATGACGGCTCAACGTCTGATGCTGAATCTAGTGACAGAAGCCTGCGTGTTCCACAGACACGACGCCGCTCAGCCGTCTCGGATGTCTCCAGTGCCAGCCCGAGCCCAGGGCCCGATGCAGAAGGCCAACATCTGAGAAGAAGTGTATCCCTCTCACCTGCGGACGAAGTGCACGTGGCGGTAATATCAGGTCCTCGTGACGAAAACAGGGGCCATGCTGATGAGGCAGCTCCTTCTACTGTCTCCGTTCAAGGTGCTGGACAACCTGAGGCACAGGCTACTGATCGCCGGACACAGTCTCCAAGTCCGATCATTGCCCCACCCACAGCAACGGCGGAGCCTTGTCACGCAAGAGAATCAGTACTTACTGTCGAGGGCGTAGAGCAAAATCCCCCACTCGGACGACCAGCGCAACAGCATGTAGCAGCTGAGCAACAGCGTGATCCTGGAGAGCACCGACCTTTCTCATTCGCTGGTGTTGAGGATGTTGGTGCCATTCACGAGCCTCAACCGTTGCCAGGGCAGGATCTCAGCCGATTTCCCTCACAGCCGATGAGTCCAGTAAGTCAAGGGCGAAGCAGTGTTGCATTGAGCAAAGCAATGTCCCAAGTCAGCGTCGAAGAGGTTCAAGACCAGGCAAATGTCCCAGACCGACGTCAATCGAGGTCATATTCGCGACCTTTCGGCGTCGATCCTAACGTCAGACACCATCCTGCTGTTCGTGTGGACGAATCTGAGCAAGCTTTAACGGACCGAGCCAATCTGTACCCCTCCGAGAGTCCCTTGCCTAGTGCAAGACGCACACAAGAAGAAATCGACCGCCACCTTCAGCAAACAGAGCAGCGACCGCCTACCTTGCCGCCTCAGCCTCAACCCTATGAGAAGGGATACCGAATACCTGGACCTTATGTTCAAGAGTACCGATCTCCAAAACAAATCTCATCCCCCAAAAACGGCCGAAGCCAGGCTCAAGTACAAGCGAGTGGCAAGCCACTACCGAGCACATTACGATCTCAGGGTTACGCTGGCCAGCCTCAGCCTGCACCAAGATCTTACACCGCTTCAGAACAACAGAATGCTCCAAGCTATCAAGGGCATGCCGCTTGTTCGAACAGTCCAGCTCCTTATGCCGAGTACGACATGAAGCATGGAGAATGGGGAAATTATACCCAAAACCAACCTCTGCAGCAGCATACCCAAAACCCACCCCTGCAACAGCAAAGGCAGTCCATGGGTCCACCTGCGCACCCCGTCCACCAACAAATTTCCAGCCAGCAGACGTCGGTACAAGCAGCACCTTTACCACCATCATCCCAACAACCACAGGCTGAGCCAAAGAAGAGCACGTTTGGTAAGCTGTTTGGGGGAAGCTCTTCTAAGGGTTCTAAACTTCAAAAGCAAGCCAGGTCAGAAGCTCAGGTTGGATCTCAAGGACATGTGCACAAAGAAAAGCGAAACAGCATGCTCCGGCGGAATGAGAGTGGCTCCTCGCGGCAAAACAGCAAATACACCAGTCGAGATCGGCTTGGGCAGCTTCCACCTCCGAACGTCCCTTCCCAATACGCTCAGCAGCAATCGAGCAATGTCTCCACAGAACCGACGCCGGACATGGGCGAGAAGCTCGCAGAAGGCAAGAAGAAGCGGTTTTCTGGGCTTGGGGCTAAGTTATTTAAGAGCAGAGCCGCCACCACACCCACTGCCCCATCGCAGACATCGGGATCTGAAAATCAGAGGACGGGCCAACGCATTGCTTCTCCCGAACCATACTCTGTGCAGACTCCCAGTGTCATGTCTCCAGAGTCCTTATCTGCGCAGACACAACATGATCAGTACCCAGTGGGACCTGGAAGCTATTTCAGCCAAACACAGGTGCAGCCCCCGTACCAACAATCCGCCCATACGACAGGGCAATTTTCACCCCAGTACCCTGCAGCGGCTTCTCCGTATCAGCAAAATCCTCGACCTTTTGAGTATACACACCCGTCACAATCTCCGCCGCCTCCTGGTCAGGAAGCATCTGCGGGACGATACGCAACGGGTGTCTCTATGACCCTGGGTCATCAGAGCCGCCCGTCCGATTTGCGCATCAATACAAGCAACCAAGACCTGGGCCACTACGATGTGCCCGCCACTGCCCCAGCTCAGGTCCACCCGCCCAGAGCATCTCCTTTCGCCTCTTCTCCGTACAATCCAAACCCAAGCTCAGGCATCACCACCATGACTGGAACGACTTTGCCACCGCCTCGCTCTGCGCAATCTTCGTCTCAGAACCCTCGCGACCACGTTGTCGATCTGCACAAACGCTCCCGATCGCCTCGACTCGGGCGTGCTGCATCCGACGACCTCGATGCCTCACAGCGCCAGCAACCGACCAGCCTGCTCGGCACCTTTAGCTCCAAGAATATCTCCCCCGTGGGAGGCATCCCGCGGCCGCATAACGACCAAGAACGACCCTTTGCCATCACGGTGCCGGGCCTAGACGACGACAACAACAACGACGCCCGAAGGAAGCACAATCTTCGCGACCGTATCGCTGGTGGGGCGCCCCGAAGCAATACCCCTGTAAGCGTCGAAACCGGCGGGCATGGGGCAGCACCATCTTCGCACTTGGCTGTCACGACCAGCACAGGCGGGCTGGAACGGAACGTCTCCGTGCTCGAAGGCTACAACAACACCCCCGACAGTCCGCGCCAGGCCCGACGCGAAAGCGCCAGAGACAAGACCACGCCGGGCTTCATTGCCGAGTTACCCGGCAGCAAGGCCGAGGGGTATGAGAGCGAGGAGGAGATCCCTATGAGCGCCACGGCGTATCCCGGGCAGGAGTGGATGCCGGTTTTCGTGGGCGACGGGAGGTGGGATGATTGAGTTACCGCTGTTTGGAATGAAATAGCACTGTACACGGCGTGGCTTGTCTTGTGGCTATACCATACGTTCTGCGGTGGTAATCGCTGCGTGTTTGTATCTTTTCGGTCTTGTTTGCCTGGGACCTCGACTTCTCTGTGCTCTTATAACGATCGGAGCTTTTCGGACATATCCAAGCGTCACGTAATGTTTATTCCATGTGCCGAAGGCAGGACTCTCACAAGCAGTCAGTCAGGCAAGCAAGCAGACGGGATCTGAGTCTAATCGTCTTGTACGTGAAGCGTGCAGAACACATAGTATACACATACGGAAATGCTCACGAAGGAGAGATTCAGGGCATGACTTGGCGCGGTGGAAAGAACTACTGCCTGTACAAACAGCTGAGAACACAGAAAAGAAATTATGTGGCTCTTAGTGGGCAGCAAGACTTCGTTTCTCATTCCTTGTGTCTCATGTCACACGTCCTGCCCCAGCAAGTTGTGTCATCGGCGTGCTATCTCGAGGTCGTGCCTCTGTGGTGCGCACTGCATTCGTATTGTCTAACATTAAAGGAAATTGTGCAGATGGCCTGCTCTGAAGCTGGCGTCTTGCACTATCCGACTCAAGAGTTCGATGCACCGCAATGTGGGAAGAGGTCGCTGTCTTGTGCGTTGTTGTTAATCTCGTCCCTCATTATCCACATGGCCAGTCGTCTTGAAAGTCATTCACCAATTCACACTCACGCAGGCCAGCAGCTGCAGTAGAAGTAACCATGCCAATCCTTGTCCTCGCCAGTCTGGCCGCAGACCTTGGACATCTCCTTGTTGCTGCAACCCTTCATGTCACTGGCGTCACAGACGACCTCGGATTTCTCGTTGCTAGAGGTGGAACAGTCAGTAGTTTGGCATCGTGGACGAGTAGCTTGGATGTATCGCCTTACCACTTGCAGAAGCGAAAACAGTTGTCTCCGTTCAAGAGGCCGTTACAGGTTGGGAGCTTGATCGACAGGGCGTTGGGCGCGGGGTTGTTGCCGGTTGGGTACTGCCCGGAAGAAGGCGTTAGGGTCAGTCAACCTGGACAGACCGGTCCGGTATGTTACTCACACAGCCGATCTTCATCGGGATGTTTGGGATGTTCGCAGACTGGTCAGACTTGGAGACCAAGCCAGCCTTGGCGACGGAGGCAGAAGCCAGAACGGCGGTGATGCCGACAAGGGTCTTCATCGTGTCGGTTCGGGGGAAGGGGAGTGGTGATTGTCAGTGAATGTAGAAGTCTGATTCAAGCGCAAGTTGTAGATGTTGGAGGAGTCGAGGTTGAAGGTGGGCAGCAGGAAAGAAGACACATCAGAATCACGAGAAGAGGAGGATGTTTATATCTTTCGTGAGGCAGTGGAAGGTCGATACGTGAAGTTCCAGTGATGCCGCACCGTCAGTGACGGGGGTTGGCCATCTTATATTCACATACTGCCTGGCGCCTGACGCTTGCAGTTGGGCAAACAGCAGGAGGAAGTGAATGAGAACATGACAACGACCGTGAAGCGTACGTCAAGCTGACGTGACGGGCGGGTGAGGTCAAACGGCGCTGAGGTCAAGACAAGGTAAGAGAGACCTGAGCTGGAGGAACAGTTGATTGCATGGTCGTGTATCCGCTGTCTTTCTCATGCATTGATCTGTGGTGACTGTTGAAGCTTCATTCTTTTCCTCGTCACCTCGGTTGCAGGTTGAACAGAACATGGGAAGCACCTGTCTTGTTCAACGAGACACTTTCCATACACTCGCTCATTGATGAATATATTTGAGGTGTCCTCGATGATACTGCACAGCAGCCAGAGATTCTTCGCTCGAGATTGCTTCGACCACTCCTTGTAGCTGAGATACAAACGCTGTTCACCGGCCTTGACATATTCTCGATGTTTTTGGTGCCCAGTGCATGTCCTGTGTGAGCATGAGAAGACTGCTTGGAGCACCCGGGCGACAAACACCAGGCTCGAGTTGTAAGCCAGGTGGAAATGAAAATGGTCATGTGTGCTGTGTAAGCGTAGAGCAAAGCGCAGCATCGTCACTTCTATGCAAGGCATCGGAAGAGAAAACAGCCGGATTTCAAGTCCACGAACGAGGATTGGTCTAGACCGCCGCAAGATAGGCGGCATAATAATCCACTATTCAGTGCATAATCCACGTGTTGCAGGTTCGCGACGAAGCTCCAATAACCTCCATCGGGCACGGTAACAATTCTCCTGTGTACCTGGGTAGGTAGATGTGGACGTGGATCAAAGAGAGGAGTACTCCGTAAGTGCTCAAGCACTTTTGCCATATACAGAATCCCCGGCACTTGGCGGTCCGAGCTGGCGGAAGAATTTCTAGGCAATTCGTCCTGTTCAGATTGCGCTCGCATCTTGACCACCAGTTCGGCCGCTCGTCGTCATCTTGCAGAATTTCGCATTTGGCAGGATCGGGCCTCGCAATTCCCAATTCCCAGACTCGGGTCTCACCAGCGTCCTCTCCCAGATGTTCCATCACCTCAACGACCAACCATGCCACACACTATCCGGTGACAACGTGTCAATGCGCGCTTGAAGGCTCGGTCAATCTCCCGCCCCGACTGTCACCACTGTCGCCATGAGCTCCTTACTCAATCCCATCCATAGTGCGAAGCAGAAATGCCGTCCCAAGCATCAAGTCCTGGTGCTGAAATGCTATCCGAAATACCAAAAGACGGTACAGGAGGTCAAACCCATGTCGTCGGAGCTGAGTTACCTTCTCTACTACGCTTCGACACGTCGCAACAAGCTGCAAAAGGTTGGCGCCTTCCTTGAGAAGAAGACTGCCGGTGATGTCTGGAAAAGAAGGCTTGGGTACGCGGAACCTGCTCACTGCCGGCATCTTGCTAATCGCGCTTAGGAACGTCCAGGTCACCCTCCAGATCCTCACTGCCATCATTGAAAAGGCTCCTCGAGACCTGTCCCTCTATGCGAAATCCGTCCTCACCATCCTCGACTCTGTCCTGCGATCCGACGATGTCAACATGGTCGAAGACTCGATCCCTACATTCGAAGCGTACTGCAAGTACGTGACCTCTGCCTCTCTGACTGCCGACCAGCAACGCGCTCAACAGTATCTCTCGATTGTCCAACACTATGCTGGCTTTGCGGCCAAGAAGAAGCCTGCGAAAACGAGGACCGCCGACTCAATTCCTCTGTCCCTGAGATGGCGCACTATCGGCCTCCGCGCCATCCGAGCCGTTGTTACTTCCGATGCGCTTGCGACCGACTCCAATCGCCAATTGACTATGGTCATGCCTGTCATTTTAGAGAACATGTCGCTCGAGGAAGAGAATATTCTTTCCACGCTACAGCAGCGGGCAAAGACGAGCGAGAGGATGGACGATGAGTCGGCTCGGCGGAGACGCGTGAGTATTGCTACAGTCACAACTGTTGACACCATTGAGGGTGATCCAGCAGCAGCCGTCGAGACCACCGCGGGAGCAGATAAAGTTGCCGAAGAGGAGGTACGAACACTCGCTTTGAGGTGCTTGAAGCAGATCTTTTCCGTCGGGACTGGCAGCACAAGAGGCCAGACTCGATTGGCTACGGCCCTGACCTTGAAATTCATCGCGTCGAAGAACCCTCCGAAAGTCACTCCTGAAGCATCACGTACCGGTAGCTGGGCCACTTCTCTGTTCGAAGCTATTGCACGGTGGACTCCAGTACAAGATCGATTCATCATTGTAGTTACAGCCATGGAAACATTGGTCCGGAGTCCTATGGTGGAGGGCGTGCTTGAAAAACAGTTGGTTCTTACCACCATGATTGATTGGCTTCTTAGTTCGCCAGTCAACCTGATTGGACTGAGTGTCATGGATATCCTGCTCGGATTCATCCAACATATGCTGGTTCTTCTCCAGCTTGGTGGACCCAATGCTCGGCTCGGACAAACGCATCGACAGGACACGCTTGGCTTTTACAAAGAAGCAAAGGAAGCATTCGACCCCAGCTCGGTCCTGGTCGAAAACAAGATGGGACGGCCGCCGTCAAAAGAGCTGGTGGCGTCTCCGGTCCGACAGGAATTGCTAGAGAGGCTCCAAAAGTGTATTGCCTCGCTTTCCAATCACATCTACTATACCGACCAGATCAGTGACATGCTCACGGCGATCTTGGCTCGCCTGAAACCGTCACCTCAATCAGAAGTCCCCACTACAGCTGCTGCTATCAATGACCCGGCAGCGGCGACAAAGGCGATAGCGGAGTCTATCAGCATTCATGAAGATGCCAACTCATCTACGTTTTTCTCGTTCGCAACCGCTAGGGTCACTGCGTGTCGAGTTATCAAGGAAATCTTGGTTCGCGCGAATAGCAAACGTAATGTGACCGGCGCGCCAATCGAAGCACGGGCACGAGTGGGTTTGCAGGTTTGGGAAGGCACTCAATGGCTGTTGAAGGACGAAGATCGAGACGTCAGATTCGCCTACATTGACGCGCTTCTGACATGGCTTAAACTCGAAACCAACAAAAGCGACATGCTCTTGCCCAAGGATGGCCACCAAAAGAAGTCACAATCGAAGAAACCCCAGGGGGACAATATAGCCGCGAAAAGAGCGGTATCCAACGCTTCCCGCAAAGAAACCAAGCCAGCAAGATCCAATTTCTTGGCTTTGCTTCACCTCGCGGTATACGACAGCATCTTGGACGAGGCAGAGGACGAAACAAATATCCTACTACTATACCTTCTCTTGACGAAATTGGTGGAGCGCCTTGGGGTCAACGCTGTTCGGAGTTCGTTGCCCATGATTCTCAGGCTGCAGGAGACTGCCCTCAATGGTGAAGTCGTGGCTCCAGCAGGAAGAGTCAATGTGGGTAGTGTTGTCCATGGCTATCTGTGGACCATTGCCGATAAGTTCGACTTTGAGACCAGCCCGATTGGCCATGAGATCAACGCAGAGATATCGAGAAGGAAACGATTCGGCATTTGGTTTGACAAGATCAAGTTTCCCGCCTTGCCTATGGAGGAGATCAAATCTATTTCGGCAGGAGATGAGAAGCGCCCTACATACAACGAGGAGGCTGTGGAGACCATCAAGCCTTTCCTCTCAGTTGGCGGTATTGTAGAGGAAATCGCCAATGCTTATGACCAGGCCCTCCTCACACCACCGACGTCAGCTCCATCTTCGCCTGGCAGAGTCTTCTCCGTGCCAACACTAGGATTCGGATACGGTTACGGAGCTGCTCCGTCGCCAAAGGCGTCAAGGGAGGACCAACTGCCGCAAAAGGTCAAAGAAGAAATGACCGCAGGTTGGAGTCGAGAAGCATGTATTGCTGCCGTCGAAAAAGAAAGTGCAGTATCCGTGAGCGGGTCTCGAACTGGCGCGTCCTCCATCCCAAAGCAACATCTTGGCGTCAATGGTTCTACCCGTCCGCATGGTTCAGTCACCGGCAAGGAGTCACCTGCCCTGGCCAATGGCAATATGAACCCCGGGTACGGATTGATGGGCGGCTTGGGAAGTCTTACGCAGATGCGCAGACCAAGTGCGAACGGTTCGCCAGCAAGAGTGCCTACAACATCCAGCCGAGACTCCACCGTCCGGGTTAACGACCTCAAACGAGCACTCTCAGGATATGCTGTGGCTGGAAGACGACAAAGTCCAGTGCGAGGGCCTCAAGCAGGTTCCAGGAGATCTACGGGTAGTAGTGGGACCAGCAGCATGCTTAGTTGGGATGATGCTGACGACCGCAACCCGTCATTCGTCAATGTCGGTGGAGACATGGAGCAGGCAACGAGAGAGTCACCTACTCGACCAAAAACATCCGAATCGGCAAAATCCAAAGCAGATCAGACAACGACTAGAACATATCACGATCAAGCAACCATTCCTGTTACAGCCGACCCTACGTCCGATACGAACGTCCCGCCTGTACCTAAAATACCATCGACATTAAATCTGCCCGGGACGTGGCCTCGAGATGCTTCTCGAGAACCATCGCCCGTCCGGGTGACGGACCAGAAGCCCTCGCCCATACCAGAAACTCCTAAATCACGAAAGGTCACAACCGGTACGTACTCGCCTGCATCCACACGAGAAAAACAGAGCATTCGAAAGTCATCAAGACCTACAAGCAGAAAGGGTGTGACGCCGCTGTCATCATCGCCCAGTGAGAAGTTTGATCTTGGGTCACTGCTGGCGGCGATACCTACTACAGCGGATTTGGAAAAGGAGAATCGAGCCAGTCGGCACATACGGCCACCATATTAGCATGTTCGAACGTGGCCTCGAACGAGATGTACTATCACTGGCACTTTGGTTTCGGTTGAGCGTTCTGTTTCGCGGCACTCGAGCGTTCTTTTTGGCAAAAGCGGACCTCTTAGAGTATCTCGTGTCCTTCTACTGTGTCAATAGCAATGTCTCAACGGGCCTAGATTTGCATATTGTGGCAATAAGTGCTACAATCTGCCCGATGGGAGCTCGGTGGGATGTTGGGTGCGGAGAGACAGCCGGGAAAAATAGATCTGTATAGTGAATAAGGCACAGAGGTGCTCATGACGATGCATAAATTCTCGGGCTGCGGCGTGGAAGCGTGCTCCATGGCAGACTTGATGTATAGAGGGCATGGTTTATTTAAGAGAGTCGCGGTACAGGGTCGTTTGCATGACAAAGGTTAGTCTGCAGTCAGTGAAGCCATTTCTCCGTCTGTACGGAGTACGCAGTATGGAGTATCCGGTGGTATTCCCCAGTTCTGATGCAGCTCGTCTGCAGTTTGCCGTTCTCAAGCGAGTGCGTGCCGGCGGTTATGAGAGGGCTGGCTACGTAGCACAAACAGCGCACTGATTGCCGATGGCTCGACTCCAACACAATCCTACATTGGCGACATTCATGATCTCGTGCCCTGTCAGCATTTCCGGCGCTTGTCGTTGGATGGCCGCGAAGGATAACTTTTTCCGATTAACAGCTGCTTGCCACGAGGTCTGAATTGATGAAGAGCCAAGAAATTGGCGTCGGCTGGACATTCTACAAGCGCTTGAAGCTTCTTATCTGTCTTCGCTTGTACAGTATAAGCTTCGGTGGGGGCGGGCAGGTAGGTGGTCTGCTTCTTATCGGCCAGAAGGTGATTACTCGCCCATCACTTACCCATCACATACCCGTCACTCGTCTCCAAACAGTCATAAGATTGAGAGAGCCTAGGTATGCTTGGGCGATTAACCTTTCCAGATGCCGAGCTGAGCAATCTGATTTACACGGTACAAGCGACGAAGCGTGGCATTTGCACGAGTATGACGAACGCCATGCAGCCCACAGAGCGAAGGAGAACAGAGGTTTCTGCTCACCCCGGCTATCGAAGGAGCGTGACTGCACTTTGAACAAGCCTCAGCCGAGTAGCGGCCCTCAAGCCTTGCCACAACTAGCAAAGTCTTCTTCCAGCGCGCCCCAGCAAACATGGCTTTGCTCCCCACCCCAGGGCCAGTCTTCTCGGCAGGGCAGTCTGACTCCCACCTAAGAAGCCTGCTATCCAAGCTTTAGGCTTAGCACGCCCAGCGCCATCTGCTCTTACGGGCTTGCTGCTCGATATCGACCACTCACATACTGTTCGACAGAGGTTCGTTCTGCCAAACCATCCAATCCTTCGGCGGCTCCAAGATCGAAAGCTTCCTTTCCTCGTGATGACTCCGTGGGCCTCCTGCTAAGCGGATCCAGTTGCATCATGGCTTGCTCTCAGCATGCCCACTTATCCACCACGCATGCTACGTACAGATGCAAGCCTCATCAATCACAGACTCTGGGCATTCTCTGCTTCTCCTCTTGCATCCAAGGGCGTGCTCGTGTCTGTTCCTCCCGCTTTATCCCCCGGAGATCCGTTTACCTCTGACGACAGGCGTTGAGCTGTTCAATCGCCGTCACCAGTTCGCTGTTCACGCTCTCCAAGCACATCACCTCCCGACATCACATGCAGCCAATCCTGGACGTGGATGACAGAGTGACATACTATTGTACCTGCGTCAAACGCGTTGTTCGCTATCGCAAGTGGCGTTGAGCTGAAATCGAACCGCTGTACAAACCTCTACTACAAATACTCCGACCCGCATCAGCGCGCATACCAACAACTTGAATAAAGATATGGCGAATAAAGAGATAACCACGGGCCCGATCGATCCGGCCGAGCTGCGCAGGCATAGTGTCGGCACCGTTGAAATCCAAGATGCCAAAGGCCGGCGCAGAACGGTGCAGCTGGATGAGTTGAATGCGGCCGACAGGGCTCTCGCCGAGCAATTTGGCTACAAGCCGGTATGTGGTAGCACAACTGCGGAGAACCCGACGTTCCGTTTCTAACTATAGGCGAATAGGTCTTCAAACGTGAGTTCGGCTACCTCTCCACCTTCTCATTCGCCGTTAGCATCTCGGGGCTCTTTGCGACGACGGCAACGACATTCGTCTATCCGCTGGAAGCTGGTGGCTCCGCCTCTGTCGTGTGGTGCTGGCTCATCTCGGGCGCCGGTTGCATGTGTATTGCGCTTTCCGTGGCCGAACTCGTGTCTGCATATCCAACCTGTGGTGGCCTGTACTACACGGTTTCCCGCCTAGCGCCGAAGGAATGGGTGCCGTCCATCAGCTGGATCACAGGCTGGATCAATCTACTCGGTCAAGTGGCGGGTATCGCATCGTCCGAGTATGGATCAGCGCAACTGCTCCTGGCTGCCGTTTCCATCGGGCGCGACTTTAACTGGTTTCCTACCACTAATCAGACTGTCGGAGTCATGGCCGCTCTGACTGTGCTCAATGGCCTTGTCAACTCGCTCTCGACTTACTGGATGGAAAAGATGACCAAGACCTACGTCATCTATCACTTCGGCGTTCTATTTGCTTGCGCAATTGCTCTTCTGGTTGTGACCGACAACAAGCACGACGCGAGCTATGTGTTCACCCATGTTGAGGGAAACGCCGGCTGGACACCGATCGGATGGTCTTTCTTGTTTGGCTTCCTGTCCGTCTCCTGGACCATGACTGATTATGATGCCACGGCGCACATCACAGAAGAGTAAGTGCAGCGGCTCCCAAGATGGCGCGCTGAAGCTAACAGCACTCACAGAATCAACGAGCCCGAGATCAAAGCTCCCTGGGCGATTTCCATGGCCATGCTTTGCACCTACGTCCTGGGATGGCTCTTCAACATTGTCCTTTGCTTCTGCATGGGTGATGCCGCCGAAATCCTTGCGTCGCCAATCTATCAGCCCGTTGCGCAAATCTTCTACAACTCTCTCGGCAAGGGCGCTAGCATCTACTTTACCGTATCTGCGTTCCTGATTCTCCAGTTCGTCTGCTGGACCGCAACGCAGGCGTTGGCAAGGACCGTGTTTGCCTTTTCCCGCGACAAGCTGATTCCCTTTTCGAAAGTCTGGGTTATCATCAACCGATGGACAGGAACACCACTGTATGCGGTCTGGATCAGCATCTTCTGGTGCATCGCCATCAACCTGATCGCCCTGGGCTCGTACATCGCGATAGCAGGTGTGTTTAACGTGTGCGCCATTGCTCTCGACTGGTCGTACATCATCCCGATCGTCTGTAAGCTGGTGTGGAAGAAATTCGAGCCCGGCCCGTGGCACCTGGGCAAGTTTTCTTCCATTGTGAATGTGTGGGCTTGCATATGGACGACCTTTGTGACCATCATCTTCATCTTGCCCACCATTCGACCCGTGACTGCGAACAACATGAACTACGCCATTGTGTTCTTGATCTTCATCTTGGTCTGCGCCATTGTCTACTGGTACATCAGTGGCAAGAAGTTCTACACCGGACCTGTCGTCGAAGCGGAGATTGCGGACGAGGATATGGACAGTTCGACCTCTGGAGCCGAGCAGGACAAGAAGGAAGGTGGGTTGCGTGACCGGACGCCGAACGCGACTCACTCCCTTGCTTGAGTCCATGACAACGGTTGGGGCCATTGCCAGGGCATATCTCTTGCAATTAGGAAATTGTTTTGGATAAGGATGACGGCATGTGTGGGGGATCTTGGAAATGTTATGACCTTGTGCTTAACCATTTCGCTCTATTATCTACTGTAGTAGTCAAGCCGTGATTCAAAGTCTCTGCAGCAACAAGGAACCCGAACCCATTACCTCCTTGGGCAATTCTCTGTATGTAGCTAGAGTAGGATCTTCACTCTCTCAGAGGGTACCGGGCGCAGCCACGCGCAGTTTAAATCCCCTTCAGCAACTCGCGCTGTTTTCGCCAAGTCATGGATGCTGCTCAGGACGCACGAGCCCGACTCAAAGCCTCGGTTGACCTATCACGAATGATACAGTAGCGGCAATCAACTTTCGCTTTCTCATCTTATCGAATCTATAGCCCCCGATAAGTACGCGAAGCTCATCGACAGACGACAAGTGATTTTGTCGAGGTGAAAATCACGGACCTTATAAGTAATTACGCAATGTTCATCGGCAGATTCTAAGCAGGATCTTGCTGAGGTGAAAATCACCGGGCACGGTCTCATGGTGTACAGCTGTAAACATAAATGGAGAGACGAGGCTGGTATCCGGGCCGGTGCCGGGTGTGGCCTCCTTTGTTCTCCATAGATAGCCACGATAGCCTCATGGTTCGGAGACTTGGATCCATGACACCGTGCGCGCCGCCCTCAAGTGCCCGCCCAGGACTGGTGGATATCCCGTTGCCCAGCCATGGCTGAAAACTCTATATCAATAGATGTATGTGTATGGCTTGTGGGGCAAAACTCCACACAGATGTGTCTGTGTATTGCTCGGAGGCTGTACCGAGTACCTCGTACGGAGTAGAAGGCGTCGGATCAGCGCACGAGCCGAGCTTCCCTTCCCGAATCCGCTTCTCCTATGTTTATTGTTTTGTTATTGGTCGTTGTCGATAGTCGCGTTCGACCCTATTCGGATCTGCGTCCGGAACTGTCCACAGAGGATCTGAACGGAAGTCGCGTGGACCTGTTCTCTTCGCTTTGCTCTGATCTCGGTACATAGATCGCCCGACCCACAAAGGGCTCTCATCGATCATCGAAGTTGGGCTGGCAGCTTTGTACCTCGTAGGTGTGCACTGGGCCGGCCACACGAGTATTCGATTCGATATGGTGGATGAACACCCCCAACCGCATTGTGCACGTTGATTCCCTTCAGTAGGTCTTGCTTCAACATTTCTTTTCCCGCGTGAACCAAGCAAGACCGGAGCTCTGACGCTGTGGACATCGATCGTCCTTCGTTCTCTTGGTGGAGGATCTATGCCTCAAGCCAGCCTCTTCTCATAGGTGGCAGAGGAGACAGAAAAGCCCAAGCAGCTGTGGAGGTACCGTAGCCCTCATCTCGCTTCGCTGGACTTTGGATTCTTCGGCTCCGAGGCGTGACTCGTCCTTGATGGGGCGTCATTCGCGAGTCGCTTGCTGTGTCAACAAACCGTAACGCTATGCTGCCCGAAAGCACGATGTTCTGTCGTTCTTGCCGGTTCTGTAAGGCTGGGATTGAACGGGCCTGCCTGCCTGCCGATTGAGCTGGAAAAGGTACCTTCACATGTTCCAATCTGTCTGTCCATCTTGCTGGAGTGGCGGGCGCTTTCTCGACTCGAGAGGTTCTGTTGAAGCTGGATGATGGCTATAAAACGGGAGATCCTCCTGCTCTGGTGGACTTCTGAGTTCCTATTCCGTCTCCCTTCATGCTCAGCACCAGTGTTGGCATTGTCCACGGTCAGTGACTCCTCCAACGACAAGTGATCCATCAGCCCTTAAGGGGTATCTGTGGTTCAAGCCAACGAGCCACCCGACACAACCACCGGTGGTAATGCAACGCGCCACGTGTCGAAGACCACCTGCTAACATCGCACCACAGAGACTGGAGGCCACGCCCGCATCAAAATGTATTGCCTCGCCGTCCTCCTCGGCGTCATCGCCCTTGTCTCAGCTTTACCCACCCGAATCACGATCGGGACGGGCCACACGGCGATGTTTACTCCTTCAATAGAGGCAGTAGATTCTGCGCTCGACGTCGTCGTTAGAATACCACAACGACCTGCACGTTGCCCGACGAGCACAGCCTTCCAACCGAAGAGCCAGTTGGGGGCGCCCTCTACCAGCGTGGGGGCGCCCTACCGTAACATGACGGCTGTGCCGCCTTATGCCAACAAGGCGTCGTTGAAAGGCTTGCACACTCGCCAGGCCAACTCGTCCTCGTCCTCGTCCTCGTCCTCCTCATCTTCCTCCAACGCAGGTTCCGCCCTTGTGTACAACGCCTGCGCCTTCACCGTGCAGAGCAACATCGTGCATGCGCCCCGCCCCGGGGAGGACGGCGCTCCAGAGGAGATTATGGGCACCATTGCTCCAGGTGAGACTCTCTCACATCCTTTCTCCCATGACCCAAACATGGGCGTCAGTTGGAAGATCTGGCGCACCGACGGCGACAACCACAATCCCGTCCAGTTCGAGTACGCGTGGACGCTCGACACGGCGCGGATCTGGTATGATATGAGCATGATCAACGCTGGAGAGATCGAGTGGCTGGAGCCCGACAGCCACGAGGCGCAGACCATCGAGGACGGGGCCAACAACGACGGCACCGGCGACTTAACCGGGAAGGTCGCCGTTGAGCACGCGTTTGGCGGGGATGACGAGGGCATGAGGCTCGATCCACAGGGTGGTGGTAACTGCGATTCAGTCGTCTGTCCCGCCGGAGAGCAGTATTGCCTCAAGGCGTACAATACTGATACCGACGACCAGGCGATGAGGGATTGCGCGGAGTCTGCGGACCTGAGATTGACGTTGTGTGGTTGAGCGAGGAGTGCGCATGGATGGCGTGTGTTGGGTCAGAAGTCAAAGGGACGTTTGTCGTTTATTGGCCTGGGTTATGATTAGAGCGTGTCCTTTCCAGCGCTGTCTGCTGTGAGCTTTGCTGACACGCCTCGCGCTAGACCGATGCCGAGAGTCCCTTAGACCTTGGTATATAAGTTTTGTGGCCACTACGGCGTTAGATTTGGCTGGACACGTGGCTGGGCGGATCTCATTGTGACTTTGCAAGGCTGAGATCTGCTCGGGCGGTAATAGCCTCCAAGAGAGAGACGAGTGGCCTGATGATAAATGGCGTTGGATGGCTGTGTGGTCTTTGCACCGCACCAGGCGTGAGCGTTCGACATAGACTGGCCAGGACGTGATGTAGCGATGCCTTTAGACTTGAACACTCGCAGAATAGGGCGATACCATCAAAGCTCATGTGGCTGCCTCTTTTACGTCGGCCTGCCCGCCGCGATTACCCTCCCTCCTCAGCTCGACAACATGAGCTCAGAAGTATCTGGCCCGAGCCGTTTTGTCAACAATGTTTCAGTGGTTGGCATCCAGCCCATAGGCTCCCTAGACCTGCTCACCTGCTTGCGTGCTCGCGTAGCTTCACCCATCCTTGCCCAACTTTTTCCGAAACACTTTCCGCTCCACCTCCCTGATCTTCTCCTTCTCCTCCATCTCGCGCTCAATTTCGCGGACCCGCAACTCCCTCTCCTCCAAGCGATGCCTCACCGCCGCGGCAGTCTCGTCCCGCAAACGCGCAATCTCCTCCCTTTCGCGGTCGCCCACTGCCCCACCGTGGTGACTGCCATGCGTTGTCCCCGTCCCCGTGGCCGCGAATATCTGCGCCCGCAGCTTCGCAAAACCGTACTTGGACAGCTCGGCCTCCGTGAACGGCTGCAGTGTGATTGGATTGATATCCGCCGCCCCACCGCTACTGGCGACCGCTGACTCGGGCACCTTGATCGAGGGGAGGGAGGGGTGGATGGGCGTCGTTCGCAAGGGCGAGTCCAGCGGGACGGGGCCAGCAGGCTCGGTCGGTGGCCCTGTGATACCAGCAGTGGCCGTCGTAGTGGCAGGAATGGCTTTGGGAGATGCGTCGGGCGTGGGTGGTGCGCCTGCTGGGTCGGACGCTGCGTTCGGGGCGCGCGTGGGATTGGCAGCGGAAGTGGGAGTGGGAGTGGGAGCGGGAGCAGCAGAGGTCATCAAGGTATCACCGTCGGGGTCGCTGGCGGGGTTGTTGCCATCACGTGCAGTAGTCGTGGCTGGTTGGGTCGAGGTCGAGGGTTCGGGGGGGGCACCGGCGGATCTGTCGGCGGTGCCGTCGAGGGCCAAACCTGGCGAAGGTGCTGGCGACACGTCTTCTGCCATAGATGTGTCAATCGAAGAGTATGGACTATGGCTGAGCGTGCGGAGTATGTACTAATAGACATTCCCAAGAAGCGACTCAATTGAGATGTTTCTCCAGCCCAAGTTTACGCCAGTTTGCCGCTTCCATCACCGTAGTCACTACTGCGAGTCTTATGCGGCACAGGCGCAAAGCATAACGCATCCTGATTTTTCCACCTTCGTTCATCGTCTCTGGTTATGCCTCGAACTTTGATGAGACGTTATGAAACACTGCGTAGCGATCAGACATGTACAGTGACAAACTGCCCAATGCCCGGCACCCCATTTGCAACGACATACACCACGTAAGGTCCTGGTGCAAGCTTGAGCCCCTCTGGCATATACACCTCAACTCGCTTCCGACCACTGGGCAATGTCTCCCAGCCACGGTGGACAAGGTAGACCATCACCTGTCCCATGTGAACAGAATGCGTAACAAACCCACCAGCATAGAGAATCACGTCCAATGTGGACAGACCCTCTTCCATGTCAAATCCGATTGTGAACCTCGAACTGATCTTGAGCTCGAGCCTTGAAAGCCTGATATCCTTCGGCCGCCGAGAGGCATTTTCACCACGCAAATATGGTGGAGTCCAAATTTCAATTCTGAATTCAGTGGGGAATGCCTGGTCCTGGTTGTATAATTCCACTTGACTCACAGTGACTGGCATCTCATTTGGGTTGCTCCCAGCGACGAGGACTGTTCCATCCAGTAGCAGCAATGCAACCGAGTGGTAAAGTCTTGCAATTTTGCTCTGACCAGACGACGTCCATCGGTCTGAGCACGGATCATAAATCAATGCCTCCAGCGCCGGCTCCTTCGCCAATCCGAACCCTTGCGCCCCTCTTTGACAACCATTGATCCAAAGCACCATTCCATCAAGCAGCAATACACCTTCTACCATACCCCGTGGCTCTGGCATCTCGGTCATTTTCCAGCGAGGCTCCCGACTCATCGGCTTCAGTCTGCCACAGCTTGCATCGCATAGACTGTCAACGGCTTGTGACATGCCCCCACCACAAATCATGACCTCTGGCTCGTAGTTGTTGCCTCTGTGCAGCGGAAGCATCACGCTTCCGCCCGTGTTGGGGTATGTTCTGTGCATGCCAGGCATATTTGGCATCTTCTTGATTGCCTTGCTGGCAGCCACATCGAAGAGTTCTGATGAGGTGTCGGAGAAGACGAACAGCGAACCATCCGGCATCAGGTGGAGGAAAGGGTACATCTAGTACGGCATGGTATCGACCAAGATGTCTATGAGTGTATTTTCACCATTACTGACTCCATTTTGATCCAGCATCTCGAAGGTCGGATTGTTGTTGCTGAAATTTGATGGGTCCAGGCCGTTTAAGCTGCCTGCGGCAACGAACATCCTGCCGTCCGCCAGTGTCTGTGCAGACGCATACCATCGGTTTGAAGCCAACTTATTTCCCGGCTCTTTCCAGCAGTAGCTCCCGTTGTGGTTTCCGAGATACCGAATAGCATCGAAGCCATTTTGAACCGTCGGATCAAGCCAAAGCAAAGGTGCGTTTCCACCCACGGTCACGAGTCGCCCATCGCCCAGAAACGATCCGCCACAGCAAAAGGGGTTTGTGACGACAGCCAGAGGAGTCAGACTATGAGTTTCGGGATCGTACAAGGAGGAATATGCGTAATGATTGTTGGGTAAACGCAGTTCCGAATAATCTTCAACTTTGTCTAGAAACAGAACTTGGCCTGATGGAGGTATGACGGCGGCATGCATTGCAGGTACACCAGAGGAGGCAACCACTTCAAAATAAGAGCAATTGATGTCCATCGCTAAGATAAAACTGTAACACGATCTGGCGATAGTGTAGAAGTTGGATGATCGAGGAGTCTTGGGAAGAAGGCGCAGGTAGATATGGCGTGGGAAAGGATGGAGGCGACTTCCACCTTCATCGCGCCTCCTTCCAAACATCCCATAGTCCAGTCAGGTTGCCGCTTCGGTCTTTGATCACTTCGACGACCTGGTCTCGATATTCTTCGCTAGACTTGTTGTCAGTAATTCGTCCCAGCCCATCATGCACAGCGACGACGCTATCCCAGCTGGCTGCGAGCGTCCTCGACAGAGACTCATGACACGATGCTAGCCTCAGAGTCTCTCCCCTTGGACCTAAAAATGCAGAATCCAATACCATGCTCCTAGCCGTTCTGGTCCGAACCGCGTCTTGTTTCTGTTGCATGTTATCTGCTTCTTCCACCTCAACCAGAAACTCCACCATGACCAGGATGTCGCCCAACGATCTGGAGAGCTGCGTGATGTTTCGGCACAGACTTGCCAGAAGGGCATTCGCTTGCAGGAGGTTGCTTCGCCGATAGGTTGCAAAGACCGTTGGGCCTATGCCTTGAACAAGGACAAGATTGTGGACGTGGCCGGTTCTGCATTGTCTTTCATGTTTCTGGGAGTCTCGGTACAAACTGTCGCTGACTTCAGCAACGCTTTCCGCAATTCCAGCTAAATCGAAATACTGCAACAGTCGCACCGGCTTCAGAAGCTCGATGGCAGCTTGTGAGTCGGATATTGTGTTGGCCAGAAGAGCATGGAGCATCGGTACTGTCTGAAGGGCATGAGGAGCGATGATGTAAACGTTTCGAAGCGTGTCGGGTTCTGGCGATGTGGCTGAGCTGAGAAGCGCTGTAGCGAGGACATGTAGAGGAAGTGATCTCTACATGACCCGGTGGCAGTCAGTCCGGAAATCGCTTGAGCGGATTCATCACAGACTCACTTTTGCTGGTGTCGCTCCACCGACTTCGCTCAACGACCCAACACCAACAACGTGCCCACCGACCCAGACCGAGCTAATCCTCTTGTCTAGGCCTGGCAAAAGGATACCCTTGGGATGAGCCACCGGTAAACTATGGCTAGGGGCTGGGTGTCGAGCGAGGGTATATTCATCCTCAAGCTCCAGGAGTATTGATGCCTTTATGGGCTCAATCATGGGTCCTGAATCTGCCTGTTCAGTCATCGTGGCAGATGAGTCCTGAAAGAGAGGCTCCGTCGGCTGTCCCCCATATGATGCATTGGGCCAAACGGGTTCTGTACGTGTCAAGCGAGGATCGTGACAGCATTAGATTGTCCTCCACGTGTTGTGTTTCGGTGTACCCCGTACTTAGTAGCACGTTTGTGTCCCGAACAGTTAGTAGGACCTGTCGACAGTTTTCATTTCAAGCACAGGTCTTCATCTCCCTGAATTCTGACCAATTACTGACAAACTTGATTTGCTATGAACTTTGTGGAGAATGACAAGCAGCATGTCCGTGCTCCACATCAAGTCATGGTCTGTTTTGCTCATTGATGTAAAACCATCCGGTCGAGCTGTAGGTGTTGGGTGACCACCAATAAACGCATTCGCATCAAACCCTCGGACTGGTAAGAGCAGTGACCATTGTCGAGCGTAAGACTGTCATCCACCATGCCTTTGTTTACCACGCACCGCCACCTGCGGCACTGGCACCGTCACTAGTACCCCAGGCATCGCCGGCGACCACATCAGCATTTGGCGCGGCAGTAGTGTTACCATCCCCCCAAGCATCACCGCCAGCAACTGTGTCTACAGCGACTTCATCGTAGCCAGGCTCCTCCTCCTCATCGAAGTTCAGGTTACCGCCATCGGGTTTGAAGTGCTGAAGGAATTCGGGGACATCTTGGTGAGTTTCGAGGAGGATCTTAGTGAGGAAGGGGCCAAGAGCATCATCTTTCTCGTTGTAAAAAGACGTCGCAAGTCCTTCATTTCCGATTCGTGCAGTACGACCTGCTCGTGGTCAGTAACTCAAGTGATGAATATAAGCAGTTAAAAGAGGCTTCGTACCGATTCGATGGACGTACTCGTTCTTGCCATCATGATCAGCAGATGGAAGATCGAAGTTGATCACATGCATCACATTGCTGAAGGCTTGTTAGTGCTGCTTCCCTCGTTATAGACCTATTCCTGCTTACCGAACATCAAGACCCCGAGCGGTCACACCAGTAGCAACAAGAATAGGCTGGACGCCAGACTTAAATGAACGTAGAGCATCCTCGCGTTCACTCTGTGTACGGTCCGAATGAATGGAGGTCGAGGGCAGCCCAAGGTTGTAGAGGTAGTCGTCAACAAAATCTGCCGTCTTCTTGAACTTGACAAATATCAAGGTACGAGATGGGGGCATGGAGAGAAGAAGTTCGTAGAGTGCCTTCATCTTCTTATCTTGATCGCACCACACGATCTGACTCTGGTCAGCAGGGTGACTAACGACGCGAGAGAGAGAGAGAGAGGCGTACATTCTGCTTAACGTTGATATGAACACTGCCAGTCCGACCAATGCTGACATGAATATAGTCGGATGACAGATACCGCGCAGCCAACTTCTTCAACCGCTTAGGAAATGTTGCGGAAAAGAGGAGATACCGATGGTCACCATCAGTATTTGCATCTAGAAAAATGTCAGTGAGCTAAACAAAAGACGAAGAGCAAGTTACCGACCACCGCCACCCATGATCTTGCTCATTTCTTCGTTCCAATCCTCATGAAGCATTTCGTCAGCTTCATCAATGATAGTAAAGCGGACGCAGGCCAAAGAGAGGAGCTCTGGTCGCCCCATGAAATCGATCAAGCGACCAGGAGAGGCAATAAGAATATCGCAACCACGTTCGAGCTGCGCCGCTTGTTCCCGGACAGGAGCACCACCATATACGACACAGGGGCGAAGCATTGAGCGGTAGCATAAGCGCCGTGCTTCATCGAAGATCTGGCAGCACAACTCACGAGTTGGCGCGACAATGAGGACCAAAGGTTCAGCTCGAACTCGATCGCGGCTCGAATCAAAGTTCAGACCTGGGCGAGGCGCAGCCAATTTCTTGACCTTGCCCATAAGCTTGGAGATGACTGGAATCAACATGGCGCCTGTCTTGCCCGAGCCTGCGTTGGTGTCAATAAAGGGTCAGAACAGATCTCCTAGCATGAGGAACTCACCAGTCTGCGCAACGCCAATCATGTCGTGATTGGTGATCACGGAAGGAATGGCGTAGGCTTGAATAGGTGTTGGTAGCTCGTAGCCACACAACTTGATGTTCTCAAGCACGACAGGGTGCAGGCCAGCGTCGTCCCACTGTGCAAGATGTGAGTGTGAGGAATGCGGGAAGTGGACGCACTCACATTAGAGATGGGTTTGACACGAGTCTTGCTTTCGACATTGACTTCCACGGTAGAGTAGCTGTAGATGTCAGTGACGACTCAACAGACAGTGAGGAAGAGAACTTACTTCTCGATCTTCGCTCCAGCACGATTGATGAACTCGCCTTGGAACAGCTCCTTTTCGAGCTTCTCATCTCGTGGGCCGACATCACCAAACTCCTCCTTCCACTCATATTTGGCAGCATCGTGTGACCAATTGCTGCTGTGGTATCTAGACTTGGGGATGTCCTCTGCTCCGTCGCCTTCAGCTGCTGGCGCAGCGTCAGGTTGAGCTTCAGACTCGTCTCCATTGAGGACGGTGACCGGAGTTTTTGATGTGTAATTGTGAGCCACGGGCAGGACCCAACCAGCGTCACGAGCAGCCTTCAATGCCTCCTCATTCTTTGGTGGGCCAGCAGGTGTTACAGTGCCGTTAGCAGGTGGAGTGACATCAACGAGGGCTGATTCCATTGCTGCTGTTCCCCAGGCCGAATCAGCTGTATCAGTGGGGGCAGGAGCTGTTCCCCAGCTATCAGCCATGACCACTGATGACGACTGGAGGTGAACAGGAATGAAGACTCTGAAAGAAGAACAGAAGGTTAGGAAAGGTTGGTGGGGGGTGTGAGATCAAAAAGAGAAGGGGAAGAAGAGATGATAAGGTGGAAAGAAGCCGATATTTATGCCTCGAAGCTGCCTCACCACCTTGCCAAGAATCCGGAAACGCGCAAATGGGCGGCAAGGCGGTGAACTGTACTCCGCTTTGATGAGGACGATTGACCAGTCGAATGAGGAGAAAGGGTCGCGGAGGTGGTGAACGAAAGCTGGGTGACGCCGGTGAGGTCGCGGGCAGGGAGAAGAGGACGTGGTCGCGCAGGTGGCAATGAAGAACAGGTGAGGCTGGATCAGTTCAGAGAGGCTCAAGGAAGCTTGAGGTTATGCTCAAGTGAAAATCTGTTTTGGTTCACAGTACAGCACCAGGCACGCCACAGGAATGATCAACCCTGAAGGACATTCAGAACCAACGCGGTGACCTGAATCCCAGTCATATCCCTGCATGTCATTGTCTTCCCGTGCCTTCAGACCTGGTATGTAGACTGCAAGTCTCTCCTTGACGGCGCTTTCATTCATTGTTAAGGAATCGGTAAGTCCGTCCTCTTCCAGTAGACATCAGGGAACAGCAGTACTGATTGCACATAGACGTAGCGCGTCCTCCAGATGTCTGTCTCAACCACAAGCCAATATCGGCACTCTGTCTTGGTATCATCTTGAACTCGTCAAAGGTGGCCGCGATGACAAAGTACTCCTTCAATTTTGCTCCTATCAGACCCGACACAATCAGTACACAGTGGTCCGGAGATTGGAGCTCAAGCGCAAGAGGTGGAGGCAGCTGAACAACCCTAGCTAGGACAGGCCACGACCGATACGGCTCGTAGCCATGAAGCGGAGCGGCGAGCTCAAACATTGACCCTGGCTAGTCTCGATGCCTTGCAATACCTTTCGATGAACAAGTGTCTGGCTTGATCTGGCTAGCACAGACAACGACCCTGCCCTCAATGAGAGGAGTACTTGAGGCTGATGCCGAGACCCAATGTTCTTCCAGCGGACACTTCCAGAAGGATTCCAGGGATTGAATATGGTGTCTGGGAGTAGAATCTACGAGGGCCTTGATTGTCCTGACCTAAAGAGCGGCCACTGGCAGGACTGTCGACTGTAGGCGCTCCAATCACAGGCATTTTGGCACAGACAACTGCGTTCGACGCATTCTGCCTGTTGGTATCCACTGAGGTGGCAGCTCAGCCGCAGCATCCCGCCGCAATGAGCACAAGGATGTGCGCCTTTTCGGGAGTCTTTTTGACACAGTGTATGAAGCAGATTCCAAAACGCTGGGGAAAGGTGAGTTCAACAGGTAGACATATCCGCACGAAGCTTGACCTGATGACCTGGCACGTCGCAATACCTGCAGCCTCATCAGCATGACCTATAAGGTACTGTAATGGGAGTTTGTCTCTGACACCCTCAACGCTGACGACGGAATGGAAAGCGGCCATCGCTCGGATTGGCTGCAGCAACAACGAGAGCTGGACAGGCGCACCGTTCTCGTATCTGCCCTGGCTCTTCCATTGAGATCCACCTTCGCAATCGTTCTGCCACCACGGGGTACCAATGGTGCAAGCAAGAAACATGCGTTATTGTTGCCAATTCAATGGTAACTCGTAACTCGTGTGGTGGTATCAGATGTTGTGGCCTCAGCATCACTGAAAGCTCGCATGTGCGTGCCAGGTACGTGTACTTCGTGTTCCCGGCGACTTAGGACACGAGAAAGACGACTTTCCGTGCGCTGGAGTGCCTCAGGCTTTCACTCAAGAGCTCAGGGGTACAACCTCGATGCAGAGAATGAAACCATATTGGGCAGTCTCTGGTTTGGGTGTCAAGGGATTGCAGACTTCTCCGGTTGTGCCGGGACAGAACCGGGTTTCAGTATACAAGCACGGCCGGTCTCTGGTGCGTTCTATGCTCAAGTTGGGTGGACATCAGGCGAAGCTCTGGATGCGTGTTTTGCGATCCTATGCATGTGCCTTTCCCAAGGTGTAAGTGCGCCCTGAGAGTGGCGCCTAAAGTCTTGAACAGCCACGATGGGAGCACAGGCGCTATGCGCTCGATTACCAGCACCTGGCCCGCCATTGACAGAGGAGCATGCGGCTTCGCCCTCCAATGTGGACAGGTATCCGGCAGCAGGGGACAGCTGGAGATATAACGGCCAGTTCACCGTCTGGCCAGACCATGCTAGCTCATGCCACTCCCAGTACTGAATGTCCTAGACAGAGGCTGGTGTTACAACTAGCACAGTCTTCGAGTAGACAGACACTACGTACTCCATACAGTGTGAGATTAAGGTACAGAAACTCCGTACCTACCGAAATGATTAGCCCTTCGGCGTACAAGACTGTGCTCCGCAGTAGTAGTCTAGGCCGGAACATTTAGCCCTCTAGCGCGCACGAAAATATCTCTTGGCGTGCGAACCTGCGCATTTTCAGCCCACCTGAGGACACCACCAACTACGAGTACACTGGTCTCCCCTGTCTACCTCACCCTACTCATCCGACGACGCCAAAATGACGACCACACAAGGCGCTATCAGCAAGCGTCGCAAGTTCGTCGCGGACGGTGTCTTCTACGCCGAGTTGAACGAGTTCTTCCAGCGCGAACTCGCTGAGGAGGGCTACTCCGGTGTCGAAGTCAGAGTCACTCCTACTGTCACCGATATCAGTACGACCCCCCGTCCCCCCATACCCAGCGTCAACCTGGCAAGGGAGCGCTTATCCGCAGGAATTCAGGGATGATTGGAAAACTAACTCGAGATCGTCACAGTCATCCGCGCAACACACACTCAAGAAGTCCTCGGCGAACAAGGCCGCCGCATCCGCGAACTCACATCCCTGATCCAGAAGCGGTTCAAGTTCCCGGAGAACAGCGTCTCCCTGTATGCCGCAAAGGTCCAGAACCGCGGTCTCTCAGCCGTCGCGCAGTGCGAGTCCCTCCGATATAAGCTTCTCAATGGATTGGCCGTGAGACGTGCGTGCTACGGTGTGTTGAGATTCATTATGGAGAGCGGTGCCAAGGGCTGCGAGGTCGTTGTCTCGGGAAAGCTGAGGGCTGCGAGAGCGAAGAGCATGAAGTTCACAGTATGAATATGCGGTCTACGACTTTCTTTTTCAGGATTTCATACTGACTCCATGCTCTTAGGACGGCTTCATGATCCACTCCGGTCAGCCTGTCAACGACTTCATCGACAGCGCGACCCGCCACGTCCTCCTCCGCCAGGGTGTCCTGGGCATCAAGGTCAAGATCATGCGCGGCTCCGATCCCGAAGGCAAAGCCGGCCCCCAGAAATCCCTGCCCGACTCCGTCACAATCATCGACCCCAAGGAAGAACAACCCGTTGTGCAACCCATGTCTCAAGACTACGGTGCCAAGGCTCTGGCTGCCCAGCAGGCTGCTCAGGACGCGAGGGCGCAGGAAGAGGCTGGTGGCCAGACGGACGGTGCGGGCGAGGATCAGTTCAACGGAGCACAGGAATAGGAATCCGGCATTGGTGGTGCTACTTCAACTGCGGCCGGGGTCGGTTTCGCTGCTAGCGGCTTCGATGGTGCACGTGAGTCTCAGGACGCTATGCCTACCTACGATGCTGCTGGCGCGGACAATTGGATTGATGGCGGCTTTTAGCTGGTGGTTCAGCATAGCGAAGAACCTGCAGATGGGTTTTGAGGGAAACGGGTGTACACCCAATGAACCGCGCGCATGCAGAATGATGCCCCTGGGCAGGCGCCTTGGACTGTAGGCATTGCAAAAGCATTGAAGAATGAAGATGAATCGTGCATCAAGTTTCTATTTGCTACTTGTCTTGCTCTGGGCGATCCGTACCACGACACCTGTCGTTCACAGGAAAACCTCAACATTGAACTCCAGAGTACTGACCGGATACTTTAACTCGAACTTCTCCAGCACGGTCGGATGCAAGATGCCGAAACTCCCAATCACCACATCCTTGCCCGCAATCCTAACATGAATACTAGCCCCATGACCTGGGAAATACGTCGCATCATCGAGCTCTTGGATCCAGTATTCCATTTTGCTCCCGGTGCCGCGCATTTCCAGTCCTTCCTCGTGCGTGACGAATGCAGTTTTCAGCATGGTCATTACCCTGTCGAGAAGGCCGTGAACGACCTCGAAGCCGGAGGTCTTGCCGTACCATGCCGCGGCGAAATGTCGCTCGTTGCGTGCTTTGCGTTCCAGGCTGGGCTCTTTGAACGCGACGTCACTGACCTCGAAGATCTTGATGGGTATGGAGTGGTGCTTGTTCTCCCTGATCGTCTTCAGCAGGCCGGGGAGCAAGGTGGTCCGCACGACTTGATACTCGGCAGTCTTTGGGTTTGCTAGGCGGATGGCTGTTTCACCGTCGTCTTTCCGATTTAACCACGCGAAATTCTCGTCGTGAGAGCAGAGGATGAGCGGTAAGACCTCAGCCCAGCCTGCCATGGCGGCTTCGAGGCGGAGAACGTCTGAGAGTTTGTTCACTGCCAGAGGTGCAGCGACCGTGGCGCCGACTTTGGGGAATGCACGAGGGAGTTTATTGAAGCCATAGCCAATACACACATCTTCCATGATATCCGCTTGATGAAGAACATCGGCTCGTGTGACTGGAACGTCCACGTCAAGGAGATTCTTGTCCGATTTCGAGGGTCGGGCAACATGTGACATGCGGTTGAGAAGAGTACAAATTTCCTGAGGTGAGAGGTCAACACCGGTGCAAGCATTGATGTAATCTACCTCTGCAACTGTCGAGCGAGGCGTGAGGTCGGGCACTTGTCTCGACTGACCGTTATGGTCGGAAATGATCTGGATGGGTTCGACGGTGAACTGTTCTGCTGTATATTGCGAGAACATGGTCACCATGATGTTGACGACGATTTCTAGCTTCGTCTTATCTGTGGCGGTGACTTCCATGAATACATTCTTGGTATCAAGGGTGATCTTGCTAAGGTCACCATTGATGATGGGTGGCAAAGAGCAAACATTGCGATTGGAGTCGTAGATGACAGGGTAGACTGGCGAGTCTCTGATAATGTGCAGATACCGGCCGAGATGCTTGTCTTTTTCGTAGAATTGCATCAGTCGAGCCCCGTCCATTTCTTGTGTTTGGTTTAGTGGCGCGAATTTGATGTCCTTCGGGGGGAGCGCTTCATAGGTGAAGGGGCCTTGGATGGAGTCGAGATCGTGGGTTCCAATCGACACGAGCGTTCTTTGGCGGGCCAGATTTTGGTGCAGCTTGTCCTGTAGGTCAATGAAGGACTCGTACCTCGCCTGGTCGAATTTGATATTCCGTAGAATGGCCCCCGAGACATACGGTCGTATCCGGTCGCATTCTGGGCTCACTGTGATTGTCTGCAGTTCGCCATTGGGCGGTGCCTTCAGCACATACTGAGGCGCAGTGATCTTGCGATTGAAGATGTTGAGCATGAGTTGTATACCCTCGAAGCAGAGCATGTCATATCGGTTGGCGGGGATTTCGATCTTCAATTGCGGAGGTTCTTGCTTGCCATTGACAACCGGTCGTTCTGTGAGCGAGGTGTCCTCGTCGAGCTCAATGCCGAAGTCGAAACACAGCTCGTCGAACTCCTCGGTGGTGTAGTCTCTTCCCAGGGCCTTGAAGAGGGCAGCCTTGTCCACGGTGATGGTAGGCATGGCGGGTGGTGGCCCTGAGAAATGTGAATCGTCGTGAGGGCAAGAGTGCGAGATAGCCTAGTGGGCTGGTACAGTGGGAAGTGGCTGTTGCTCTCTTGGGCGGAGTCACTATCGAAGAATTGCAGAGGAAAGAGTCACCTTTGATGTCTTGGCAGATTGAACACTGTGACTGTGCACTGAGATGGGATTTTTGTGATGTGCCACAGTTGCCCTTTCCAGCTCAGCCACAAGTCACGGTCTGCTGAATGACGGAGGAGCTCACGCTTGCGAACCTGATTATCCCACCTTACAGAAGCACCAGTACCCCCTTTACGAGGTCTCTGTCTCTAGACTCCTTAGGTTTGATGAGCATATCGTTGCGACAAATCCTGCCTCTTCCGTTTCAGCTGCATCCAACAATCCCTGTGTTGTGAGTTCTTGTTGTCCCGCAGTCTGTCGCTACACATTTTAGCCCTCAAAACCCAACCGCGCAGACCACGCAGCGTCGTTAGCTGCGAAAAAACGCCTGATACCCACCAGCCTTACAGCATGTGCATGTGCATTCAAGCTTACGTTTTCTCCAGCCAGATATGAGTTGGACCTTGACTTAGTCTTTCATCGAATACCCGAATCCCTGGGACTGTTCCGTCCAAGACAGAACAGGCCGCGACTCCGTTACCCAAACAACAATTCCGACTTTCGTTTACCCTTGAGGATTGGATGACCTTCTAGACTGCGGAAACTTGACACAAAATGGAGGGTCAAGGCAATGGCGATGAGCTCTATCCCATCGCCGTCCTGATCGACGAGTTGAAGGTATGACCTCGCGATTTGCCGACAGCTGCTTGGACTTTGGCTGATATGCAAACAGCACGACGACGTCCTTCTGCGCCTCAATGCGATCCATCGACTGTCTACGATTGCACTTGCTCTCGGGCCCGAGCGGACGAGAGACGAACTGATACCCTTCCTCGACGGTATAGCGGCTCCGCGCCTCAAAAATGGGATAGCACTGACGCACCACTGTAGACTCGGTTGAAGACGAAGATGAAGTCCTCACAGCACTGGCAGATGAGCTAGGAAACTTCATCGAATACGTAGGAGGTCCCGAATATGGTCACGTGCTCCTTGCGCCGCTGGAGAACCTGGCTGCCATCGAGGAGCCTTTGGTGCGAGACAAGGTATGTAAGACGGTCAGAAGGCATGTGAGGTGAGTCTGACGCGTTTAGGCCGTCGAATCTCTCAACAAGATCTGCGCCGAGCTCTCTGAGCGACAAGTGGAAGAGTACTTCATCCCTCTTACTATCCGCCTCTCGAAAGCCGACTGGTTCACATCCAAGATATCCGCGACTGGTCTCTACGTTGCGCCTTACAAAAAAGCCTCCCAAACATCACAGCAAGGCCTTCGGACTCAGTTCGGCCATCTCGTCCACGATGAGACACCCATGGTGCGCCGACAAGCCGCGAACAACCTGGCGAAGTTCGTCAAGGAGGTTCCAGTCTCTACCGTCATTGATGAGATGATCCCCCTGTTCCAACATCTGGCCAGTGACGATCAAGACAGTGTCCGGTTGCTTACTGTCGAAGTCCTTATCTCGATCGCCGAAGTCATACCCAAGGAGCAGCAGCCCAGCCATGGTGTGTTACTGACTGCGCTAAGAAGTCTATTCGAAGATAAGAGCTGGAGAGTCCGCTACATGGTCGCAGAGAAATTCGAGAAGATCGCGAAAGCCGTGAACGAGGAGGTGGTCACTAGAGACCTGGTTCCAGCCTTCGTCAAGTTGCTCAAGGACAGCGAAGCAGAAGTCAGAACAGCAATCGCTAGCCAGATCCCCGGCTTCTGCGGCCTGCTTGACCGCGAAACCCTTCTTAATGAGATCATGACCAGCATCGAAGATCTTGTCTCCGACCCGAACCAGCACGTCCGCGCTGCTCTAGGAACGCAACTCAGCGGACTGGCTCCGATTCTTGGCAAGGAAGAAACCATCTCACATCTACTTCCAATGTTCCTGCAGATGCTCAAGGATGAGTTCCCCGATGTCAGACTACACATCATCTCCAAACTGGAACTAGTCAACAATGTTATTGGTATTGACCTCCTGTCCCAGTCGCTCCTCCCAGCCATCGTCCAGTTGGCAGAGGACAAGCAATGGCGCGTTCGCCTGGCAATTATCGAATACATACCCCTCCTGGCCAAACAGCTCGGCATGAAATTCTTTGACGAACAGCTAAGTTCATTGTGCATGGGCTGGCTGGGCGATACAGTCTTCTCAATTAGAGATGCGGCGACCCAGAACTTGAAGAAGCTCACCGAAGTGTTCGGCGTGGAATGGGCAAACCGTTCCATCATTCCCAAGGTCACCGCAATGAGTCAGCAGCAGAATTATTTGTACCGCATGACGACTTGTTTTGCCATAACGGTAAGCCAGAGAGCGAATCCAGCTTGCACATAGGACGCTAACGATGTCCACCTAGATTCTCGCGCCTGTCATTACTCTCGACATCATCGCTGACAGCGTTCTCCCGATGATGGACCGCCTCGTCTCTGATCCGATCCCGAATATTCGTTTCAACGTGGCCAAATCGTACGCCGTCCTCATCAACACGCTCCGCCGCTTGCCAGCCGAAGGTACCTTGCAGCAACTCGAACAAAATCCCAGCTCCGCAGCACAACCCAGCCCCAAAGGACAGGAATTGGTTGATGGCCAAATCATGACGAATCTCGAGAAACTGCAGCATGACGAAGATGTTGATGTTCGGTATTTTGCAACTATTGCTGCTGGCGGCACGACGAATGTGTATGCTCAACAGCAAGGCGAGAGGATGGATACCGGACAGTAGTGCGTCCGTCAGGAGGCAAAAGCGGTTGACGTGACCGAGAGGGAGCTGTCGCCCGAGAGTGAATTCCAATTGGTTGACGAGAACGTTGATAAGAACAGGGAGGATGCTTCATCAGCGCTCGTCGGTCCTAGGCAGCACCTTGCGCAGCCGGGTCGTAGCGGCGCAGGGCAGGAGCTGGAGAGAAAGAGCTCTCTATGGGTGTTCCCAATCTTCGGCAGGACAAGGGGGGGGAGTGATACTCATTAGCACTCGCGCTCCGCAGCGCAGGAGTGCGTATGGGATACCAGTGGATGCAATGGCATTGTAAGAAGAACCGGTAGATGGCACCAAATGAAGCGCCCCGATGGATGAGAGAAGTTGCGCCTCATCATTCTTGGACTTGCGAAGCAACTGCGTAAGATAGATGGAAGAAAAGAGCACTGAAGAAACCGAACCATAGATAGGGCGTCTGCTCGAAGTTCTCGATGCCTAGTGCGCTTCCTGTCGTGACATTCACTCTGGTCATGGTTTTGGGAGTGGGTGGGCTGGTCGTGGCCTGGTGGGACTAGGAAGACTTGTCCGCCAACGTTGCATCTGCGTCGCCGTGGACAATTTGGTGGGTCTGGCACGCCTGTTTCACCGTACATTATGTAAGCCGGGGTAATTTCTCCTTTCGGCTGCCTTTCGACGCCTCCAACAATTGTCAGTTGGTTATTTCGAGTTGACCAGGTGGGCGAGCACGCGAGACACCAACGATCTTCGAGGGCTGTGCATGAATCAGAAAGCAAGTCCGCATTGGCAGTCGAGCCATGTCCGAGGAGGCATGCTAAAGTCGCGCAAATTTCTAGCGCTCATCGTCCTGCTGTCCACAGCCGTGTGCACCCTCTTCCTCCTGCGAAGTCCCGAGCAGATCCAGACTCTCGAGGAGTCTGCCTCGTCATTACTACAGGACCACCATGCTCATGAGGAGAATGCGCCGGTCCTCCCAGCAAGCTCCCTGCTTCATCCCATCCACCAGCTAGTGTCGCAAGCCGAGAGCGACTTCCAGACGCTCCGTGTGCGACAGTCGCGGTCTCTCAATGATGCGGTTGCCGAGTATCGCAGGCGGTATAAATTACCCCCACCGCCTCATTTTGACAAATGGTATAATTTCGCAAAGAAACGAGGTGTCGAACTCATCGACGAATATGACACGATATACCATCAGTTACTGCCCTTTTGGGCACTGGAGCCGAAAGTGATCCGGGAGAGGACAAGAGAGGCCGTCGGATTTGACAATGCCTTGATCGCGGTCATGATTCGCAATGGGAAAGTGACCAAGATTGAAGGAGGAGGCGATATGTATGCCTGGCATCGAGAAGCCACACCCATCATGCTGGGAGACTTCATCAAATACCTGCCCGACATGGATTTGGCATTTAACATCCACGACGAACCTCGCGTTGTCATGCAACACGACGATCTCCAGCACCACGTCGAGGTGGCTCAGAGCACAAATATGCCCAAGGCGTACAACGCGCCATCCCTGACGAACGGCTGGTCCCCACGCGCCGACGATTTAGGTGAAGGTATTCGCATTAGAGAATACAAAACCACGCGCTTCAACCGCTTCGCCCATCAACCGACCTGGTCCAATTCGCGGATATCGTGCCCTCCAGACAGCGCGGCGCGGAGCTGTCTCAATGATGAATGCACGGATAACACCACCGCCTACAGCGGCTTGCCGCTCGGGTTCGTCCGCAACGCAACCGCCTTCAGCGACATCTGCAATTCCCCTAGCCTGGAGAAGAGCTTTGGATTCTTCGATCGGCCCAACGCGTTTGATGTCACACACGACTTGTTCCCCATCTTCTCGCAGAGCAAGATCTCCTCGTTCCAGGATATACTGTACCCGAGTCCTTGGTATTTCATGGGGAGAGTGAAATATGAGCCCGACCGAGACATGCCCTGGGAAGAGAAGAACCCGACGATGTACTGGCGAGGCAGCACAACTGGCGGCTTCTCTCGGGATGGCGGATGGAGGAGGCAACACCGGCAGCGCTTTCTGACCCAGATCCAACCCCTCAAAACGGCCCAGATTCTCGAGTTGGATAACAATTCCACGGCAGAGGAGAGTCTTTGGCGCGAGAAGACAGTCTCGATGGCGGATATGGCCAAGTATTTTGACGTCAAGTTCACCTACATTGGGCAGTGTGACCCGGGGGACTGCGATGCTCAGCGCGAATACTTTGGCACGGTGGAGCCGGTCAACATGTTCGATGCACTCGCATCGCGGTATCTGTTGGACATTGACGGCAATGCCTTCTCAGGAAGGTACTACGCATGGCTTTTGAGCAAGAGTCTCGTGTACAAATTGGCCCTGTTCCGCGAGTGGCATGATGAATGGCTTAGAGCGTGGGTTCATTATGTCCCGCTTGGTCTTGTCGGTGACGAGTACGCCGAGTCAGTCAGGTACTTTGACCAAGAGGAGAGTGGCAAGATGGAGGGGAAGAGGATTGCCAACCAAGGCAGGGAGTGGGCGCAGAAGGTTCTCCGGAACGACGATCTCGAGGTGTGGTATTTCAGGTTGTTGCTAGAGTGAGTCACCTCGTTCCCCTGCTACTGTGTGTCTGTTTTGTGCTGACTGATCGAACCGCAGGTATGGCCGTCTCATCGACGATAATCGGTACAATATTGGCTTCGAATTGTGAAGACCTTGGATCCTTAGCATCTTTCTTGCGGCATCTGTACAAAGGACTTCCACATATGCTTCGACGCTGCCTGTCGGGAACCACTTCGTATACCGCTTTGCAGGTCGCTCATCGCCATCCCCGCTTGGTGCGGGTTCGGGTATGGCAGGGGGCGGTGGAAACAGAGGACCGTTGGAACCAGCCGCGAGACCCGGCTCCCGTACATATATCTGTACATATATCTTGGCCACCACTATCTGGGTATATTAGGCGAAGCATGAGAAAACGGGACGGTCCAGATCTACGAAGGTCTGTTGTCCAATACCCACGGGGAAAGATAAAGACGTCGCTTGGTTTGCGCACCAAGAGCAAATTTCACAAGGCAGTGCAGATGACTGAATGTGTGATTCGCCGGCGGAAGGCAGCGTCCGTAATGTATGTATTAGCACACACAGCTCTGATCGGTGTACATTGGTATATGTATGCATACTCCCCGGAACCGGGAGTGGCATGAGCTACCTCTATCAGGCGGGTAGCAACCGGACCGGTGGCGTCTCTCATATACGTACATTCAAGTTGAATGTGCGCTGCGCCATCGTTCGTCTAGTCCCTGACTTTGATGTCCCTGATTTCTATATATCTGACTTCTATGTCGTCCATGGACACGTTCTCGGTTCGAGGGCACGCATTCCTCGGATGCCACGCCCTCAGCATTAGATATACAGAACCCGAATATCGAACGACCCGGATCAATACTCTAATACCCCAACGCCCTCCAGAACCTCCTCCGCAAATTAGACCCAACATCAACCAACACGCCAACCCAGCCCCTCGCGCTGGTGACCAGGTTCGTGACGGCGATGATACGCCTCGTGAACAGATCGCTCTGCTCAAAGTCGTCGGCATAGCAGTCCCAGATCTCCTGGTCATCGGTCTGTAGTTCCGGCAGACCCACGGCCTCGGCATGGTCCTTGGACGTCTTGCTCGCGATGATTAGCGCTCTGCCGATGATGCGTTGGTCCGCGACGAGGCGCGTGCTCGCCTCCACGACGGCCTCGAGACGCGCCATCGCGCCGCCGGCGAGGACGAGCGCGCCCAGCGGACCGAGGATGGGGGTGTCGACGAAATCTGGGAACGCCCAGAAGTTAGCATCGCGTACCACATTACTCTGTACCTCCTTTGCCTCGCTCTGTCTCTTTTCCCGCGTTCAAGTGGCTCTTCCACACTCTCTCTTCCTATCACCCAGCCTCCGTATCTCTCTCTCTCTCTTTCGTGTCGACCAGCGATGGGATAGGTGTGACACGTACATGGATTGATCATATTCACGCGGACCCCCACCGTGAGGGGGCTGGTGATCCTCAGGCTCCGGAACAGGCCGACAACGCCGTGCTTCGCGGCCGTGTACAGCGGCTGGCCCGGCAGACCCGCCAGACCCGCGATGCTGGCCACGAGCAGTAAATGCCTATCCCTCGGTCCTGCGTGCTCGCCCGGCGTGCACTTCTGACTCCCTGGATTGCGCGACAGATACGACAGACCTAGGTGCGCGGTGTACAGCACACCCGTGAGATTCGTCTCATAGGTTCGCAGATTCGGCGGCGGTGGCGCGGCGGGCCCGTCAAGCTGATGTGAGTAGTAGTCCGGCGGTTGCTCGAAAAGCCTTTGTTCGTCGGCGTCGGCGATGCCCGCGTTGGCCATGACCGTGTCGATGCCACCGTGGGGCGAAAGGCGTGCCGCCTCGCGGAAGAAGTGGGCCTGCGAGGACCACGAGGTCACGTCGAGGGGGATGAACTGGTGGTTTTGGCTACCGGTCGATCCTCTCAACTCGGCGATCAGGTCCGTGCCTCGCTCGTGGTTGAGGTCCCCCAGGATGATGTTGGCGCCGTGCGCGGCCCAGTGCCGCGAACATGCTGCGCCGAACCCGGACGCGCCGCCGGTCTAGAGGGGAGGGGACGCGTGGTCAGTACAGTATGGGATTCTGGTTCGAGCGCGAATTACGGCGGAGGAGCATGAAGATGCTGTCATATCATATGCTTTCCTGTAGAGTGAGACTGAGACTGGGCTCCGGCACTGAGGGAGTTCGCCCAGGAGAGGCGGAGGGAGTGGGGGTTCAGGGGTGCTCAGAAACTCACAATAACAATCGTCTTGCCCCGGATGTTGGCGAGGTTGATGGCCTGTCCCACGTCCACGGGTCCAGAGTGGACTACATCCGAGCTATAGGGGGTGAAGCCTCGCTCCCTAGACATAGAGGTTGCTGGCATGTTTTGTAGCGTGGACGATCGTACAGCTTCTGGACTGGTCCGTTGGAGACCCTTGCTCCACACCGAGGTGGTTAAGGACTATAACGGGCGCTGGCAATGGATGTGTACGAGGACCCGCGGCCGACTCATCGAGGTGGCTGCATCTTCGAGTCGAGCTGGGACAACGTTTGGTGTAGGGAGTCTCTCGCTGGAGCTGATGGGGTTGTCAGCCGGGCAATACTGCAGAACGGGCGATCAGCTTAGAGAGGCAATCTCAAAGGCTATATCATGCTGATAGTTAGACAGACTCGGTAGTCACGATTTCTCCTGTGAAAGACAAACAGCGGTCGAGATGGAAGTGGGAAAACATCAGACCGGCCGAAGTTTCCCCTCTGATGTCTTCTCGCTTGCAACGCGGGCGCCATCCATGTTTCGCTTTTCATATGCTGGCCATGTTTTCTAGAAGCTAGAAACTAGCGAGTAGCTACTCTGGAGTCTGGAGACGTGCAGCCAGCGGATCTGAGATGGGACATCGCACTTATGTACAAGTGACGTGCTCAGCGGATCTAAGAGGCAACAGCAGACAGGCAGAACCACGACGTCTGGTGACACGATGTGTGAAAGCAAGTGGATGTACAACCCAAGAGTTGTTGGATGTCGTGATCGACATTGAAGTTCTTCAAGAGCCGCACAGCTAAGGGTTCAAAAGTATAGCAGCAGGCAGGCGCCATGCTCAAGACATTGCCCGGACGCTCTGGGAGTGAACATGCATGCCAGTCTGGAACTTAGTCATGGTAGAGATCCAAAGGACTTCTATTAAGCTGTTATACCAGGATGTGCTATCACAGGATGCAACAAGGGAGGGTGCGAACCCCCTGTCACCTCAGGCTGCCCGTTGACGTCTTTCGTGGGCGATGCTTCCAATTCTTTCAGGACATCGAACTCCGATGGAGTTGATCCGACAGCATCCAACCCTCTGAACCCTTCTTCCACCGACCAGCTCTTCCCGTCGCTAGGTTTGTGCAGTACTTCGCAGGAATGGCCGACAACCAGGAGGCCTGGTGGCCTTGAGCCTTCCGCTTCCACCGCTTGACAGACATGTTCCAGGGTAGACCGAATCACTCTTTGGTCTGGACAACTGGCTCTCTCGATGACCGCGCAGGATGTGCTGGACGGCCACAAAGCACGTCCCGGACCCTCGTGATCTTGCTCTTCGGTCAGACTCTTGACTAGACTGTCCAGCCTATGTAGCGCCATGAGAAACACAACCGTCTTGCTCTTTCGATAAGACGGCGGCTCAGGCGCAGCTCCTTTCCGTCCAGTTCCAGTACAAATAACGACCTGATCAGCGACAGCTCGATGGGTAACTGGAATGTCAGCAAATGTCGCGGCTGAGAGAGCACTTGTAATGCCAGGTATTACCCTGACATCGTACCCTCGCTCTCGGAAGAAAGTCACTTCTTCGGCGCCTCGGCCGTAAAGGTATGGATCACCCTGCTTCAGGCGTAGAACATTTTTGCCTTGTTGCATTGCCTCCAAGGCCAATTCATGCATCTCGTCCTGTGCGGCGTCTGCGTTTCCAGGGAACTTGCGAGCGATGTGAACAGGAGTCCGCCGCGGAATGAGCTCCAAAACCTCGGCGGGGACAAGCTTGTCAGCTAAGATGAAATGGGCGGTTTCTATAGCTGTTTTGGTCGCGATCGTGAGGAGAAATGGATGACCTGGCCCAGACCCAGCCAGAGTTATCGTGCCTCTACGAGGAGGTGGTGGGGGAAGCACTGCTGATGTCGTATCGGAGCCAGGAGCAGGCGTTTGAGCTGTGGTTCGGTACGCTTGCAATATTGCCGCTACATCGGCGTCCGTAATTGCTGCAAGCCGACCGAGGGGCCAGTACTCGCATATCTGTGAGAGCCACCGCATGCGGCGGGTCCGCAAAACAGCCGGATCGCGGTCATCCTCCTTCACCAGTGAGTTAAAGGTATGCTTTTGAGCGGCAGCCTCTTCGTCTTCTGCTTCTCCATCCGGAGTATTTCCATTGAAAGCCACCTGAGACTTATAATCCTCGTGCCATATCTGTCTCCGCACAGTACCCAGCCTTTCCACAGCAGCACCAAATTTCGGCGGCAAAGCCGCTGCAATCTCACGCCGGATGCGGGATGACAACTTGCAGCCATTGCCTGACGTAGTAATCCCAATCTGAAGTGGACCATCGGAGTACGTTGACAGGAGTGTGAACGTGCATAGGTGCGGAGCGTCTACCACGTTGACAGGTATTCTCAGCCGTTTGCAGAGACTGGATATTTCCCCCGTTCGAGGGTCTCTTGCCGGCAGAGTGACAAACACAGCATCAACATATCCATCTACTTCTTCTCTGCCTAATTTCTTGAGATCTGCCTCTTGAAACTCCCTCTGTAGCCACCGCACTCGACCCTGTTCAATTGCGGCGGCGAGAGTGAAATGAACGTCTTCGGACTCGGGAAACACGACGACTGGCCGAGCGCCAACCTCGAGTGACTTGGCGCAACGCGATGCCGCTAGGGGTCCTGAACCAAGAACGAGATGTATCTGGTCAACGCAGTTCTGCGCGGTCAGTAAAGCAGGAGCAACCATTGCCACCGGCCGTGTTGACGGGACGGTTGCGGAGGAGAATCGCTTTTGTGCCCGAGACAGTAGGAAAGGACGCCCTACGCCATAGTAATGCAAAGACAAGAGATACGAAGGAAACAAAGATAACTTATTCCTGAGGAACGTCACATCACATGGTGGACAGCGAGCAGCTTGTGCTCGGAGAAAGATCAACAATCAATTCTCACTGCGCGCGAGGGAAACCGAGAAAAAACTGCAATGACGTGATTTGTTGGAGGCGACTCGCGCCAAGCTTATCGTTATCGCCCGCCACCCAGCGTTGCTGATTTCGGTGTCTGTGGGGCCGCGGAGCCTCGCCCTGCGTGCCACTGATGCCCCAGTCAGGAAAGGCCACGAAGACCCTCCAGCGTCTGTGAGACTCACGGCCACGGTCGCGCTCGATGGACGCCCAGCCTTGCTATCAGTGCTATCCTCCTGTTCGGGACTCCACAGGGACTCTGTACTTTTTCTCCTTGAAAACACCGCGCGAACTCGCCCCTTATCCATGTTCTGTCTAGCTGAGGACTCCGAGCTGTGATGTCCACCTCCGCAAGGCTAGCGACAGGACTGTGGTGGGAGGCGGTGAAATACTTGCGGAGATACCGCCGCGATGTTCAGGTGAGGGAACTGCTAGCGTTCGTGTGGCATGTACTCGCAGTCGGCCTGGAGTTTCGAAAGGTGGGTTGCGGCGCCCAGCATCTTCATCAGGTACAGAGCGTCGATATCTTGCTCCGCGACGGTCAATCTTCCACGTCATCGTCATCAAGGTCGAGCATCTTGCTCATGTACGGGCCATCGAGGGTATAGCCAAGACGCTCGTAGTAGCTTCTCACCCCGACTCCGCTGATGACACTCAGCTTCTCACTTCCATGCTCATCCCGAGCGATTTTCTCGGCTTCCTTCATCAAGAGAGTGCCGTATCCTTGATGCTGGAATTTGCTCTTTTCCCGACCGTGGATGGGCACAGCCAGGCCATATACATGAAGCTCCCGAACGATGCTTGTTGGCTGACTTGTAAGTTCTGGTCGGAAGGTATGTGTCTCCGAACACTTTCGCAGCCGAAGCAAGCCAATGAGAATATCTTGCTTGGGATCCTCATAAGCAAGGAATGTCTCCCAGCCACCGTTGGCCATGTAATCCCGTCTGACAAGCTCAACCTGAGACGGTCGAATCTTGTTTTTGACCTCGTTGATGCCAACCTCTCGGGTTCGCACATCACGACAAGTCGTACCAAAGTCTTTCATTCGCGACAAGGCCAGTTCTCGGAGGTTGCCGTTCTCGACACCAGATGTCACCAACGGCATTGGTATATCGCGTTGAACACGGTATATCCTCGTCCAAGGCGGTACCAGGGCTAATATCCTCGCCACCAGATCTACAAGGGCGTTGGGTGTATAGTTCTTGAATCGTCCAGTGCGCCATAGTTCATAGAGACCAGTACCTCGAATGACGAGGGTGGGATATATCTTCAGCCCATCTGTTCGGAAATCTGGGTTCTCGAAATATTCCTGAAATTGAAAAACATCTCGCTCCATACCTACGTTGGGCAAATCAGGCATCATGTGCGAGACAACCTTGAAGCCAGCGTCTTTGCAGAACTTGAAGGCTTCGACGACTGCTGCTACCGTGTGGCCTCTGTTGGTATCCCGAGCAACATCCTCATACAGTGACTGTACGCCGAGCTCAAGGCGAGTGCAGCCGTATCTTAGCATGTCCGAAAGGTGGTCAATTTGTCCAAAATCCGGCCTCGTCTCGATCGTGATGCCAACACACTTGATGCTCGACATCTCGCCGGCCATGACCGCTTCGTCCACGTTCTCGGTTTGATACCCTGAGAGCGCATTGTGCAACTGAGCAACGAAATTGTCACGGTAGTCCTTGGGCAGCGACATGAAAGTACCTCCCATAATGATGAACTCGACTTTGTCGACGCTGTGGCCAAGCGACTTAATTTGGTCAACTCTTCCACGGGCCTGTTCGAAGGGATCATAACGAGCGCGAATGGCCCGCATCGAGGTTGGTTCATATCCTGTGTAAGACTGCGTCGAATACTCGAAGTCGGAGTCTGGACCGCCGGGACAGTAGACACAAGCATGGCCCGTCCAAGCGATGTGGGGGCATCTGTGAGGCTTCGACATGACAGCAACCACCGCAATCCCTGAGGCTGTTCTTACCGGTTTCGCGATAAGTTTCGGCATAAGGTGCTTCTTGTACTCTGGCGGCACTGCAGCAAGAATAGCTGTCAGAGGTGGTTGAGTGCTCAACCTATGCTTCTTCGCAACATCACCTCGCAGTCGATTGAGGTTGACATCTTTCTTTGGTTTCGCTTCATCAAGGCTTGCCTCGTACTCTTGCACGAGGACACGTGCAATGTCATTACAGGCTTGCATGAAGCGAACATTTTCTGGGGCGAGTTTTTCATTCTTGCCCAGCTTGACTTTGGTACGGATTATTGTTTCGGTCGCCATCGTTAGGCGAAGCTGTCAAGCTGTATCTTCAGAGCCACAGTCCGAGATGGTGATAAATGCAAAACACCGGTAAGGGAGCCGCGAGAGATTATGTCTAGGAGGACATAAGGGTACCCAGCAGCATAAATTTCGCGTCAATATTCGAACTGCGCGTACCGGCGTCTATGCCCGACCGGAGCTCGCTAACTCCTGCCGAGCTTCAGGTGCGATGGCGCAGCCCGAAGCTGAATCGGGAGAGCAGCTCAATTGACAACTTCCACGCCGGCCTGACTTTACGAGCATTCAGTAGCTCTCCCTTGATTTGAGTTTGTCTTCGTGAATGGTCTTGCTGAGATGCAAGCTCTCAAGACCTGCGCTCCCCGGGCGCTGCGATCTGCCTCCTCGCGGAGCTATGCTACAGTGTCGTCGGCCTCGCCCTACGCCCAGACTCGGAACAACCTGAGAATCAATGCGGACACGAAACTACTCTTCCAGGGCTTTACGGGCAAGCAGGGCACATTCCATGCTCAGCAGGCGATTGAGTATGGCACCAAAGTCGTGGGAGGAACAAATCCCAAGAGCGAGTTCTATCACATGCCTGACGAGGTTGAGCTGGGATACTGATTGCGAACAGAGGCTGGCTCTCAGCACCTCAACCTTCCCGTCTTCAAGAATGTTTCAGACGGCGTGAAGGAAACTGGCGCCACAGCCAGTGTGATCTTCGTCCCCCCTCCGTTAGCCGCAGCCGGAATCATGGAAGCTATGGAAGCCGAGATACCTCTTGTGGTCTGCATTACTGAAGGCATTCCCCAACACGACATGCTCAGAGTCACCGATGCACTGAAGACACAAAGCAAGACACGTCTTGTGGGCCCCAACTGTCCTGTAAGCGCCCAATCCTATACCGAGGACTTCTCGTCTGGTTGAATGGCGCAGCTTACTGACCGGCTCTGCTCGTGACATAACAGGGTATCATCGCCCCCGGACAATGCAAGATCGGCATCATGCCTGGATTCATTCACAAGCGAGGACGAGTCGGCATTGTTTCGAGATCAGGCACCTTGACATACGAAGCTGTCAACCAAACAACACAAGCAGGTCTTGGCCAGTCTTTGGTCGTGGGTATCGGCGGTGACCCCTTCAGCGGCACTAACTTCATTGACTGCTTGAATGTGTTCATGGAGGACGACGAAACGGAAGGAATCATCATGATTGGCGAAATCGGAGGCAGCGCCGAAGAGGACGCTGCAGAATTCTTGAAGAGCGAGAACAAGAAGAACAAACCCGCAGTCAGCTTTATTGCTGGCATCAGTGCTCCCCCCGGAAGACGTATGGGCCATGCTGGTGCCATTGTAAGCGGCGGCAAGGGCGGTGCAGAGTCCAAGATTTCTGCATTGGAGTCCGCTGGTGTGGTCGTGGAACGGAGTCCAGCGATGTTGGGCAAGTCGTTGCATGCACAGTTTGTGAGCCGAGACCTCCTGTGAGGCAGGGCGGGGCGGCATCAGTTCTTAGGCGGTGCAGGTCAAGTTCCGCACGAGCGACAGTTGATTGTATTCCTGATACCTCGAATGATGTATGTGACAACATTCTACACGCCTGAGCTTCTGATATAAACATTGGCATTACAATTCTGTGCATCGTTGTCTGTCTCTCTGGAGCGATCTTTTTGATCACTCGATTGTTATAACCATTGACACGCCTGTTTCCTGCTGATTTATTCCCCGTTCTAAGCAGTTCGTCGTGGCTACAGCGAGATAGCGCCCCGTCGACTCGCCCGGACGTGCAACCAAGCTTGGAAACCGCAAAAAGCAAGAAAAGCCTGCGCTTGATTAGGACGAAGATGAGCCCGGATAGGCGAATCGACTCACCGCGTAGACCGCAACAGCTATGAATACTGAGGCTGCGACTGCTGCGTTATCTTCCGGATCCTCTTCCATTCCCATCATTTGGTGGTGGTTCCTCTGTGCATTTCATGTCAGCTTCAGGTCCACCTCGTAGTCCTAGCCATGTATAGGACAGGTCTCGTACCGCGAACAGGCTCCCGATGATGGAGAGGATGACAATGGCGAAGACTGACAGCACCGTGCTATCAAAGTGTTAGCGAGGCCATGCCAATCTTGAAGGGGTGAAACTCACCAGCTCCATGCGTTGAAGGCGGATACGACGGGCTTCATCTTGACGAGGTTCGCCGCGGGCACCCGCTGTGCTGTGTCTTGATCTCTCCCCTTGTACGTGACTTTGTGCGTGTTCTCTCGAGGAGCTTTTGAGGTCTACCTGCCTCGGCCAAACGTTGTCCCCCAATATTTGGAGCGTGCGGACGCCAACCGTACTTGTTCGATGGTGGACAGTGCTTCCTCGGAACGCGGCAACTTAATGTCCCTTAGCTCGGGCAAAGGACGATGTGGACAAGATATCTCTGGTCAGGATCGTGGATGTGACAGGGAATCGAGCCTTGATTAGACCGTTGATCACCTAGACAGACATCATCCCCACTATGAGAGTTTGACGTGCATGAAGACTCGTTGCAGATGACCACTGAGAATTGCAGCTCTTCCGTTGGGGAATAGGCAAAGTCTGTCAACGGAGGCAATCCAGCAGTGCGGCTTCGCTCCACCGTACACGTGAAGTATCTTACGAGGTAGACCAAGCAACGCCACCAGCAGTACTCCGTACATGATTTTGATTCCGACAGCGTATCAGACCAAGTGAGGAAGCTGTCGTGGGAATCTATCTAGGTCGCTTTGGATGATCTCGCTGCATTGTGCTCGAACGGGGGACATTACATCTTGTGGCTACGGTGAGGTGTAAGCCCACACTGCATTATTCAGGCTGTCGGACCGAACTCGTTCTGGCCACGAGGTCTGCCGCTTCAGGGCCCTGCCACCGCCTGCCAACGCGCTGCCCAACTCGTCCGCTTTCAACCTTGGGTGGTTCTTCGTGGCACCACTGCACATGACGTTGGCATCTGACCTCAGTTTCATTTTATTTAACCGTCACCTTGACTTACGACCTCCATTAATTCCCGCTTTCTACACCGTCTGTTCATACCCTCCTTGAAACTGCTTGTTCGATGCCTCCGCTGCGACAATTGTGAGAGCTGCTTTCCGCCCCGACCAGCTGCCCCTATTCGATCATTACTGTTCTCACCTAAGCTCTCCTTGGAGTTTCAACGGAACATAGACACAGGGCCCTAGAGGTCTCCCAGTACGGCTCTTCATGAGTCGCAGCGATCAGCATGGCGGCAGAGATGAGCGCTCTCCGCTTATACGCCGCGCCCACAAAAATGACGACATTGGTGAACGGGCTATGAGAGGCAAAGGGCAGAATGCCGGGGAACCATATCAACCGGAAGACGATTATTTCGGCCACACATCCTCGGATGCCATCGACCTCGAAGATTCAGAAAGTGTCGAGAGTAAAAGTTCTCTGTACCTCATCCTCCTCACAGTATGCATTGGTGGTCTGCAGATCGTCTGGTCCGTTGAGCTTTCCAATGGGTCCCCATACCTGCTCTCCCTGGGCATGAGCAAGGCTCTGCTCGCATTCGTGTGGCTGGCTGGTCCATTGACGGGGGTGCTCGTACAGCCGTACGTCGGCATCAAGAGTGACCGCTGCAGAATCTCGTGGGGCAAGAGAAAGCCTTTCATGCTTGCTGGTACGCTGGGCACTATTGGGGCTTCTATGATTCTCGCATACGCAAAAGACATCGTCAGAGTCGTTGGACGATTTGACACGGACGCGCCATATGTGGGCGGTTACAAGGTCGGGACCATCATACTTGCTACAGTTATGATGTGGTGTTTGGATTTCTCGATCAATACAGGTTAGTCCGCCATCCTTGCGACCAGAATGTGGACTGACCATTCGCAGTACAAGCAGCAATACGTGCATTTATCGTGGATAATGCTCCGTCCCATCAACAAGAATCAGCCAATGCATGGGCATCCCGAATGAATGGTCTCGGCAACGTTCTAGGCTACCTCTTTGGCTACCTGAACCTGCCTCGATATTTCCACTTTTTCGGAAACACGCAATTCAAGGTCCTGGTTGTGCTCGCATCGATTGCATTGAGCTCGACTGTCTTAATCAGCATTCTTTCCATCAAAGAGCGGAACCCACAGCTTGATCCCCCATCGAGAGACACCGAAGAAGGGGGAATACTTGCATTCTTCAGACAGGTCTTCAGTTCTATGCGCCGACTGCCGCCTCAGATCCGCAAGGTCTGCGAGATACAGTTCTTTCACTGGATTGGCTGGTTTCCCTTCCTCTTCTACATTACAACTTGGATTGGTCAGCTATACGTCAACCCTCATCTGAAGCCTGGTATGTCTGATACAGAAGTCGAACGCCTTTGGGGGGAAGCAACCCGCATTGGGACACTGGCACTTCTCGTCTATGCAGTTGTGTCTTTCATGGCCAACATTATCCTGCCGTTCTTGGTAGTGCCAAGCTACAAGGCGCAAGACTCGGATTCGGACACAGATAGTTTACCGCCGCCACCGATGACGCCAATCACGCCAGTCACTCCAGTCGGTGCGAGGACCCCCGCAACACCGTGGGGCGACCGACCTCCAATGAGTCGGTCTGGAACCAGCCAGTGGAAGCCGGGCCATCGCCCGCGGAATCTCAGCCGGTCTCAGACCAGTCTGTCAATCAACAGACCCCTCAATACCCCAGGCCTGACGCGGTTGCACACCACTCCGGGCTTGGCCCGGCTGAACCGGAGTGAAAGGTCAGAAACCGCATCCAAGTGGTTGACTATGGTCCAGATCCCGGGGCTGACACTACGCCGAGCGTGGCTCCTTGCGCAACTTCTCTTCGCTGGGTGTATGTGGAGTACGCTGTTCATATCTACCCCTCTGGGAGGGTCAGTCATGGTTGCCCTGGTGGGGATTTCTTGGTCGTTGTCGCTGTGGGCACCATTCGCGTTGATATCCGGGGAAATTGCGAAGCGTGAGGAGCGACGGCGAAAGAAGCGACGGGCGAGAATTGCCAATGGACAAGATGCGGACGAGGCCGACGACAAGGAAAAGGATGAAGAAGATCAAGCCGGGATCATCCTGGGTCTCCACAATGTTGCACTCAGCGCGCCTCAAGTGCTAGCGACGTTGATGAGCAGTGTTATCTTCAAGCTACTCCAGAAACCGCGGAATGAGCCTGGTGATACTAGTGTAGGGTGGACCCTGCGCGTTGGCGGCCTTGCCGTGTTGGTGGCGGTTTTCATAACTTCGCGGATGAAGGAGCCCGGCGACGAGACCGAGGACGAGGTCATATCCCCATGATGTCGCTGCTGAGGTGCACCTTGTTGCTACCGTATGGAGTATACGCCGTCTACGAGGAGCCGGACCAATCAATATCTGTTCTATGGAGCAGGGAAATCATGTGGCAGATCGAAGATCAGCATGGGATTTAGCATCACGCTTGGGAATATGGCGGAGTACCGGGAAGAATGAGCACGGCATAACGACTCTGCACAGCACATTTTGTGACCGACGGCGTGGACTTGAGGAAAGGCAAGGAAAAGTACAATGCATCAGGACTTTTGCAAGGAAATGCTTCGGCGCAATGATTTCATTAGATAGCGTACTCTTGCCCTCTTGCAGCCTCCTGTTCTGCCGTCCCATGCAAGGCTTCATGTGACAATGTTTTAGCTGCTCGGCATCCTGAAGCATGGCTCCATCGACCCATCGAGCAGATGCAGTCTCGGTCATGCGCAGGATTCTGCTGTCCATGCCCTTTTGATTCCAGAGGCAGACGCCATCATAGCAGACGAGGCCGGTGCGGTGTCAGGACCATCAAGACGTGTCTGCGGCCCATGTCGGACAAGACGCTGTCGGCATGAAGTTGCTGGCCTCGACATGTGAACGTGCTTGCTGAGATGATATACCTGTTGAGATCTCCAAGCGGGGCAATGGTAATGTGCAGACACGGACCGGACCCAACATTCAAGCCATCAAGATACTGTCGCTTACTGACCACACGTCCAGCAGAACGTGGTATGCTGCCCGAAATCAGCAGGAGCACAAGGCGGGACCGGCTCACGCAAAGACAGTACCCGTCCCGAGCATGTCCCTCCCCGTAACCTCCAGTCAGCCCGACGTGCTGAGAGCCAAGTGTGGTTGAGTTCGACATGCAGCCCATAGCCCATGGGTGGCAAGACACGACAAGCTCGACAACCTGGAGGAACCGAAGAGCAACCGTGTGGATGAGTCTGGCTGGGCATCTGGAATCGGCTGGCTACAGGCTGTTAGGCTAAACGTCGGCGTCCAAGCGGGCGAAGGTCACGGCACGGGGGAGGGATGGGCAGGATAGGCAGCATATCGCCCGGCCAGCGTCAGTCCGCAACCAATCCGGTAGAATGTGGCCTCCACCGATCATCGAACTGTCCAGGGCGCAAATCCCACCTGGATAAATCGTGGCAGTTACAGAATCGAAATGGTACAAATACACGGCCTGCTCGGCCTGGCAAGGAGGCTGTCTTCTCTCTGTACTCGTCCAACCTCAGCACGGGCGCCAACACATTAGTCCTGTGCAACGTCTCGCCGCTTACACCTCTCTGCGTATATCTCAAACAAGCAGAGTCGTCTGCTCGCAGCAAGGTTCACTACCAACATGGTCAAAGACCTGGCACCCAAGGCGGCCCTGCCGGCGGACTTTCTCTGGGGCTTCGCGACAGCAGCGTGTGTACATCGCCTCCCACATATACGAATGCCTACTGACGCGGAGTTTTCAGCTATCAGATCGAGGGTGGAGCCACAGCAGACGGCCGGGGACCTTCGATATGGGATACCTTCTGCAAGACGCCCGGCAAGATCGCCGACGGTAGCTCCGGTGACGTGGCTTGCGATTCATATCACCGCACGGCTCAGGACATCGCCCTCCTGAAGCAGACCGGCGCCAAGGCATATCGATTCTCCATCTCGTGGTCCCGGGTCATCCCCAAAGGCGGGCGCAATGATCCCATCAACCAGGCCGGGCTCGACTACTATGTCAAATTCGTCGACGACCTTGTTGATGCCGGCATCGTGCCTTTCGTGACTCTGTTCCACTGGGATCTCCCTGACGAGCTCGACAAGCGGTACGGCGGGTTTCTGAACAAGGAGGAGTTTGTCGCCGACTATGCCAACTACGCGCGCGTCATGTTCGAGGCCCTGCCCAAAGTCAAGCACTGGATCACCTTCAACGAACCGTTCTGCAGTGCCGTGCTCGGCTACAACGTCGGTGTCTTTGCCCCAGGTCGTTCCAGTGACCGCAAGAGAAGCCCGGCTGGCGACAGTTCCACGGAGCCGTGGATTGTCGGCCACTCTATCCTGATAGCACACGCGCACGCAGTCCAAATCTACCGCGACGAGTTCAAGCCTCGAGACCACGGCGAGATTGGCATCACGTTGAACGGTATTCCCCCCTTTCCTTCGTAAAGTCGACAAGACTAACGCCAAGTGCAGGAGACTGGACCGAGCCGTGGGATCCCGAAGACGAACAGGACCGGATAGCCTGCGATCGCAAGATCGAGTTCGCCATCAGCTGGTTCGCCGACCCGGTCTACTTTGGCCACTACCCGGAATCGATGGTCAAGCAACTGGGCGACCGGCTGCCCCGATTCACCGCCGACGAGAGCGAGTTGGTCAAGGGCTCGAACGACTTCTACGGCATGAACCACTACTGTGCCAACTACATCCGCCACAAGGACGGGCCTGCCGACCCGAACGACACGGCCGGCAACCTGGACGTGCTGATGGAAGACAAGTACGGCAACAGCATCGGGCCCGAGACCCAGTCGCCCTGGCTGCGCCCGCACGCGCCGGGGTTCCGCAAGCTGATGAAGTGGCTGAGCGACCGGTACGGCCGGCCCAAGATCTACGTCACGGAGAACGGCACCAGTCTCAAGGGTGAGAATGACTTGTCCATGGAGGATATCCTCGAAGACGACTTCCGATGCGAGTACTTCCGCAGCTACATCACGAGCATGGCCGAGGCCGTGGCCGAGGATGGATGCGACTGCCGTGGGTACATGGCTTGGAGTCTGATGGAGTAAGTGATATGCACCCAGTGGCGTGCGTGCAGTCGTGCTGACGGTTTGTGCCACACAGTAACTTCGAATGGGCCGAGGGCTACGAGACCCGGTTCGGCGTTACATATGTCGACTACAACAACGACCAGAAGAGATACCCGAAGAAGAGCGCCGTAGAGATGAAGAAGATCTTTGACCAGTATATCGGCAAGCTCGAGAAGCTGAACGGGCAGCCCGAGGTCAATGGCCATGCTGAGTGAATGGACATGTTCAGGCGAATGGCCGTGTTGAGGTGAACGGCCGTGCTGAAGTCAACAAGGCATAGTCGTAGGCGGCGATGGAGTCCTTGGAGTACGAGGTTCGACGGGTTGTTTGGATAGCACCATAGCATTGGATATGAATACGAACATGACGGCCGTGACTGAATGAAAGTACCTAGACGGCATCGCAGTAGAAGCCGTATCGCCGTCGACTCGAGTGCCTGTTCCATATTCGTATCGTTTTCCCAGGCCAGCATTCCATCCAGGTACTGTAGCTGGCCTCGGCCTCGGCCTTCATTGGTGTTCGAGGCCTTGGGGGTCCCGGTACATAACTTACGCTATGCCACACACAGTCATGCCACGTCCTCGAAACCCATTCCCACGTCCCGCTGCCTTGATAGAGAGCGCTCCCCCATGATCACTATTCCCTACGTCCCCGAGTGACAACAGCCAGAAGTGTGTATCACAGCCCGCGCCCAGTGCAGTGCCCTGTCATCCAGCATGGAAACCCCAACCGTGCCGATCAACTTTGTCCCCGCGAAGTCGGGCGAGACGTTCAAGCTGGGCACCATCACCATCCGGATCATGGAGGACGGGTCAAGGACAGGTGCGTAGGGCCTTTTGTACAGGATTGTGCGTGGGAAGCAGCACGCTGACGCTGACAGGAATCAGACAGTAAGTCGACCACTTGCTTGTTTTGCGCATGACGCTGCAAGACGCCTGTGAAGAGCCCTCGACAATATACCATATCAGAGGGCCACATCGTGTCATACCGTCTCATGCTAACTGTTCTGTTCTGAAGACCGCATAGGGAGGTAAGTCTCCAGACCGAGGAGGCTCAAAGGGGGGCGAGAGAGTCGAATCTGAGTTCCCAGCTCTCACGCTCAGCTCCCCGCTGTTGAGAGCATTCGTCTTCCCTGTGTGAGGGAGTCGGTGTCCATGGGGGATCGATCATGGACATATACTTACATAGCCCGCGCCTCGTTGTACAGTGCCGAGTTCACCGTCCCGCCTCATACTTCAGGGTAAGGCCATCTATATACCCAAGGACATATCTACGTACATACCCCATACCTACCTACCTACCTCTCTACCTGCCTAGCCTGAGGCAGTAGAGGACCGCACATATCTACATACATGTTTCCACCTCCTCAAGACAGGACGCAGCCGAGCCCGAGATGCGAACGGACATGGAGACTAACAACCGCTTGCCTACTCAAGACCCCCGCCCCATTGGCACGAGATGGTAAGTCACCCGCAACCACCTGCCCCCTTACCCTATCCACACTGTACAATATGCGGGACATACTGTACCATATACCACCGCAGCCCCGAATTCCACCACACCCACTCCCTCCCCTTATAACAGTCCGCATCGACATCACCACTCCCTCGCTATGCTAAGAGCCCACGAATGACAACCATAGCACGACGAAACGTTCCTAGTAACCCAAGGCACCCTCCGCTTCCACGCCCTGAACGGCACGACCGTCGACGCCCACCAAGGCGACTACGTGACCGTCCCGCCCCGGGCACCGCACACGTTCAGTAATCCCTACGACGCCGAGGCGAAATTCTTCAACACGTACACTCCGGCGTTTTATATCAACTACTTCCGCATGCTGGGCAAGATGAGCGAGGAGGGGAAGCCCATGAACCCCGAGGCGAATAGGAGGGCTATGGCGGTGAGTGATTACAGGTGTTGCGTGGTGTGTGGTGTGTGGTGTGTGTTGTGTGTTGCGTGTTGCGTGTTGCGTGTTGTGCTGCGGTTCTTCCTGCATCCATGCTTCCTGCGTTCTTCCCTATGATGTTGGCCTCATGTTCTTCCGTGAAACACGCACGCGCACACGCACACACAAGCTAACGGTGGGGGCCCGTAGTATTTCGCCACGATCGGCGTCGCGGACGACGAGATGCAGATGGATAGACAGCAGTTTTATGGTGGGACAGACACCACAGATGCGGCGGCGCGGCAAGGGGAGGCCGGGGCCAAGAAATGATGGTGATGCCCTGGGCGGTCTATGGACTGTGGGGCTCCTGCCTATGGTGCATAGGTACAGCTAGCATCTAGACGGTGTACGAAGGGAGAGGCGTTGAGAGAGAGGCGTTGAGAGAGAGGCGTTGAGAGAGAGGCGTTGAGAGAGAGGCGTTGAGAGAGAGGCGTTGAGAGAGAGGC
>NW_006913045.1:162249-405396 GCF_000585515.1 Cladophialophora yegresii CBS 114405
GAGAGGCGTTGAGAGAGAGGCGTTGAGAGAGAGGCGTTGAGAGAGAGGCGTTGAGAGAGAGGCGTTGAGAGAGAGGCGTTGAGAGAGAGGCATAGGATCAGGCATCGAGTTCCAAACCCTCGTCGAGATTGTGTATAGCCTTACATACAGGATCTCTGCACGCCGTGTCACCTGAAACCTGACTGGCGAGTTGCAAATTGCTGTATACGGTGAGGAAATGCCGGACGACGCTATATCTAACATCTAAGATTCACGGTAAATACTCTTTCTGTCCCTGGTGGGACACAACGCCCGCTATAACTGGAGCCCAGATAATGTGGATTCACAACTTCGCCTTCCCCTCCTCGATCCTCTTCCAACTATTCACATCCAACTCTCTAAAGACAGGCTCCTTGTCCATATCGAGATAGTACTTCCTCGTCCTCCCACTCGGGTCCTCGGACCCCCACTCGATGTTCTTGACCACGACCTTGGCGTGTTTGAACGTGTCGCCCACGTCGACGAGCTCGTTCCGCACCAGCACGAGCCTGGGCACGGCATACCGCGGCACGCCCTTGGCCCTCAAATCCCTGAACAGCCGCGCCATCAAGGCCTTTTCGCCTGCCTTCTCGTTCGTGCCGTCCGATTCCAGTACGATCAGCGCCGTGCCCGCCTGTCCGTCGTACTTGCCCAGTCGTTTCCCCACGACGACGGCGTCCTTGACGCCTGGCAACTCGGAGAGAAAGGCGCGGACTTCGCCCGCCGAGACGTTCTCGCCCATCCAGCGGTACGTGTCGCCTATGCGGTCCACGAACTTGACCCAGTTGTCGTGCTCCTGGACGAGCAGATCCCCTGAACGCTGCCACAGGTCTCCCTTCTCGAAGACGTCACGGAGCAGCTTCTGCTCCGTCGCGTCCTTGTTGTTGTGATAGTCCGTGTATGTCGCCATGTTGTGGATGCGCGCGATGGCCTCGCCGGGCTCGCCCTTGGCCGCGACCTGGCAGAACCCGGTCTTGGGATCCCGCACCGGTTGCTCCGTGTCGTAGTTGAAGCGGATAATATGTTGGTCCTTGTCGAGGACGTGCTTCCTTAGCATGCCCAGATATCCCACCTTACCCGCACCGGGGCGACCCGCGCGGTGGATGTTGTCGAACTTGACGAGGCCCTCGGTGGAGCGGTAGAACTCGCGCACCTCGGGCACGCCGAACCGTTTCTGGAAGTCGACCCACACGTCCTTTTGCAGGCCGTTGCCCGCCGCGACGATGACGTGGTGCTTGCGATCGTAGGGTGAGGGCGGAGTGGCCAACAGGAAGCGGCACAGTTCGCCGACGTACAGGACGCGCGTGGCCCGGCTCTCGTGCACCTCCTTCCAGTAGTTGCGGGCGGAGAACTTGCGACCGAGGCAGAAACAGCCGGCCTGGCTGATCGAGTAGCAGAAGCCGGCGAAGAAAGTCGTGCCGTGGAAGAGGGGCATGCATGAGTAGATGCGCAGGCCTTGAAGGTATTTCTTCGGGTTCGCGGCGTCCGGCGACGAGGTGCACGACACGCCGAGGATGAGGCCGTTCTTCACACTGCAGGCCTTGGGCTTCCCCGTCGTGCCGGACGTGTAGATCAATGCTGCGACAGAGCCGACACTTTTTGGTGGCGTGGGTGGGAGGATTGCCGACGTTGTTGGTTCGGGAAAAGGGAAGTCGATGATGGTGTTACTGCCGTCAGATACAGGCGTCGGGCGGAATGTGCCCACGTTCAGGCTCACGGTCTTGATACTCCCGCCTAATGACTTCGCCGCGGACGCCGCGTGGGGAGCCAGATCCGGGGTGGATAGTATCAGGCTCGAATTCGGCAGCCGCACGCAGTGAAGCAGCGTATCGTCTCGAAGAGCGTTGTTGATCAGCGCAGGCGCCGCACCGAGCCTCGTCAGGGCCAAGATGGTGAAGGCCATCTCGGGAGAATTCGTCATGAAGACGGCGACGATATCCCCGTCTTTGACGCCCAGACTCTCATGCAGACCCAGCGCGATCTCATCGACCTTGGCCTTGAAGGCGCGATAGTTCCAGCTCCGGCCTTCGAAATACAGTGCATCGGCATTTGGGTCGGCCAGCTCCAACATGCGGTACAGATGGGGAGATTGGGGGCCGACCTTGTTGATGAAGCCGGGCATGCGTTTCGCAAAGTTTTGCTCGCCGCGGTAGTATTGTAGGTCGCGGCTGATGCCCAGGACGCGTTGGTCGGCATAGTACAGCAGGCCAGCCGCTGCGGCGGTAGATGCTGCGATGGTGGCCATGTTGATTCAGTCTTTCAGGATGGGTTGGCGTTTCTGTCGCAGACTCCGCGCAGCAATTTGCTGGTGTATTCTGTCGCTAGAGGAAGAACTTCCGGCTGGTGGAAAATGGCACTTGATGGAACCTGCGGTCCTATTGAATAACTACTATCCGCACCCACGATCTGGTGGCTTTATCCCAGAGTAGATCGGTAAGTGCTGACGGAACCGGGATCGGGCTCCTTTTCCAGGCGTAGACTGTCTCTTCCTTGCAGTAAGCTGCGAGGATCAGGATGCCGTAAGCCTTTCTCAACCCTCCGGGGATGGTGTATGCGTGTATAATCGCGAGCTGATGCTGATGCTGATGATGATGCAGATGCTGTATGTGTCCTACGCACGTAGTCTGCAAAACCTTCAGATAGAAATCAGACGCGCCTGGCGCGCTGAACGAGGGTCCTGTAGCAGGCCAAGCTCAACAGTCCCGGTCCGAGGAATTGGGGAAGAAGTGGAGCCCCACAAGCGTCGAGGCGAGGCCAGCGATCTCTGAGGATGGTTTGTCTGGAGTAAGCTATGGAGTAGTTGTTTACTCTAGACTAGTACTGTGTAGGCGCAGGAGCTGTAAGAACGGACTTGATCAAACCTTATGTAAAAGCGCCAGAGACGACATGAAGCTATCGGTGGCCATCTCACAGGAGACTTACCGACTCCAGCTCTACCCAGAACGTGCGGGATTGAGCACTCAGAAGCACTGTACTCCGCAGTATGTGGAGGTGGGGCCAGTGGATTGCTGCAGCATGCCGCCTATCACCTCACTGTCTCCTCAGTCGTTCCCAGGCTGGCGATTCTGGCCAGATCAAGAGCGGCAAAGGCGGCCGTGGCCAGTGAGCTCGGGCGGTCAGGGTGGCGTGGGCTTGGGCGTGGGCGCAAGCATTGCCCAACTCCGTGGTGTTAGAGGCAAATTGGCACCCGGAACAACTGCCGGAAGCGTGAGTGCAGGGAGCCTAGTTAAGGGCGCGGGCGAAGTACCGAGGCATCTCTGGGCTTGACCCACACGGGTTGCTACTCGACTGATCAGACATGTCCGTGCGAGCAGCTTCATTGATTAGAATATTACTCTTGCTCCCGTGGCAGATTCTCGGGCTCGACTTGCGCTATATACAGCTACCAGTACAACCATCTTGAATCCAGCATCAACGGAATCCAAACGACACAAGCGACAAAGATGAGCGCCCAACAAAGACTAGAAGCGCTCTCAGGCCAACTGTCCAGCACATCAACAACCACACATGCTCCAGGGCTGAAGAAGATCCTCGAAAAGAACCCCGACGACATCGTCATCACCTGCGCAACCCGCACGCCTCTGACCAAGGCGGGCAAGGGCGGTCTCAAAGACACGCCCACAGACGAAATCCTGATCCACGTGCTGAAAGCCATCAAGGACAAATCCCAGATCGACCCCAACGTCGTCGAGGATGTCTGCGTAGGCAACGTCCTCCAACCGGCGCCGGGGTTCATAGCCCGCAGTGCCGTCCTGGCAGCCGGGTTCCCCGTCACGACGTCGGCGAACGTGGTCTCGCGATTCTGCTCCTCGGGCCTGCTGTCCATCCAGACGCTGGCGTCGTCGATCGCCATCGACGCCATCGACGTGGGCATCGCCGTGGGGATCGAGTCCATGTCGACGAACCGCGACGCGCCGCCCAAGATGAGCGACAAGATCCTGTCGCACCCGATCGCCAAGGACAACATCGAGCCCATGGGCTGGACGTCCGAGAACGTGGCCCGCGACTTCCACATCACGCGCGAGCAGCAGGACAAGTTCGCCGAGCTGTCGCACAACCGGGCCGAGCGGGCGCAAAAGGAAGGCTGGACGCGGGATGAGATCACCCCGCTGACGACCAAGTGGGTCGACCCCAAGACCAAGGAGGCCAAGACCATCACCGTGGACAGGGACGAGGGCATCCGACCGGGCACCACGTTCGAGGGGCTCCAGAAGATCCGGGCGGCGTTCCCGCAATGGGGTCCCACCACGACGGGCGGCAACGCGTCCCAGGTCACCGACGGTGCGGCCGCCGTGCTGATGATGAAGCGCTCGACGGCCGAGAGGCTAGGCCAACCGATCATTGGCAAGTACGTCAAGAGCACGACCGTCGGACTGGAGCCCCGGATCATGGGCATCGGGCCCAGCCTGGCGATTCCCAAGATCCTGCAGAAGACCGGTCTGACAAAGGACGATGTGGACCTGTTTGAGATCAACGAGGCCTTTGCGTCCATGGTGAGTTCGCATGTCTCATCCGACTCTCTTCCGAAAGCTGACTTGAACTCTAGTATGTCTATTGCGTCAACGAACTGGGCCTCGATATCAACAAGGTCAATGTCCGGGGAGGTGCTATGTGAGTATTCTCTCGTCCCTTTGCCCTGCTTTTTCTTCTGCTAAGAAATCATCAGTGCCATTGGACACCCTCTAGGCGCCACCGGCACGAGACAGGTGGTGACCCTGCTTTCCGAGCTCAAGCGACGGAACCAGAAGGTCGGCGTGACCAGCATGTGTGTCGGCACGGGTATGGGCATGGCTGGTGTCTTTGTCAATGAGCAATAAATTGTCTACCTAAATAGGCCAGTTGGGATTATATCAGGCATTACCCTTGGCTCCAGACCTGAAATTCTAACATTTCTGCTTTGATTTTCGAACTCGGATTGTGCTGTTGATCCAATGCTGCGTCTATATGCATGTCCCACTTGCCAAAATGATGATGCATACGAGAGAAAATACCTTCACATCCAATGGGCTCCACTGCTTCAGGCGCCGTTGTTAGTCCGTCTCCCTTGCAGACTGTCGTTTCTACTGGGAGGGTGGGTACCGCCTCCTGTCTTGCTCGCACTGCGTCCAGGTCGAATCCAGTCAACCAGCATGCGTCCTCTTCCCGTGACACTATCCACTGACGACTCAACACTAACATTATAGGTACCATCTGAATACCGTCCTTGTACGGAGCTCGCTCTTGTGTGGGGCGTGAAGCTGCTTTGTCGACTCAGCGAAACAAGGTCGTTCGCGCCGTTAAACATTGTGGAAGTCATCGTCGAAACTTCTTCAGGAGTTGTGTTAGCGGATACAACACCAAAACTGTTTGTCGAGCTGGAGGTGCCCGTCGTTAAGAGGCTTTCGGCTCGGCCCCGGGTGCTGCCATTCTCATCGCATTGGATCCGAACTGTTCCTGGACCCCAGCGAGCCGTGAATCCATTCCAGACTTGCCTGATATCCTTGTCGCGCTTCTTGACCAGCCCGCTCAGCTGGTCCTCGATCTCCAGGATACTCTGAGTCGCGTCGGTGCTCAGCTCTAAGGTTGAGGGCAAAGTGAACGCGGTCAAGGCACCATCCTCCCGGGCTATTGGCGGCACGGAATCTTCGGCGGCAATATCGTGTTGTAACAAACTCAACTGAATGGTAAGGTTTTCGAGCTTGCGAGTGTACGTTGCGAGAATGCCTGACTCGGCTTGGCGACGTGCTGAGAGGTCACAGTCGAAACAAGCTCCATCAAGTACGTAGATATCTGACGGAGCAGTCCCCGGGTCATTTCGGAATCCTTGCAGGTCCGGAGGTCGGCGCAACAGCAGACCTTCATGATACGGAACCGGAGTAGGCTGTACGTTTAGAGGCCGAGACTTTGGAGGTGAGACATGAGGGCAGGTGGTGTAGTGAAAGGCTTGTGCATAGGCTATTTCGGGTTCAGGCAATGTAGCTTTCCCGGTCACAATCCGATCGTTTCCGGATGACGATGTGTCGCTATTAGCTTCAGAGGGGCCCAGACCTGCCCGCTTAGCGCAATGGGACGAGACTATTGTATACTGGCGACGGGACGATGTTCGAGCAGGCTTGTCTGCCGGAAGACGATTCTCTGATTGCGGGCATTTAACAGGTGCTCTGGCTGTCGCGACGAACGGTGCCATAGTTATATTGGCCTTGTCGCCTGCTCGACCGACATGCCGCTGAGCTGATTGGCCGCAGACGCCTGCCCTCTCAGTAGCATCTGTGACTGAGCCTCCACCAGCGTCCAATGTGATAGAATCGATTGCTGACGTGCTTTTCCAGCTCGTAGGGGGATAGAGTTTTCTCACAGGCTGTGTCTTTGGCGTTATTTGCTGACGAGGTATGGAACCCGAGTCTGTGCCAGGCTCTGAAGTACAGTGCTTTGAGCTGGTTGGACTCGCTTGTCGTGGAACCAAGTTAGGTGCACGATTGTCACTCTGGGTTAAACTATGATGACTGGGTGTGCGCCGATCTGAGCCACCTATCGTGATTCGACGCCCACGAGGGCGTGGTTGCCACGACTCATCCGTCGAAAACGACACACTCTCCTGGGGATGCATTATCGTGATCTGTGGTACAGTAGGATCGACCTTAGCAGTAGCACTATCTTTTGTAACAGTCATCGTGCCGTACTGCTTCGTGGAAATAAAGAGTCCTTTATCCATGGGATCAAGGATAACCTTAGTCGATCTTAAGACCCCTCGGATTTATGGCTGCAGGACTGGGAGATATATTGTCGGAGTCTTGAGAAATCCGCGGCGAACAAAGAACTGCTTTGAGAGCGGCCAGGGACTTGCCTTTGAATGCATCGCTTTGTAGTCTATTGAAGACATTGATCGAGCACCAGGGTAGCTCTTTGTCTGGTCTCATCGTGCCCCTGAAGACATTGTCGCGGGCGAAAACTGGGTTCGCAACAGCTGACTGTTGAGAAATAGCACGCTGTAGCTGAGATGCATGGTTGGGCAGCACAACAATCGTCGGCGCCAAAACCGGCAAGGTTCAACTGCAGATCCTCGTTGCCGAAGCGGAAAGTCGTGCATCACGTGACGCTTCCGCTTGCTCATGTCGACGCTCGCGGAGGTGGGTATGCAGGCAGGCATCAGAAGATGCGGTAGGACCTCCAAGTAGACCCACAGGCTAGCGGATTCGAGCTTGGATGGCCAAAGTTAGAGTTCAAGATGAACGACGAGAAAACTCAATCCTCCTCGGTGCTGCCGGTGAGAATGATCCGGAGATTCATCCTCCAGCGCGCAACGTCGTGTTCAAGTGCACTGATTTTTGCCGCAATGCTCATCAGACTGGGATCTCCGGACTCGACTCGTACCTTCTCGCGCACAGTGACATCTTGCCGTCCCCGCCATTCATAGATTTCACCCATTTCATCGTGATTGGGAGGTTTGGGGCCGAGGCCCAGTAATCTCGTTCTCAGGTTCAGTCCAGACAGAGAAAAAGCTCCCTCTGTAGGGGTGCTGGGAGTTCCGCCGGGTGAAGTTGGCGCCAATGTTCGCACAGTGAGGACAAGGTTGGCATCTTGAATGGTGAAGTGCAAACTGACAAGTTCACTTAGTGGCGGCTGAAAGACGTTCTCATCGGGACTGTTTGTCCACCACTCTGCTCCGGGAATTGAGCTAAGATTAATGCCTGGCACAGGACCTTTCAAGCAAGCTTTGGCTTCGCGAAGCTGATCGTGGAGAAGCTTTAGCTGGCCTGAGATGAAGGAGGAGTCCGTGGACTGGCCGGTCCACCTTGAGACGTCGATGATATCCAGCGAGTCATTAACCAGTGACCTGACAGCTTGAAGTTGCGGAAGTATAATGTCGGCAGACGAGGACGACGAGTGGAAGATTAGCCTCGTAGACGGCGTAGACGTGGTCGTGCCTCTGGGTGTGTTTGGCGGCAGCGTCGTCAGGCGGAGGTGAATATCCTAGTCTCGCGTTAAGCTGAGGAGGCGCTGGACTTGGGGTGACTTTGGCCTACTCCTTTGACGAGCTTCGTGCCGACCCTTGTCACGAAGCCTTTGACGCTCTCTGACCTGAGGGAGGAGAGAACCAACGTCGAGCCGGGCTCCTTCGACGCGAGCAATGCAGCACATTCCTCAAGGCCTTCCTTCAATGCGCCCAGTGACTCCTGTAAAGTCTGAAGTAGCCACTGCAGCTCAAGTTTCTATTGTCATATCAGTTGGAGAGTTAGGCAGCTGTCGCTTGCTGACCTTACCAAGGATTCATCCTCGGCTTTTCGAAGCTCGTCAGGAGGGATAGGAGGATAAACCCAGGTCGACATTTGGGAAGAGGGCAGTCGATTAGAGGATACAGATGTCGACTCTCTCTCACGACAGGCTGCTGACGAGGCTGGCTGCTCCAGGCCGCAATCGCGCAGGGGACAGCGAGTGTGAGCCTGCGATCGGATTCGGTAGCGCCTGCCTGCAGAACTGGGAGCCAAGGTTTGCGCTACTGGCAGGCCAAGCACGACGCCCACGACGCTTCACCTCTTTGGGTATGGCATGGTCAAAAAGTGGGCATTGGCTTTGATGACTGATGACGTGACATGACAACGCTCGGGTTGCTTGCCCTGGGGCCATTTCTTGCTCGGAGGTCCGCTTAACTGTGGCAAAGTGAGCTTGTCCTACAAAGGTCCGTCATAAACAATCGAGCTTCGAAGAGGACGCACGGAGGAGCACTGCTCGTGCAGCTACCACTGTGCTCTGTTAGACCATTGACGGCATCCAAAACTCTCGCTAATCTTGTCCTCGGTTGTGGATCTACGCCACCACATGAAAGTGTTTTGCTACTCCATCTGAGCTCATTCGAAGGGTCTGGAGGCAGCTAGGTGCAGGTGTGTGATCAGGATACCCGATCAGTGACGAAATCCAAGACACAATTGACAGCCGGTAGCATCCCGGCCGGCATACATCACGAGCTCTTGCGCCACGACCTCTTCCTACCTCTGCCACAGATCGTGGTTACCTCACCTGCGTCGCTTGCCCTGCTTATAGCTCGACAGCTCTGTCGCGCAGCTACCACTTCTTCACCGCGACTGCAAGTGTTGTCTGGCGGATCCCTTCAGCGAGTTCTAGCACTTGTTGGGCTCTGCGCACCATGGCGTCCCGTAAGTGAACGTTAGACCTCTTCAGACCTGCGGGCCTCTGACCACGATCGCACAGGAAATAGCCTCTTCGGCTTGGTATCGCTGATACTTCTCGCTGCCGGCCTGCTCTTTATGTTCTTCATCCTCCTCGCCGGCGCGATTGACGCCAATCCTGTCAACCGCTTCTACATTCTCCAAGCGGATACGGCAAGAATACCAGGCGCACCTCCGGTTTCGAGATGGTCATACTGGAATGTCTGTGGCGTTCGCAATGGACGGACCTTCTGCGGCGACCAGGACTACTCAAACATTCACCCTGCGTTTCCGCTGGATCCTTCCTCTCGTCGCACCTTCGACACTAGGGTCGGTGTCCCCCGAAATTTCTTCCAGCATCATGCCTACTACTTCTACTTGACAAGAATCATGTTTGCTTTCATGCTCATGGCCCTTTTCTTCGCCGTCTTGGGCTTGTTCACTGGTCTGCTGGCACTCTGCACCAGACTTGGATCATACCTTAGCAGCCTGATGACCATGATAGCCATGATATTCCAGGCGGTCAATGCCTCTCTCATGACGTGAGTATCAACAGAGCTGGAGGCCTCGTCCGATACTAACGAGCTCCCAGGGCCGCATATATCAAGGGGCGCAACAACTTCCGCAACAATGGTCAACGCTCTGATATTGGCAAATATGCCTTCGGCTTCGAGTGGGCAGCTTTTGCTTGCTTTCTCATCTGCACGATCCTGTTTTGTATGGGCGGAACATCACGACGAGATTCAAGCCCCTCAAAACGAAAGGGATTCGGGTTCGGAGGTAAACGAAGCCGGAGCACGAGGAGCCGAGGTAGCTTTGTACAAGACAAGGAGTATGGAGTATAACATATACACCTGCCGAGAAAGAGGAGCCAGCTTGACGCGCCCCCGATGAGGGAGAATAACGGAACAGGAGACACAGTCACTGTAATACACAGAAGGGGAATTGATCGCATTTTTACCTTTTTGCGCTAATCAAAGGTACGGGGAGATTTGATGAAGAAACCATCGAGGCGAGGAGGTGTCTCTAGACCGACGACCATGTCACGAGTACCCCAAAGACTTCAAATAGGTAGTGTCTATTTAATGATATCCGACGACTTGGATCAGAAACTCGTCTCGTCCTCTGTAGGCTCTTGCTGTGGAAACCACGATGGAGGGAACGTTGCAAGGTGCGTCTAAGTGCTCGGAAGTCGTCACGTCTTTAGTTTGAGCTTCAGTTCAGATCTTTCCCACACTTCGAACCCATCTGGTGATTGTCACTACCGGCTTCCATTTCCCAAAGATTGTCGACTTGATTTGGTGGTTGAATCTCAGTCAGGAAAGGTGGGCCTAAGGACCGGCTTGACTTGGTCGAAAGTATATTTGCACCCAACAGAGCTTCACCACTTCTTTCACCAAAGTGTCAACACCTTGATTCAAACATAATCGCCAATCTTGAGAACCCTAGCAGATCTCCCTCCACCACCGAAGCTGTGCGACCTGTCATCAGTGGTGTCATGCCTCGAGCTCGAAACTGTTCTGGCGATTTTGTGCTACACTGGTCAGCAACCTCAAGAGATGGACCATGTACAGGGTACTCACTTCGGAGGCTTCGAGCCGCGTAATGGGCGACCTGCCACATGCTTAAGAGGGCAACAATGACCATGAAGACCCCAAACACAATGGACACGGTGACCTCGGCCCCCAGCCTCATTGTGTACACTTCGTTGTGGCTGTGCGGGCGCAAGCCGTGGTGGGGGGGGATGTCCGGATGAGTAAGGGCTGTTGACAAGGCAGACTTCTGCTGCTGCCGGGTCGTCGCAAGGTTCAATGTTGCAAGGAAATTCCGGTTGAGGTGAATGAGGATAATGGTACAGTCTGGTCGATCTTGAAGTTTCTGGAGCAGAATACAGTGCTGGCGACGTGTTGACGAACTGCCATTGCTGTAGTACAGAAGCACCTATATACTCTTCTCAACAACTTTTGTTCGAACGACTTTGAGACCCCAGTCTCTACAAGGCTGTGCAGGAGGCTGCTGGACCTGGCCGCAACCTTGAAGGGATCGCGCCTCAGCCTATCCCCGTGCGCCGGTGGCCCCATGCGGCCAGGGTCAACCAGCACCTTTGTGGTCTAGGTCATCGTGATCAGAAGACCCGTGTTGGCCGCGATGGCCTGTCCCTATAATGGTGTTGAACGGACCTTGCAGCTTTCGCTGTTTGTGGAAGGATGGAGAACAACTTTTGCAAAGACCAGCTATTTGAAACGGGGCAGGACTCCAATCACCAAAGAGGCCTCCGTGGCACAAGTTGCAACTTGTGGTAGGCGATTCCGAATGCCGATTGGCTTGTCGACATTGCCTGCAGAGTGGCCCAATGGTTCCGTCTGGCGGTCTTGCGGTGTTCAAGTGGCGTCTCTCAGTAGCGACTTCTGCGCCTTGAGAATATGTACTCCGTACTCCGTACTCCGTCCAGGCACCTACAGGATACTGGGCGATGACTAGCGACACTTCAGTCGTTAAAGTGCTTCACCATGCGTCCTTGGCCGTTCTTGGCTTGCCCACGTTGACGTCGGACACCTGCAAGTGCCATAAGTTGCAACTTGTGTCAACTGGAGTTGTTGCGGCAGTCCTCGTATCTGTCTGCTGGTCGTCCACGCACCATTCCCTGAAACTCACAAATTATGCCTTCCACTCAAAATGACACCCACTTGGGTCAACTCCGTGGTGTCTACACCTCGGCCAGCTTGAGACGAGAGGAGCATGATCTGCACTTCTAAAAGACCTTCCTGCAGTCTGGACAGAGGCTTCTGTTCTTCGCTGCGGTAACTCCAGCCTTTCAGGCTTGACGACCAATACCTTCACAAGCACATCCATTGTCTTAATGTCCATGGAGCATCGATCGAATGCGCGGGCTCTCCCAATCTGCGAAGCTGAATGGGATCGACGCCGTTCTGTTATCGAAGGTCTTTATCGGCTTCATGAACTCACAGACGTGATCGAGCGGATGGAGCGAGATTTTGGTTTTCGCGCGACAGACAAACAGTACAAACGTCAATTTGCTAGATGGGGCATTCGCAAGAATATCAGCTCCAAGGACATGAAAGGAGTCCTCGGAAAGCCGATCGAGAATGCCACCGTCCGCGGTGTCCAAGTTCCAAAAGCCAAGATCATGCGATTCGAGCGACGACAGCGACTCAAGGCCTCCGCCGTAAATCGTGATCAGATCGGGGTTCAGGGTGAAGACCTAAGTCGGTCTCAAAGGTGATTACTCCCTTCAGTTCACCTTCTGAGATCTTTACTAAGCTCACAGTGTTCACCAGGAGCAGAGAGATGATCACACCCAGGGCTTAGAAGTCGAAGTTGCCCAAGATCTGCAAGAGAACCACCTCGTCTCAGAAGGTGATGGAGATACGACGATCCAGCTGCAGCAGCAAATCATTGATCGGCAGCAGCAAGAGATTATCAAATTGAGACAAGACCTTGTCGACATGAGGTCCAGACGGAGAGTATCTCAGGATGAATTGGGGAGTGGCACAGCCACAGATACGGCCCGGACGTGTGAAAGTCCACCTCGTGAGCCCCAGGTTCAGGATGAGCTTGCCGATGTCCTCCCACGAGGTCTTCCAGAATGCAAATGCGACTTGAGTGACACCGGGACCCTCATTCAGTATCTTCGGACATACATATTGCTCAGAACGGTAGGTGGTTCTCCCTTGTGGTGACGTCCTTGACTGAGTTTTACTAGCTTGAAGACACGACTTTTGAAACGATGCCTCCTACTTGGTTTTCGTATGCCCTGTTCTCCCGCCGAGGGAAACCTTTTAAAGGTATTGGTGATGCCTTCGACAGGCCCTTGGCCGAGTATGCGAGATTGGCAATGTTCGGTACCACGAGGCTTGAAATCGCCTTGGATTTTCTTCTGTTTATCCATGCCTTCCTCAACTCGACTGATTCCCCGAGGTCAACGTACGACCGTTGTTGTGTTGAGTCAGCACGCAGGATCCGAGAACTTATGTCGACGGAACTCTCTGACCGTCAACGGCGGCGCATCTGGGCATTCACGGCTCTGAAGCTTGCGAAACACTGTTCGTGTCATCTGAACGTCGATCGGTCAATCTGAATGCTAATTCATCTTCCAGGTATCGATAACGCATGGGCGCCCTACGTGTGGACAAGCGACTACTCGCACCTCATGGACCCTGGAGCCAACTTCCTCGAACACGCGGCTAGCCTAGAGAGTGAGCTGAGGAATCTACTGCAGATCCAGCACCCGATTCAAATAGCCTGTCCACAATTGGGTCCTAACGCATTCTCGTCGATGTTGAATCCCTTGGAGACATGGAGATGCTCCCAGGTCTCCCTTTCTATCTCGAGTGCAGACATAAAATATCGGATCTCTGAGCATAGATTGGCATGCTCACGCCAATTAGCTCGCAGTTGATGACATGGTCAATGTCGGACTAGGCTGTCACTGGAACTCGCATTCCGAGCCGACAGCCGCGAATACTGTAGTAATTGTGCTCCCTGAAACTCAGCCAATGCAATGTTTGAGTCCAAGAGTGTTTGCACCGGCAATGTGAATGGCTGCTGCTGTCCCTCTGGCCTTCACCAGCCCTGGGAGGGTTGATTATTGCAATGATCGTCTGCGTCCTGCGTAAGGTATCCGGGTGGAAACGCAAATTCCATCTCTCGTGCATAGAATCCACTTGGAGGCCATGCATGCCGCCTAAGCTCTCGAAACAGCCTCTTCACCGGCTGATTCGATTCATTTCGCAGACCGCGTGCCCCATGTTGATGCCCATGCCCACGTCTCTACGGGCCGACAGGCCTCTCAGCATCGTGCGCCGCCCCATTCGTGCTCGACCTCGACCTCGACCTCGACCCCGACCCATCCTGTTCCCCTTCCCGTTCCCGTTCCTCAAACCCAGCATTCTTCAGCACGCGGTCCACCTGGGCACTCACGCCGGGAATCCCCTCCTTCAACTTCCGCGCATACACCTCCGTGAAATCGCGAAACGCGCGCTGCTTGCCGTGCACGACGGCGTTTCCCCGCTGCACGATCTCGACAAAGTCGCGCGTGAAGATGTCCGGGTTGCGCCCGTCATCCACATAATCGACTATCTCCGGCGCGATGGCCACCTGGTGGATGTAGTTGTTGGGCGACTCCTGCGGGGAGGTCAACCTCTTTAGCTCGGCCAAGGATGTCGTCAGGTCCGTCAGCTTATCCACGAGCAGGTCCTGCGTCTGCGGGATGTAGCCGTGCGTCTGGAGTTGGATGTCCGTCAGGTGCTGGATGATGCCCTTGATGGTGTTGTGCACGCTGCTGGTGTCCTTGAGGGGAGCCATGGTGGCGTTGCGGATCAGGCGCTCCGATACGGGGAGGTCCTCGAAGGTGGTGCCGATCTGGAATGCCGCCGACGTGGAAGAAGCTGCTGTTGCTGCGGTAGTAAGCGCAGGGAATCGTAGTCCCTTTGGATCACGGGCGCTGAATGCTCCAGTAGTAGTTTGTGCTAGAACCAGATCCTGCTGAGCTGCTGTCTTGGCCTCGATGCAGCGTGGGTCCGCCTCTGCTTCGTGCGACGGACATACAGTACTTGTAAACGGCGTATTGGGTTGAGTACTTAGATCCGCGTCTGAGAAAGAGCTCGATCGGCCCCTTGCCGGATGGGATGTTGTCGAAGAAGGCGAACGCGTTGTCGACACCGCTGGATGTGGCGGTAGGATTAGAGTAGGTACAGGTACAGAAACAACGACCGTTGGGATAATGTTGTTTCTCGGTGCAGCGCCGATGGCGTCGACTTCGATGGCGCGCAACTTACAGGGTGCAACCTTGAGAGTCACAAACGAGCCTCCCCACTGGTGCACAAAGTCCCTGACCCGTCCGTTGTACTGAGGGAAGGCCACTAACTTCTCTCGAGGCAGCCGGATGCCGATTCTGTACGAGTATTTCGTCTTGCGATGGCGGTGGACGCGCAAGTTGGGGTTGTTGTCGAATCTTTTGCCTTGGATTTTGACTCCAGCAGCCCTGGCGACAGGCCGAGTGCCTGAGCCTGAGCCCGAGGCTGCTCCGACTCGGGACGGGGCATGGGAACCGGGGCCATGATCCTGGTCACTGTCTGGCTTGCCAAGTGACTGTGACTGCGCATTGGTTGTCTCGGCATTCCACGCTTGAGCCCCGCCCCGAGGCGTTGTGGTCCTCCACGCAAATGGCGCTGCCATGGTAGCCTTCCGTGACGACGATCCCGAGAATGATGTAGAGCGGCAAACGGAGGGCGGGGATTGAAGAACATACAGCTGTGGGTTGAAGTGACTATGGGGCAAGGAGAGAAGAAGATCGACATTTGAGACGGAGTGAAAAAGTCTGGCAGTCGCAGAGGAAGTGGCTGTCACGCAAGTGTGAAGTGGAAATACTTCCCTTTCACTTCACGCTCGAGTCATCTACTGCGTTGGAACGGCGATTGCAAGGCGCAGGTGTCATTGGTTCAGTTCTACGTGTATACGGCCTCTCACAACATCACTCATCACACTTCTTTCGTTCGTACAGTCGTTGTGGGCTTGGGCGCGTCAATCGATGTCTCTACCATCTCGATGCCCGCGAGACTAGGATATCGCCGGCTGAAGTTGGCTTCCCAGTCATCATCCAGTGGTGTGCTTGAAGCTGCAGTGACTCCGTTTGCACGGCCAACGCTCGGTTCGCCGGCTCCAGCTGTCCGCAGCACCTTTGGCTTTGGGGGCGCTGCAGGTTTCTGTCCGCGCGAATTGACCAGGGTAAGATCTGTGGTGGAGGATGGAGCGGACGCAATGACTCCTGGGACACCATGCCTTTCAACGTGGCTAGACAACTGAGCCGGAGGTTGGCCAGGCGGCTGAGAGGACCGCCTCTCATCCCCATGCGGCTGTTGAGGTGCTGTAGGTTCGGTGAAGTGGCCGTATCCGGTGGCTGTCTTCTGCGCCGGCCGAGTGTTCTCACTTAAAAGCGATTTGACCCTGTGCTGGATCGTCGCTGATCTGGCAACGCCGCCACCAACGGTAGCACCACCGCCCCGTGCTGCTAGTCGATGACGGTACTCCGCAGCCGCCTGAGCGACTCTTTTCTCCTCAGCCTCGAGCTTTCTTTTCTCAATCTCCCGTCTGACCTCAGGAGTCTGGTCCTCCGTATCGTCCCACGGGTGCCGATCGTCACTTAAATCGGTCGCTTCCGAGCCTGCTATCGGGGTCAGGACGTTGATGGGGTCCCGTGAGGGAGAGCCACTGCGTTGTCGATAATGGTTTGAGTCGTTATTACTTTCAAACATCTTGAATGCGTCGCCGAACTTGCCAGCCAGCAGCTTTGTCGTACCCGCAATATTGGGAACAATCGACGGTAAGCTGGCTCTCTTGAGATGCCTTGGACCGCTGCCCAGCGTCCTATGGTGCCGGCGTTCCTTCTCCTCCTCTTCCTTAGCCTTGAGAAAGTCAACGTCCGATGTAATATTTGTGGCTGACTCTACCTGTAGCAGAGGAGCTGGTTCCGGTTCTGCACTCTGGAAAGTCGTCTCATAGTCGAGGCTTTTGATTTCCTTGTCCTTGATATGAGTAGGTCGCGCCCCGATGTTTACGCTGGCAGGTCGGTTCCTGAAATTGAGCGACCTGGACCTGCTCACGCCGGAATCCAGCTCTCGCATGGTAGGGCGTGCACCTTCTAAAGACGGACGCGACGACGTTGGCGACCTTGGCTCAACGTCACCGGCGAGCTGCGAGCGGTAGGCATCTTCCCTCAGCAGGTTTGATAGCCTTGACGCATCTTTGTTGCGGGGAGGCCGGGTCTCTCGTGGAGGCAGCTCCAAGTCTTCGTATGTCTGAATTGGCGTGATCGTAGTTTTCAAAGGTTGCTCTTTCGACGGGAAACGGTGTATTGTACGTTCGGCAAACGGCTTGGCTTCGGGTTCATGAGCTGGTGGCGAGGCTGTCATCGTACCGGTTGACACCATGGCCGGCTTGGGCGCAGTGACTGGTGGGCCATTGGCTATGCTTGCACGTGCTTGTGTTTCTTTGCCCTCGAGCGATCTCTTGTGTTGCAGAACAGTCTGCGATCTGGCAACCGTAGCTGACTTCTCTGCTGGCGGTTTTGGTTTGGCAGGACTGGGAGGCCTCGCGAACGCATCATCTGCTAATGCGTTCGTCACCCGTTGAGCCAACTTGGGATCGGCCACTGTCTCCTTTTTCTCGAGATGGGATTCAAAAGCAAATTTTTGCGCCTTGTCGGTCATTAAGGAGAACTGATCAAGCGTGGGAAAGCGCGAGGAGAGTTCGTCCTCCGCAGACGCCCTGTTGCCATCTAGAGCAGCGAAAGGATCTGAATGCGCGTCCGCCATCATTCGTAGTGGTGACGGACTCGGTTTGGCCGAACCGTGGTGGGATGCAGGTTTAGTCGGTCGCCCTCGTCGCATTGGTTCAATATCAGGAATGGTAGGAGGAGCTGCTTGTTTCGGAGGGGATAACGTCGCACCGGCTCGTGATTGCGAGCTAGAGGGTTGTGGGAGCACTTGGTCTTTACGGCTTTCCGATTGTGTCCTGCGAGCATAGATGTTTTCAAATCTCAACTCGCGACCGTCCAGCTGACAAGCTTTCTGTAACACCTGATATATGTTGGGTCGATCTGCTGGTTTCTCTCGGAGCATCGAGGCTATCAGAAGCTTCAACTGATCGGAGAACCTTGGGTAGCCAGGGAACTTGAACTTGGCATTCAAGATGGCCATTTGCCCAGCTTCCTCAAACGGAGTCGTATAATAGCAAAGCTTGTACAGGAAGACACCAAGAGCCCAAATATCAGATTTCTCATCGATCGGCTGCTTCCTGTACACGTCTATCATCTCGGGGCTGCGATACTGCAGGGTGGTATGGCGGTTGATGTCGTCCTCTATCAGCCGTCCTTCGGCGGCACTGGCAGCGGCCGGTCTCGCAGGGGCTGCTGACCCAAAGTCACACAACTTGTATATCCTGGAAGAGCCGCTAGTGGATATGAGGACATTCTCGACTTTGAGATCTCGATGCATCAGAGGCGGCTTCAGGTAATGCATGCACGCCACGCCCTCTGCTATATCTGTGAAGATCTTCAGAATCTCAGGCTCAGTCAACCGATTCTGCAGGCGAGTGTTCATGAAGTCGATGAGTCCCCCGCCCTGACAGAATTCCATGAGCAGAAACACCTCATAGCCACCACCCTTCAACTGAGAGGCGTGCGAGTCGATGTACTTGACAATATGTTTCTGCCCGCGCAGTCTCTTCATGGTCTCGACCTCTGTTCTCATGTTGGCCAGATGATCCTTGTCGGGCACAGCCACCCTCTTGAGCACGGCCTTCTGGTCTCCATCCACGGCATGGGGGAGCTGTACAACGTAGACATGGGCAAAGCCGCCTTCGGACAGGTAGCGGTCAATAATGACCCTGTGATTTCCCACCTGAACTTTGGTACCTGGTAAGAACGTGCCGGCAGGAGGCGCCTGCGTCGGTAGAGTCGGGACGCTGTTCGCGAAGTGGCCCTTGGTTGCGAGTTGAGATGCGTAGACTGCCATGGTGGAGCTGAGGTCGGGAGGAAGAGGGACAGCTTTCTCTAAGGTGGGGTGGGAAAGGAGCGGGAGACCTCGTGGTTCATCTGTCTATCATAGCTGTTAGAGTGAGGGAAAGGAGACAACAGCTCCGCTGCATGAGCGTGCGAAACGAGGAATCGAAGTTCGAGACTGGAGGCAACCCCGAAAGGAAAGAGGACATATCCAGGTGTTACTCCGGGCGGGACTGGCAGTTTAGGCGGAAGCGGAGCATGCCAATGCCACGCCGCGGGTTCGAGGATGCCTATCACCCACGTATGGCGTTAGAGGGGCCGGATGACGTCCCTCCGCTAGGCGGCTCGTGGCGCGCAGTAACGAATGCCCTACTTCAGCCCGACCGCTCCTAGATTATTTTTTTCCAAGACTCTCAGAAAGTCCGCAGATACACGTCCACCGGCCCTCTGCGCCACATTGCGTACCTGCTTTGTTCTTGATAATACCTCATTTCGCTACAGTCCAAGATGTCCAAGAAGAGAAAGCACGAACAGATTCAGGATCAGGATGACCAGAAAACTACGAAGCCACAGCCTGACGAAACTCCCCAAAAAGAAGGCTCGACCGCTCCCACAAAGTCCAAGGGACAGCTGAAGCAGGAGAAGTCGGAACGAAGAGCAAAGAAACAGAAGGAGTCGAAAGAAGAAGTGACACAACAAGATCCCTCACCAAGTCATGCCGCAGATGTTTCCTCATCGCTTGCGCCAACGCCAGCCGAGGGTGGTCCCACACAAGAGCCGGAAGGGAAGATGAAGAGGAGTAAGAAGGACAAGAAGGACAAGAAGAAGGCAAAGACGGAGAGCGGTGACGGCGGCAAGGACAAGGCCGAGAACGAGAACGATGAAGGCGGCAAGAAGTCCGCTCCCGCTCGATTTATCTGTTTTGTCGGCAATCTACCTTACGACGCCACTCTCGATCAGATCAACGCCCATTTCTCCAAGATTGCACCCACCTCTGTCCGGCATGCGACCGACAAAGCTAGTGGAAAGAGTAAGGGGTATGCATTTCTCGAGTTCGACCATTACGACAAGATGAAGACGTGTTTGAAATTGTACCATCATTCTATCTTTGATCCGGAGGCCAGGGGTAAGGGGAAAGATGCTCAGCAAGACGACAAAGAGCAGAAGAACCCTAGCAGAAAGCAGAAGGGACGAAGACTCAATGTCGAGCTTACGGCCGGAGGAGGGGGCAAGAGCAAAGCACGCAAGGCTAGAATCAACTCAAAGAACCAAAAACTCGAAGAGGAACGAGGGCGCAGGCGACTGAAGGAAAAGGCTGAGCGCGAGCAGAGTACTCGGAAGCAGAAGGGGCCGCCCGAAACGGGTGCAAACACGGTGGAAGTCAAGGACACTCGTGGGGACGTCCATCCTAGCCGTCTCTCTCGAGTGAGTCACTGAAGCACGGGGGTTTGGGCCGGTGGTGCAAGGTTGACGAATTATGAGGACAAGCATGCTTCTGCGCGAAACATTGGATGTGAATCCCTTCCTATATCAACGCCTCCATTCGCGCCTTGGTTGAAGCTGTATTAGTTGGATGCCCAAATCCTTCCCCCAGCACTTTCAGCTGCGTCCTAGAAGCAGGCCAAAAGGTGAACGGCAAAGGTGTATCAAAGTAAAGAGGAAGCAGCGAAGCAGAGAAGTCTAGGTCCATCTGTTGCCCTGCATCTTGGATCAGTCCTCTTCACAGCCAAAAAACCAATTCAGAAGCGCGCTTGGAAATTCCCTAGATAATGGTGCATCGTGACTTCTTCTTGGTCGTTGTAGGGCGAGGGTTGAGTACAGCTCTTAAGGATATATTGGTCAGCGGCACGCCAGCAGCCCACAGTAAGATTGCGCTCACCTAATGGCTTCATCAAACACGCTCTTCAGATTTCGTTGTGTGAGTGCGGAGCATTCCAGGTATTTCACCGCCTTGATTTCTTTCGCCACGGACAGCGCCTGCTCGTACGAGACTGGTTCCATCTTCTTGGCCCTCAAATTGTCGGCCGTTGCTTTGTCTTCTCGAAGGTCAAGCTTGGTTCCGACAAGGATGATGGGCACATTGGGTGCGTGGTGCTCGATTTCGGGATACCACTGCATTCGAAATCGTCAGCCTGAAAATTCCGAGCACAGAAACAGGGTAATCGCACTTTTGCCTTGACGTTGTCGAAACTAGGAGGCGAGACAATAGAGAAGCATATCAGGAACACATCTGTTTGTGGGTATGAAAGAGGTCGCAAGCGATCGTAGTCTTCTTGACCTGCTGTGTCCCAGAGACCCAGCGATACTGGTTTCCCATCTACCATAACACTGGCCGAGTAGTTGTCGAAGACGGTCGGGATGTATTCGCCGGGGAAAGCATTCGTGGTGTAAGATATCAGCAGACACGTCTTTCCGACAGCGCCATCACCAGTGACGACACATTTTATCGACTGAGTTGCTTGCGCCATGGCTTTGGCGTAGTATCAGGTCCCTTTCCGCAGAAGAAAGCTGGTCGAGATCAATTGAGGAGTGACGAGCCCCCCGAAGTGGCGTTGACGCCTCAAAGGAAGCTTGTGCTGATCGTAGAATCGAGGGACGCGAATTGTATCCTGCAATGGGCGCGTGGCGATTGTCCTCCGGAGCGGCTTGGGCAGATGTTGCACGGCGAGGATGCAGGAACTGGACCTGCAGTTCGGCGGAAGGTCAAGTTGATCACGGGCAGGTGTTGGCTAGTGAGTAGATGCTGGCTTGATGCAGTGCAATGTAAGTACCACACAGTGGTAGTTACAGTGGGCTGTGGACCAGAAGTGGAAGAAGGACAAGCAAAGTCAGGGTCCAAGGGGTGTCGGTGCAACCCAACACAGCACTTGCGGGAGTGTCCGTCGACGACGATGCGGCTTTAGGCTTGAGATTCAGATTTCTGAGGCGGCTGCTGCAGGCGTCCAGTAGTGATCAAAAGAGACCTTGAGAAGTGCGGAGGCCGGTGCATGGCTTATGGGGAGAATGGACGAGTCAAAGACCCAGCAACGTCGCTTGGCCACAGGCTGAGGCGGATTCTGAGACGCTGGAGTGTTGGAGACTTACGGGAGAGGAATCTGTGACAATGGAGCCAATCGGCCGCAAAGGGAACGACTGCTTCAACACAACGCAGTCAGTATGCGTGGACTGACGTGAACAAATCCCAGGCTTCAGACTCGCGTCTCGCGGGATGCCGTTGCTGTTGCCGTCACTGTTTCCACGAACCGGGGCGGACGAGCCAGGCGCCCGCCGTCCGTTACTTACCTTTGTTTGTCAGTATTGGTTCCCTCGAAGCCACCCGGTGGACGATGGACAGAGCCGTCACGGATTTCGAAACCAAGGCTATGGCTATGTCGGGATCCTCCATAGAAGGGTGAGGCAGATAGCGATACCGACAGCAACACGCGCAAACTCTGTCACAAGGTCGGCAGATGCTCTCGATATAGCCCTTCAGTCATCTCTTAATATTCCCACCAGTCTTGACATTCAGCGAACCCAAAGGCGCGACTACTGACCCTGTTGCATTGCAGCTTAGCAGAAGTACCGCCTTTTGTCGCAAACCCGAGTCCAACATCGCGAGCACTATCTATTAGCTGCTGTCACCGACCGTACTATGTTTCTTTTCGCCTAAGTTCACTTTTGTATATCTGTCACAAAGTCCCCAAGGTGCAGGACCCGAGTCGCTGCCCAGGGTATATCGCATTGTTTGATTGGATCGTGACACACGTCAATACAGTGCAAGGGTCGGCACTCGATTCCGCTCAACTTCAAGGTTGAGATCTTGCCCTTCTCAAACGGATCTGACCAGCATCTTCCGGAGCAGGGAGTCGCCGGCAACTATGGCCCAGATGGGACGGAGAAGGTTGATGCTTGCAGCCACCCAGCAGCCTGCAGGGCGATCCCCGGAACAGCTGGCCCGAGATGCCAGCGAAACCGAGCCTTAGGGATGCCTAAGCCTTTTGTAAGCCCCCAAACCAGATAATGATGGACTCGCTCGGGCCCTGACTAACTCTACAGTTGCGAGAGACTCCATGCCTATCCGTCCTGTTGAGCGGGCAACAACCTCTCGAGTCCGACTTCCCAGCTGCTTGATGTAGTTGGTTTAACCACATTCTTCTCTCGGTTAACATCCAGCCAGTCCTAACAGTTAGGATCCTCGTGGATGCCTCTCACTGCCGCTCTCAAGACCTTGAAGGACACCGATTGCCCCTTCCGTTGCCCGTCATGGAAGGCTTCGGCCCGCCGAGTCTCCCTTTCCCAGATTTTACATTGCTGATTGCGTCTCGGACGGCAGGCCTGGAGCGAGGCGACTCTTCGGACTTCCAAAAAATCTGACATACCCATCTGGTGAATTGTTGCTTTTCTGCCGGGTGGCTGGTCTTCAGGAAAGGATAGAACAATTCTCAATCGAGAGCCAAAACGGACCCTGGCCAATGCCTCCTGGCTAGCCAGGCTCTTCTCTAACCATGCCCTCAAACAAAGCTCGAAGCACTAGGTCCACATCCTTTCCGTTGGCAGGCTTCTTACGCCCACTCTCCAGGATCTTTGCGGCTTCGAGAGACGACGATCGCTCCACCAAACACTCATACGAGTAGCAGCCATCATGTCTTCTGGCTCGAGGAAACCTCAACGGCGCTTCCGGTTCATCGACAATAGCAACGTCAGCTCGTCAGGCTCCAACTCTACTCAAGTTCGACGCCATATTATGCAGGAATACATGAGGGAGACACGTTGGGAGGCTCGTTCCCATTCTAATATTGCTGGGAGTTCTCACTCGCCGACCCGCAAGAGAGCTGTGAAAGCTAGGCCGCAGTCACGACCGACACATGGACGTTCCACACAGAAAGCATCGCCGGTTTTCGAATCCCGTGACACCCGGGGCTGTACATCTGCGCAAGGAGCGTCAAAGGAGCAACGACAGCACCAAAGCCATCATGGTGATCCTGCGGAAGAGATTGTTTGTTACAGCCCTGTCCTGGAGGCGGTTCCCAGAAATCCCAGTCTCTCCTTCTTCCTGGGTTCTTCGGCCTTTGCGGAGCTGACGGATATGATCCCCAAGCCACTCGCCGCACGCCCATCGTCCGGGGACTCTGCCGATCGCTCGTCGCCGCATAATCGGCAATGGCTATCACGCGGAGCCACGTCCCAAAGTCCAGAACCACAATCGTATTGTAGTGCTGCTCGGACTGACCCGTTCGACTGCCTACCCATGGACTTGAGCGCTCAGGGCCAAGAGCTTTTCGATTTCTATCCAAACGTCATGCCGGCATGCTCGTACGGGTTTGAGCGACGAAGCCCTCTGGCCCACAACTGGTACCTGTCAGTCTTCATACCAGAAGCCATGAAAGGGGCCCTGTGCTTCCAGAATACAATCCTTGTCCACGCCGCCAACTCACAGGCTTGGGTCCAAGGCCTTCCAGAAACGTGTCTCGCCATTGGACATCGTGCCAAGGCCTCACAGTTGCGTCTTCATCACTACCAGCAATACCCGCATGATACCTCAGATGCGACCATCTCGGCAACGATCTCGGCGGCGGCCTTGGAGGATTTCGATCCCCGTATCGAACGCCGCATCTATGCCTGAATGCACTGGGAAGCGGTTGTGCAGAAAATCAGAGACAGAGGCGGACCAACCGCTCTAGTCCAAAACAAAAGATTACAGATGTTGATCAATTGGTCGGATTACATCTTCTCTGGCTACAAGGGTTAGGGTGCCACATTCTACTTTGACCATCAATCTTCACCAAGACATACGAATGAGAAAGAGGCCGAGGCCATTGGCCGTACTGAAATCGCACAGCAGACTGAAGAATTCCTCATGTTTCTCAAGTGTGCCGAACACCTCGCGCTCGTACAAGCGGGCATGCAGAGCAATCCGGTTTCAAGAAGGCAGCAACGTTTGCGTTACTCGGTCTTCCTACCGGGTCGGCCGCTACATAGCCTTCCTGCAAGTCCAGACGGTGCACGGTATACCGACACGGGCCAGTTTAAACAGTTTATATCCAGGCTGGGTGCGCTGATGACGATCAATACGGCCATATAGGAATACCGCTACTCCACAGAGCTCAGCGAAGGATGCTTTGCCGAGCTCATGGACAATATGATGCCCAATCAATTAGATCAACACCTTTCTGTGGAAGCACTCATACAGATATTGCTGAGTGGCAGCAAAATTCCGGTCCTGCTCCATACAGAAAGGCCTTGGTTTGTGGGTAGAATGCTCAAAATGTCGAAACGACTGTCGCGGCCTACGTTTGAAAGGCTAAACGGGTTGCTCCACAGCTTCCTTACCTTGTGTCCAGAGCTCAGTCCGTCATGGTCGACTGGGAAAACGAGCTACGCACGGAGATTTTGCGGGAGCCCTTGGTCAGTTATCGGTCATGGTTCATGATGAAGCCGGCATGATTCTTATTACCCAGTGGTCGAGAATAGCAGAAAACCCGTCGTGCGTGGCAATCTCGTCTTTTCTCCTAGGATGAGAGGCTTTGCCAGCACCAGCATATTTCGGATCAAGCGATAATTCTTTCAGGTCTGGGTTCCAGAGTCACAAACTCAAAAGTTAGGAGCAGGGCCGGAGACCAAGGCTCGAGTATTCTGCGGGATCATCGATACACAGATACTGGGCAAGACTTGCGCGTCAGTGCGCGTCCCTTGGATGGCGTTGAAGCCGGTCTCGCCAGCTTTTGCCCAGAGCGATGGTTTAGTGTTTTCGGAACAGCTTGAGCTGACTGGGCGGCACCAATAGGCTGGATCCGGGGAAGTCTTAGGGCTCTGTTTCCCACGCGAGAGCAGCCGTAACCTCGTGCTCTTGCGGCCTCGGCCTTTGTTGATCGATCAATCATCACGGCCACAACCTCGTCGAGCAGCCACTGATCGGGCTTAATTCACAGTTGCAGGTGCTTTTCAACATTAGAGCCGACAGCGGAGGAACGCTCAAATCACATACGCGGCTCTCTGTCAGATTATGCTGCTTTTCAGCAGTCTCCAGATGCCCGCCAAATGCTGCTAGTCAGCTCCTGTTGCGCTTCTGCGTGCTTGGGGGCACTGCTTTTAGCTTATGGTGAGCCACGTCGGCACCTTGATGGCTTCGAGCACTTGAACTGTGCTGGGCAACATCAAGTCAAGTGGCAGGTCTACAAAAGTGGCACACTGGTCTTGGGGCCGAGCCCTAATCGCAAATCGTCTCCATGTGAGTATACTAACCAGGAGCTAGATTCGTCTACGCCCGGTGGATAGGATATGGAAGCTGGCTGGTCGAGGCCCTTCAGCTGGAAGTTTCCTCTCTCCATCGAAGTGCTGCCTGTGTTGGTTCTCGCGGCCGGGATCTGGTCTTGTCCGAGTCTCCACGGTTGCTTGCGGAACATGAAGAGACAAGCAGCGCGCACACCGTTCTCAGTCGACTACATAACGGACATAGTCTCGTCGAAGCGGAATATGAACGATTTTTGGACAGCTGGAAGCCGCACGCCATTTCCGCGTGGGCTGGCTTGATTTGATCCCAGTGCCAAGTTTACGGCGGCGTCTGTTGTTGACTTGTAAGATTCAGCTCTTCACAATGTCGAGTGGAGTAAATGCCATCAACTATTGCAGGCCACGAACTTACGGCTATCCGCGCTCTAGCACTAGCAGGAGCCTCATGATCATCGGCGTCTATGATGCACAGGCCCAAGTGTATAAAACCGTCTGCATCGCGTTCGTGGACCGAGTCGGACGCAGGCAGGTGTTGATTCCCGTCCATGAAAGGCATGGGAGCTGCACTCTATGTCAACGCTACTCTGGCCCACTATTACATCGACGGGGAACAGCTTCCTGGTCGCAATGGTAAGGCACTCCGTGCGAGTGTGGCTAATTATGTGTTCGGCTTTGCGGTCCTTTTCGCGAGCCTTGGGCGCATCTCGGGGATATTTTCCAGGGAAGTGTTTTCCACAGCAGCGCGCGCCAAAAGCACCTCCTTGGTCCACGTTCAGAAATCGGGTGTTCAATTTGATCTTCGCCCAAATGCTCGCCTATTGTGCTCACAAGATGAGGTATTGCTACTTCTATGTATTCACCACGTTCAACTGGACCGCAGGAGTTGTTATATATTTCTTCTATTTCGAAACACAAGGCCATACTCTTGAGAGCGTTAACGAGTTGTCGGCGGCTTCAGGTCAGGCAGGAGATCGATATCCGTCGGACAATCAATACCGCCTTGGATGTGGAGAAAGTGATGGTTCCTGATCAGGCAGTTTCGACCAAGCCAGCATCCTGATGTTTGTGATTGATATCCATCACAAGGATCTAGCCAAACAAACAAACCTTCCCTGCATGGTGAGCCTGGAGGGCTGTCGATTGTTACTTGACCCAGCAATGGGGTGGCCATGATTGGGCGTGAACAACAGGGGGAGCAAAGGGCAAGCCTCGCAAGCCTAATTATATCCAAACGATCCACAGCATGTGTTGAGTGCTGCTCTATGCCATCATCAAGGCCGCCGGCGCCATTCACCGCCATGTTGAGGACAGGAAGCGAAGCGTAGGCCGGGCTTTATCCGTGTCTTGAAGACAGGTGCCACAACCACAGACCGGGCTTGCCTCCTCGTTGTCCGTTTCCCCGACCCTGGCGTGATATATCCACCAGGATCCTGCTAATGGTGGGATGGCCACGCGAGGCATGGATGCCCCTCCTCCCCTCACACGAAGTAGTTAAAGTTCCAGACACCGAGTTCGTGTTTCGGACCTGTTCGCTATAAGCATATCGCGCTCGGTTCAGGACTCTGAACGCTTCTACATCTGTATAGAAGAACAGGAGAATCTTTGAGATGATTTCAAGTGGCACCTGAGTCCTAGCGTGCCTGGATACAGCTGCTATTCGGGGGTAAAGCGGTTGCTTGCAGGGCAGAATTGTCTTGGAAGGGCATCTGTGAGTCGCTGTCATTCGTCCATAGGCGACTGCTACTTGTACAGGGGTGTTCGCCTGGACCCTTCAAGCCTCGCCCGTGATCTGCTATCTCCGGTATTCTCGTCGCCTCTGCTCGCACGCAAAAACCACTTGAGCATTCTGAACGTGACCCAACGTGCCATCGAGGCCTCAGAGGATCGGCGACTGTCCGTCCCTACTCGTCGCCCAGCGGCAGAGGATCGACAATCCACGTTGCGATGGGTTCCGGACCGTGGAGCGACTGTCGTATCGCGCTTGCACCACCTGCCTGCGCTGTGATAAACCTGAATAAGGGACCCTAAAAAGGGAGCAAAGGGCAACTCTAACAGCCAGCGAGGGTCCATCGCACAGTTATCCGGTTGGCCTCTGCATCCACGCGGGAGCCCAGCTCCGCAGCTAGGGGCTGCAAGACTGCGTCATTGGAGACGTCCCAAAAGTAGAGGTGGGGGTTAGACGAGCGCCCACGCTGGGTGACAGGCCCTCAGCCCAACCCAGTGGGCGTCACTGGGCGTCAGTGGGCGTCCCCGTAGCCTTTCCTAGGGACGCCCTGGCTTGTTGTTGGGCGAACCCGCAACCTCGTACGCTTCGTACCGCCAGAGTCGATCGCTTTCACACATCTGTTCTTTCCATCGCTATTCACCTTTCTTTCTCTTTTCGTTGCTTCTCTTGATCTTTGCATCGCCCATCCTGCTCTCGCCTAGATTCGACCGGACTGCGGAGGTTTTCAATTCCGAATGCGGCGCCGTGGACCGGCCTCGACAAATCTGTCTTTACCCAGCTATTTGTGACTCTTCTCAGCATCGTATGCGTCATTCGGCTGGCCTCAGCCAGTTGCAGGGTCGAGTCGAACGTCGCGCGTGGATGACTGCAGCAACGCTTCGGTTTCCTCCGTAGCATCTACCCACTCTTCCCGCTGCCTGAGGCTTGGATCGGATGGGCGACCAGGACTTCAACACCCCCCAGTCCCTGGGTCGCCCGTCCGACGAGGCTCTGAGCAATGCCGCGCTCAATTCGACCGCTGGCGCCTCACATCATGATGACGAACATGCTTCAGAGTCACGGCCTGAGTCTCCTTTGCCAGACACACCGCCAAGCGATTCCGGCGCAAAGCCACAGGCGCCCATGCAGAAGCGACGGAGGGTGACGAGAGCCTGTGACGAATGCCGGAGAAAGAAGATCAAGTGCGACGGTAAACAGCCGTGTACACATTGCACGGTCTACAGCTACGGTCTGTCGCGTTCCCCCGTGAATATCTTCGGCTGCTTGCTCGAATGACTGACGCGCAGCTTAGAGTGTACCTATGACCAGCCTTCTAACAGGAGGCGGAACCCGGCGCCGCAGTACATTGAGGCCCTCGAACAACGACTTCAAAAGGCCGAGTCGATATTGCGCACTGTATTACCGGGACTTGACCTGGACGATCCCAAGTTTGACGCTCGCAGTGTCGAGCAGCTGATCGAGCATAGCCGGCCAAAAGCAAATGTCAGTGGTGAAGGACGAGCGCCCTCGGAGGCCGCCAAGCCTGACGACGATGCTCAACTCCAGTCGATGGTCGATAGAACCGGTGCGCTGGACCTTGACGACCACGGTAACTGGGATTTCCATGGCCACTCGTCCGGCTACGTCTTTATGCGGAAGTTCCGCGCACAGTTTGGTGACCAGTTCCTGTCGGAGTATGAGCGTCCCCGCAAAAATCGAACGATAGCCCAGATCCTTGAGTCTCCCAAATCCGCCCACTCGTCACCGATAGATTTCAACCTCCCTCCTCACGTTGACCTTCCTCCCAGAGATGTGGCCATCGATCTATGCCGCAATACGTTGGACGATGCCTGTGCTCTCATGCGGCCGATCCACCGACCGACCTTCTTCAAACGACTTCATTCGGTCTACGACACCGAGCCCGACCAATACAACAACCACCACGTTCAATTCCTGCCGCTGCTCTATGTGGTTCTGGCTGTTGGTTGCCTGTTCTCCAAAACCGAAAACGAGAACACGGTGCTTGATATCAAGGGTTACAAGGAAGCAATCGAGCAAGGGTATGTGCTGGCCGGACAAGAGGGCACCGCTGTGCTAACGTTTAGTCAGATACCAATACTTCAGCACCGCCAAGCAGCTCCTCGACATCACAGACTGCAGGGATTTGGTCACGATTCAGGCCATTGTCTTCATGATAGTTTTTCTCCAGTCCTCGGCGAAGCTACCCATCTGCTATGCCTACATTGGCATTGCATTGAGGGCTTGCTGTCGGTTGGGCCTGCACCGTAACCTGCCCACCAAATTCAACCCTATCGAGTCCGAGGAGCGCAAGCGGATCTTCTGGCTTGTACGGAAGCTGGATGCCTATGTGGGTGCAGCACTCGGACTTCCCCAGATGTTGAGTGACGAAGAAATCGACCAAGAATACCCTTCCGAGGTTGACGACGACTATATCACCGACCAAGCTATTCTGCCAATGCCTGCAGGCACTTTTCCACTCATGCGAGCAGCCAACGCCCACACCAGGTTGACCATGATTATGAGGAAAGTCGTGCGCTACATCTACCCTCTCAAGTCCCTAGACAACTCGAAAGCCGAGCCGGTATATAGCATCAGTCACAAGAAGATCCGCGAGCTCGAAAAGGACCTGCAGAATTGGATGGATGAATTGCCAATGGAATTGAGACCGTCGGACAATTGCGGACGTGAGCTTGAAAGGTATGTTTATGAATTGAATGGCGCACGAGGAGGGCTGACATGATCTAGGGTCCAGCAACACCTACGCATGGGGTATGCCCACGTCCAAATGATGGTCTATCGCCCGTTTGTTCATTATGTATCTCAAGCATGCCAGGCGAGAAACGTGGACAAACGAAGCTTTGCTTGCGCTGCAGCGTGTATCAGCGTTGCCAGGAACATCGTCCACATAATGAGCGAGATGAAGAGGAGGGGGTTGCTGGTAGGATCCTACTGGTTTTTCATGTACACGACATATTTCGCCATCCTGTCCCTCGTATTCTTCGTCATCGAAAATCCGAATAATTCCACCAGCAATGAGATCCTGAAAGATGCATTGGAAGGGAGAGATACCCTGGCGAGCTTAGCGAAGCGAAGTATGGCTGCCGACAGGTGCACGGTCAGCCTGACGGTAAGCAACACCCAATGACAGTTGTCGCGGAGAATCCAATGCTGACGGTTCCGTGCCAGGGACTTTTCGATGTCCTTCCAGAAAAACTAAAGGAACGGCGAAGTTCACTGAATCTGGCTCCAGCAAGCGCTCGAAAGCGGCCTTCGCCAGGATCTGAAGCAGGCCTACTGCAGGAAAGGCAGACTTTGCCCGACCTTGGCGCTCCGGTAAGCTCCAGAGAGCAATCAGGAACACCCAGCAGGGCGAGGACGCTCCCATCAGACTATCTTGCCAAACTGGCCAAACGAAAGTCTCTCCCGGACGCGGTTCTGTCTTCCTTCCAAGAACAGATGCAGAATCCACATTTGATGGGTTTTAACAGCCCATCTGCTTCGTCCCCGCTGTCACCGAACTATCAGTTCACGCCTCAGATAGGGAACGCGCAGATCCCGGATCTTAAGAGTGTTATGTTTCCAAGCGACAACCCTTTTGCATACCCGAGCCAACCAATGAGTGCACTAGAATCAGCTGACGGGCACTACCCGTTCTCAGAGGCAAGCATGACTCCAAACGAGTCAAATCTGTTTGGGACACCGAGCAGTGGCACGCACCAAATACCCCAGCATTTTGGTGGTTATGACTTTGCTTTTCAGCAGGCCTTGGGCGACAATCCCAACCTGGCACAACAGTTTGCAGCACAGGGCAACCGAGATTTCCATGCCCCCTTTACCGATTTTCTGGTGCAGAATGGGATCGGGCATGATATGAGCCATCTGGGTGCGATTCCCAGATCGACGGAGCCGGGGACCATGAACGATCTAAATGGCACGGCGAACGCAGGTGCATACTGGAAGAGCATGGGTGGTGGACAGGGAGGTATAGGACCAGCGCAAGCGCAAGCGCAGGGCCTGCAGCCGACGAACTTGGATTATTTCGGCTCCGAGAGCTGGAACCCGGCATGGGCGGAGCAGCAATATGGACACCGCTTCCGCACCGAAGGTTGATACGTATCTGGCGTTCACTCTTAGGTCCTGGGATACAGTGGTTCCAGGCATTGGCATGATTGCACGGGTTAATGAAAAGGGGCAGGCATTGCTATTGTGATACCACGGATTTGCACTATCTCGGCGTACGCGTCATTCTGCACGAGGCTGAAGAGCCGTTGATACCATTCGAAGACGCCGACATCGAGGTTGGCCTCTGGGACGATGCAAGACGAGATGAGACGTACATGTGCAGAGAGGCGATGCAGGACATGGATATATGTTGGCTTGTAGTCGAACCCGTTGAGGAGCAATCGAAATGATATGAGGACCAGAGCCATCGACCGAAGACGCAGGTCCGGCCTACGCCAGAAGGGCTCTTCGTCCTGCCACGCTCAACATCCAGCTCCATTGGATGTACGCGCACACCGTAAAATATGTGCCGATGCTTGAGCAGATTTCTGAAATTGGGATCGCCGTAACCAACTTCACGGCAGGCAGACAGGTGGTGTCCCCATCTGCCCAAGATTTCCGCTGAGTTCTTGGAGTCTTGGGATCCTTGGAACGTCCCAAGAATTCCGCCAGACATTGGCAAACGCTGGGCAACACGCGTCCCGAAACGGCGGACGTAGCAAAGCGGGCAAAATTTCATTTTCATCTCGAGCGAGCGACGACAGCCCAGGCTTGCTTGCGCAAGCGGGGTAACTCCACCACCTCAACTCTGTCGCTTAACACAAGTCAAAAGCTAGAGCGCATGATGGCGTATTTGGGGGCAATGATTGGCAGCCAGGAGTCGAAATGTTCATTGTTGATGACGAGCAAGCAGGACCTGGCAGGACCATGGATTTTCAAGGGCGCCTGAGGCGAACTCTGGTGAACTCAGAGTGTGGCCATGTGGCATGACGAAGCTACGGATCGATCTTTGTGAGTTACTCACGCCGAAGAACGCATCTCGGTCGTTGGTGCCGTCACTACCTCGTATGCCCTGTGGTAACCGTGTCGACCCTCGCTCCACGTGGAAGCAATACCACAATACTCACACTGTGCACGCTGTAGGCGATGCTGCTGTAAACCGCTTTCGGCACGGCCTCGTATTCGCGAGGATGGACGGAACCAAAGCGCATCCCCAGAAAAGGCAATGCTGCGTCAGTCCAACCAAGCTTCGCACAACGGCCAGCTGTGAGCAAGTTGCTTGCACGAAAGAAGCAATGTACAGTATCTGCTGCATCGTATCGTCCGGAGTGCTTATCGTCGATGCCTCGGATGCCAAAACGAAACGCGAGAGATGGGAAGCGAGAGGCCCAAAGGCAGCCCCTCAATCGGAGAATGCATGGCAAAGCGAAGTCCCAAGAGTTTCCGGAGCCAAGGGGCAAATGAGAATGTGAGCTGAATGGGTATGGGCCGCCTAGAAGCCCCCGTTATCGCCAGATTTGCCACCTGCAACACGACCCAGACATTTGGCTGCGCCTCCTTCCAAGTGTCTTGGTGCATTTTTCCTCCCTTGGCCATGCTCGTCCCGCTGTCCAAGAACTCCTCTCGACCCAAGAAAGACCAAGACCATGAGGAGATTTGATCAGGCCTCCTCCGCTCAGTCGTCGCCACGGTGAGATTCGGACCGAGTGTTCGGTCAGCAGCTCTATTAAATGCGCGTGCGGCAACGCTGCCCTGGGAAGGTGTCGCAGGATCTTCCCGGAGTGGTCTGCTCTTTGCGAGCTGCGTATCACGCTGACAGCCGACTCGAGAGACTCGGGCCTGGAGGGTTGAAGGCCGCTCAGAGTTGCTCTCTAGCCGGCGCGCTGAAGCAGGAATTCCCCACCCAGATGCACCAGCTTGCGCCGCGGATTGGCTGGATTGCGTAGGTTGCACTTGGCATGTTTTAGCGGCTCGGCGTTGCTCCTGCCTCAGTTTGAATCGGCGCACGCCTCCAGTGGCCTCCCTTCCTCTCAGTGCCACGGATGCATGCCAGTGCCAAAAGCCAAATGGGTTCTTTCCCTCTGGTCCGTGATGAGTGTCTCGCTGGGCCAGTTCAGCTCCCGCCCTTCTGCCTCTCTGAGAGAGCACTTGTTTCGATGAGTGGCTGGCCCCTCATTGCCCTCTATTTCTCCCGACCAAGCACTGTGTAGCTCTTTCCCTTGTAGATAAAGCTATTTCCCGTGAATCCCTGGCCACATCGTCATTCTAGCCGCCGCTTGAGTCAGTCAGTTGGCCCCCGGGACGTGAGTCTCTCCTCTGGCATAACTTACATACTCCCCCCGGCTACTTCGCTGCTGCTCGCGCAAAATCTTCCCTCTTTTCCGGATACCCTTTCATTCACTATTCCCTCACTTTCTCTTCACTTCACCACCCAGCGCAGTTGTCTCTCGCGTAACCTCCCCTGTGAGAGGCGCACTGCGGGAAAGATCAACTTCGTGGTCTTTTCAAGTCGCGCTCGAACGTCGAAGAAGTCGTTTTCTTGGCTTTCTCGACGGCAAGCTTGGCGCCAGCATCTGCATCCTCTTCCGCCGCGACAATGTCAGAGAACAACACCACTACCCCCAATACTGCGGCGACGCAGGACGCGACCCAGCAGCAAGGTCAACTCCAGACGCCGCTGGCTTCGAATCCTGCTCCGAATGTCAACTCGGCAGGTGAGAACTTGCAGTGCCAGTGGCAAGGATGCGGCGAGCGCTGCCCGACCGCTGAAGCCCTCTACGTGAGTTCACGCCCTCGTCAAACCATGTGGACCTCGCTGACATGATGCTCAGGAACATGTCTGCGAGCGTCATGTTGGTCGCAAGTCGACGAACAACCTCAACTTGACCTGCGCCTGGGGCCAGTGCCGCACCACCACGGTGAAGCGCGACCACATCACCTCTCACATCCGAGTCCATGTGCCGTTGAAGCCTCACAAATGCGAGTTCTGCGGCAAGGCCTTCAAGCGCCCCCAGGATCTCAAGAAACATGTCAAGACTCATGCTGATGACAGCGTCATCATGCGCTCCCCCAACCTCGAGCCAGGTGGCGGCCAGCGTTCGGTTCAAAACGGCATGGGACAAGGTGGGCACTACAACGCCTCATACTATGGTCGCGGTCTGACTGGACAAGTTCCTCAAAACTACTACGCGCCTGCTATGCCGGGTCCCCACGACTACGCCGCCCAACAGCACCCTAACCAATATTACCAACCTCATCCTCAAGTTCCGGTACGTGGTCCCCCTTTATGCCACCCGGTGAGCACAAACTGATTCATCACAGACAGGAGGACACCCGGGCTACGGTCCAGTGACTTACTACAGCACCGCTCCGCCCACCGCCAGTTATGACTTTGAGGCTCGCAAGCGTGGTTTTGATGCGCTCGATCATTTCTTCGGCCAAGTTCGACGTCGCGAAGTTGATCCCATCAACTTCCACAATGTCAGCCGCCGTCTCTTTGAGCTGCAAGGTCTTCAACTGCCTCAGATCATCCCAGCTGCTGTCCCAACCCCTGCCTATCAACCCGTCGCAGTTGGTGGCGGCTATGGCCAGGAAGATCCCATTCAAGCCTACAGCCTCCCACCAATGGGCAACGCAAAGACCAGAGAAGATTTGACCTCGATCGACCAGATCCTGGAGCAGATGCAAGCAACCATCTACGAGCAGGATGCGCATCTCACCGCTGGTGTCGCCCCTACTGGTGCTGGGTATGTCACGTACGCCAGAGCTAGCAATAGCCCACCCAGCACTTCTCATCATGGATCTGCCGCAGCCCAGGCCAACGCTACCTCGTTGCTGCAGCACGGCCACCAAGAGAGCATTGCCAGTAACACTACTGACGCCAGCACCCCTGGACTCACCCCGCCCTCATCCGCCCAGAGCTATACTTCTGGCCAGAGTCCTCTGCCAGGCCATGCCGCTCCGACCAGCTCTGCCATGTACCCTACCCTGCCAGCCTCTGCTAGCGACATGGCCTATGCCGCAGCCAACGCTGCGACGCTTAGTGGTCTGTATGATGAAGATCGCCGTCGGTGGGAGGGCGGCCGTCTCCAACGCGCCGCTCCTGGCAAGGGCAGAGATGATATGGACATGGCCAGCGATGGTTCCGCCACGCCTCCCGCGTCGGGCATCAACGCGGAGTCCAAAGGCAAGAAGAGAGATTCTCCTGTCAGCAGCGTTATCGACCCTGCTCTTGATACTGCTGACACGCCACGCGAATCCAAGGACAGCCCACCAGACCAGACCGAGACATGGGTCCAGAACATGCGGCTGATCGAATGGATGCGTGAATTCATCAAGAAGAAGTTGGAGACTGGTGACTACGACGGTGCTACGCCAGAGCCGGCCAAGGACGTTACGAAGACAGATGTCGGTGAGCAGGATGATACCGAAATGGGCGGTACCGATGACCACAAGGAGAAGACCACGGACGCGGAGCAGCTGTACCCGGTTCTAAGGCATGTCGAGGAGAGCGCCTAGGTGGCGGTTCATGCCTATCGACATCTCATTGAGGTCCCGGTCCAGTATCGTTACTTCGGCTGAGGGGTGGGTGCAGTCACACGAAGTGCGGAGGCCGGTTTAGCCCTTGATTGGTGTATGGTTTTTCATCTTGTCTTGCTGGGGCGTTTTAACGGCGTCAAAACCGGGGAAATCGACGATGAACATGACATGGGTTGAAAGTCAGGCGGAGGGATACCAGATTCACCGCATTGACGTTCATACGTTGAATTACGACGACAGAGGTTTAGCAGATGACGGAACAGAAGAAGGCACATACATTCTTGTACGTGTGCAAGCCATGCCGACCGTCATGAATAGCATAGCATAGCACAGAATGGCACAACACGGCATAGCATAGCTTAGCTTACCTTTACTCGCCAGGACGTGGCAGAATGGCATGACACTGTAATCCAGACATCCTGCGAGTCAAGAGTTTCCCACTTGTTTACTGTACGTAGTAGAACCCAGGTCCCTGTTTCGGTCTCCTTGCCCGTCTCCTTGCCTGTCTTCTTGCCTCGTCGAGCTTACACAATCTCGCGCCGGTGACAGAGTGGAACTGATGAGCGCGGGTGAGAGAAGTCGGCCAGAATCAAGGCGTTGACCACATAAGACGGAGTGTGAAGCCCAGGTCCCCCTCCATTCTTTTCTTCTTGTCTGCCCACTTGCCTGTCTTTTTGCCCTTGTGGAGCGTACGCAATCTTTCCGTCCCCGACTGCGTGGAATTGAAGAGTATGTGTTAGAGTAGTGAAGAATCCGCGCTGCCGTGCTGAGCTGACGTTGCCTGCCTGCCTGCCAGGTCGGTGGCGTGGAGATGATTCTTCTAGAGTACACACATACATACAGTACCTTGGTTATCTATCTATCTACCCTACCATGCATGGTACATTCATACATGCACGCCCCCCGTTCGGGGCCCGCACAGCGCAACACAACACCGCATGGACATGTACATGTATGTGCATATGTGTATGTGTATAATTACTATGTATGGATGAAACAACGAGGCCTGGATTCGGACGGCATCGAATCATTTGATTACTATTGTTGATTAGTGGGTGGTTGTAACAATAACAATATCATCCTGCAGTAACTTGTGCGTCCGTCCATCCGTTCATTTATTCGGTTTAGTTACGTTACTGGTCTGGTCGACCTCTCGGGTGCGCCCCCTTTGAAGATGAGTTCCTCCGCGCCGTCTACTGTATGTCCAAGACCCCTACCGACCGACCGACCGACCGGGCCAGCTGTGCGTTCCGCGCTAGTGTGTAAGGTACATATGCGCCCATGTTGTCCCTGTCTTCGTGTCCGTGTGTCGAAGTGTTTGAGTACTCAAGCGTCCAAGGACTCGAGAAATCCAGGTATCCAGGTATCTAGGTACTCCAGTATCCAATGTAGTCAAGTACTCAAGTACTCAAGTATCCATCCGTCCTCCCACGCAATGCAACCTTGAACATACACACCGTACGCCACGCCATGCTACAGTCACTACATTATGAACCAATTGTACATACGGAGTACACAGTAGGGACTCCGTACCTAGGCAGGTACTCCCCTTGACTGGACTACCCTACACAGAAGTACGGTAGCGAATTGTTCGGCTCGTGCGATCCGCCAGTGGCTCATGCTCATGCTCATGCTCATGCTCATGCTCATGCTCATGCTCATGCTCATGCTCATGCTCATCATCCACTAAATTATGGCGAACAAACATGGTCATCATGAATGAGTGAATGATTACGTGTCCATTCGATCTCGGCACAGGAACGTGCACGGACCTGAGCTGAGCCGACTTAAACTTGGAGTGACGTGACATAATATCAAATCCGTTGTTCCCCAAGCACTCGTCGTCTGTGCAGCGGCGGGAGGTGAAGAAGGACGCTCATTTCATTTCATCGACAATTCCACCTGCTCTCGTCGCCATGCAGCGAGGTGAGCAAGAACGACGCCATTTCGTCAACAACTCCACCTGCTCCCGTCGCCATGTCGCGGAGTGAGGAAGGACGCTCGCTCATTTCATCAACAATTCTAGCTGCTCCCGTCTCCGCTCGCGGGCTCGCATGCTCAGACTGCTCTGCGCGGCGGGCATGTCCTTGACCTCACCCAAACCTAGCGGGTCGAGATCATCTGCCACGCCGAGGGGCTTCTGTTCGGTGGAAGGATTACTGTCTGGCTCGACAGCATCATCACCCTTCTCATGGGGCGTCGGTGTGCTCTGCTCTTGTGTCGTGATCTCGGCTGCCCTTTGATCTGCGTCAGTCCGCTGTTCTTGACCTGCCAAGGCAGGGCTCCCTGGCAGCGGCGTACGCTTGGCCTCGTTCCCGTGCGGGAAATGATGGATCATGACTGTCGACTGGTCGGAAGTTGAGAGAACGTTGGCGGTACCGGCCTGGGAGTCATCCTTAATGGCTCGGAGGCGGTCGCTCATTATTCTTTCAGGGCTTGGCTCGTTGGGTTGTTTGGAGAGGCCGTGGTCCTTGCGCGGGGTTGCATCCTCGGACTCGGGTGGGTTGGGCGTCCGCGATCGCGAAAGCGGTGGTTGTGGCATTGATGACGACGGGCTCCTCGACCGAGCTGCAGAACGTCCAGGCACCTCGGAACCCTGGGCGGGCTCTTGCTGCGCACGAGGAGAAGTCGCCAATCCAACGGTCGCTTCGCTCGTTTCCACGCCTACGAGTACAGGTGTCCTAGGCCTGGAAACAGGCGCGCTGGCAGAAGACGAGTATCCAGCTTGGGATGCAGGAACAGAGGTCCACAGTTCAGACCCTTCAGCGTCACTTGTACCATTAGGCCGAGCTGTGGCCACAGGCTGAGTCTTCACATTCATTTCCTCGTCTGTGCGTGCAAACAGTTCGTTCCACCAGCGCACCTCATCCGGCTTGGGAAACATAAGCCTCTCCTTGCCTCGTACATTGTCGTCGATCGTAGGGTCATATTTGGGGTTGAGGAATTCCTCTTTACGGGCGATAAAGTAGTCCCATACACTTCTCGTGCGCTCGGCCAGATGTAGCTCTCTGCGTTCTCGTTCATTATCGCCCAGGAACGTGCCATACTGGCAGGAATACAGGTGATAGAGGAGACGGCGGAGGAACCGCTCAGTAAACTCGAAGCGGGTGGGGTATTGGTACAGGAGCTGGTATGTGGCGTCGAGAAATTGGTGGAAAACTGGAGACGTTTCTTTCACCTTGGTGACGACCTTGTCCTTTTCCTTTTTGTGGGCGCCGGAAACGATTCGCCGAGCGGATTGAGACTCTGAGTCGTAGTTTGCTGCAGTACCCGCGTCGGCGTCAGAGTCGACGTTGATTGACTCCCTGGACTCGTTGTGCTTGCTGTTCGAGAAGAATCCTTTTGCGCTCAGAAAGGCGTTCTCAAACGTGGCCATCGCTCCACTCTTCTGGTCCTTGTCGTCAACATCATCACTGCCTCGGCCAATTCGCTCGTTCTCGATCTGAAACCACTTCTCCGAGCTTAGGAATCCAGATCGGTGCTTGAACATGTGTCCAAAGCTGAGCCAATCCTTCTCCACGAGCACCATGAACCCCTCGAGCGTGCGGTAATAGGGGTCTAAGCATATTTGGCTGATTGAAGACAGTTGACTCGTCCTGTCCCACCCGTCACTGCAATGAATGAGTACATGGCTGTGCTGGAGCCCGACTTGGCGAGCAATCAGGGCGGATCCATCGAGAATGAGGCCGATATGCTTCAACCAGTTGCTTTTTTGCAGTAACTCCTGATTAGGCCCCAGCGGCGTCAGGTCGGAATCCTTCAGAGAATCTATCACTTTCTGGAGGCTGTCCCGCATGACATGGATGTTGTCGATGCCCAGGTATGCCTTGGTGGCGAACTTGTAGTTGCTCATATCCTCCGACCCCATGCCTTGGGTCTGCATGACCAGCGCATTGATGGTTGGGCGTGCATCGACGATCATGTTTCGTTGTTGAGCCCCGTACACCATTGGTCTTTTGTCATCTGAGCCTTCGGGTGCATCGTCATCGCCACGAAAGCGGGAGATGATGGCATCCTCTACCGCTTCAGCGTCTGCCTGCGAGATCTGCTCGTCCAAGACCACCGAGCAATTGGTCTCTTTGCTTGACCCTGACTCCTCGCGCTCGGGCGGAGGGGAGCCGTATGCCGACAGTGGCCTTTCCGCCCTCGTCGTGTTGAAGATTGCAGCTACGAGCTTTTCGTCTTGGATGCTTCTATTTCCCCTGACACCGACCAGTGGCTGTGACGAGCGAGTAATGGTGCAGTCGTTGACGGGATGAAGATATGTGAGGACGGGTATCCGTGCTCTCGATCTGTAGCGGCCGGCATAGTTCAAGGTGTTATCTGAGATGTTCGCCGGAACAGCCAGAACCGCCGGGTACGTCGGGGAGAACTGGTAGTCCTTGTTGATGGTGGAAATCCTCCAGTTTGTCTGTCTCTTCTCATCACCCAGACCCATCCGTCTCCACTCGCGCATAGGGTCATAAAGAGCCCAGCCTTTGCCCTGGACATCTTTCTCTGGTCCTGTCGGGTGATATGAGAAGGCGTAGAGCTTCTCGATCCCGCTAAGCTTGCATGTCCACGCCTTCACGCTGTCGTAGACGTCCCTTGCCTTCCGGTCGTCGTTGAAATAGAAGCAGTAGAAGTTGAAGTCACGGCAACGTAGCCGGATAGACGAGGGCTGCCTCGAGGCGGTAGGACTCGGTTGGAAGGTGCAGAAGTGGATGATTGGGTAGGTGATCCAAGTCTCGCGTGGTCGAGCTCGACTTCCGTCGGTGGCAGGAGGGGCATGCACAAAGATGATGTGGTGGGGCGTCAGGTGTAGAGTGCCGTTGACTTGCGTCCCACGCCGCGAGAGGGTCACGTCGTCGACCTGTAGAGAGAACCGTCAGCGAGACAGGTCAGGGTATGGTGCAACCGTCCAACCTTCGCGATGCGCGTGCGTTCCATCGCCATCTTGTGCCGACTTGTCTTGGATGTGCTCTTGCTGTTGTTCGCGGGTGTGAGGGGCTCGGGTAACGACGACTACGCGAAGAGTGGCATCTGGATTTGTCTAAGACGGCATTCCTCTCAGTTGTGACACCGATCAGTCTAAAGCGCAGGAGCCGTTCGCCAGGCAGATCGGCGTCAGAGTGAAATGCCACGACAGCCCGCCGCATCCACGTCTTTCCTAGCGCAGCCTCGTCTGTACTACCCGAGACAAGGCTGTGGTTGTGGTAGTGATGGCTGGACATTCAAGAGCTGAAACAACGGAGCCGCATGATCAAGTCGTCTTCTTGATTCGCCGCTACTCAGACAATGCGTGTTTGCTTTAGTAGCCACGTCGCCTCATCTCAGTCAGTCACACCATGGTGCTCCTCTCCGCATGTCGTCTCATCCGACGTAGAGATGATTCATACAACCCTTGCTGTCATGACTAATTGTACAAATCGCTGAACCCGATGTCCATCCTCTAGGCCCTCGTCTCTAGAGGCATGAGAGGCGCCCGTTCATGCATGTTGACCATTACATTCGTGGCACTGCTGGTTCCCCAGTTCGCTTTTCCCGGAGAAAACGCCTTGCTATGTTCAAAAAACAAAAGAAACACTCCAATCATGTCGGTTTTAGTCCCTGTCTTAGACATTAAATCCAAATTCAAACCTGTGGTTATGCCCGCTTTCCGACATGCATGCGTCGCCTGTTCGCTTTACAAGAAGTCTTCGATATTTCGAAATATCTCGGGTCCTTCGCCCTGCTGATGGGGACTTCGCGGGTCAAAAGGAACTGGTATGGTATCTCCTGGTGCCGCCAGGTGTATCGATGGTCGAATCTGTGGGGGCAGTAAACCACCTTTTGACGGCTTCTTCTTGAGTTTCTGACTCACGGCCAGGTCTCCTGCGACCGTGATACCGAATGGTGATGCCATAAACTCGGCCGCCCGAGGTGAAAATAGCGACGGGCTGCTGGGTTCCTCCATGGCTAGATCCATTTTTGGTGAGCTGGTCAGGAGTCCCAACCGAGGAGTCTTCGAGGGGTTGGACAGTGGTTGAGAAGGCGAGGCATCGAAGCGCTCTCGAAATGGCAGCGGCCGTGGGGATGCACCCTGTGGAGAACTCTGGGTGCGAGGCGGACTCGGAGTCTCAGCAGCAACTGCCAATTCAGGAGTCTTTGCTGGTTCAGGGGATGATCGTGCGATGCCTCCCAAGATCTGGCTGAGCTTGATGGGTGTGGCCACCGCAGTCGGCTCGTTCCGCGGGAAAAGGGGAACCGGAGGCAGCTCTTTATTCAATCTCAAAGGCGCCGCGGCCTTTGGAACATGCGAAGCAATGATTGCGCTGCTAGAAAGCGGCGCCTGTCCATCAGCTTGAGACGGAGCTTGCCAGGACGACTGCTTCGCAATGGGTGTATCCATTACCGGAGAGCTCGACGATTTAATCTGCCACCAGCTCGATTTAGGTTTGTTGCAATGGTCTCCGTAGACGTCCTTGACCACCTTTGCCCGGAAATCCGTCAACTGATAGATCAGACTCATGTTGGGCCCGACCCATTGACTTCGCTGTTTGACCGCCATGTACACCGAGTGGAAATCTGGCTGGTAACCCTTGTACAGACCATATGCAATCACCAGTGATGCTGATCGACTGACGCCCAGCTGACAGTGTATGAGCACCTTTTTGCCCTCTTGAACCCGCTCATCAATGATTCGGCATAGACAATACAGATCCTCCAGTATTTCTGAATTATGATCCCATGGTACATGCAAGTATTCAGGTCGTTTTGCTTGACTGAATGAACTCGGTCGAGGGGTGGAAGGTGTCGGCAGGTCACTTTGGCGAGGCCACTCCCAGGCCGACTTGAAGGACATTTCGGAGATAGCGGTCTGTGGTTCCGATATCTCTGGCTTTGGAGCGTCCATCAGAAAGGGATTCTTGATTTCCTTGGCCACATTGATGACCGTGTCGAACTTGCTTGCTTCTTCCGCGGTGGGTTCGAGATACAAATACACTCCAGTGTCGTAGATCAGCACTGGTCCCTTGGGGTAACCTCTCTCCTGAGTTTCCTGTGACTTTTGCGCACGGTGGCTTTCGTCCTCCTCCTTCAGCTCGGGCAGCTGACTATTGACGGATTGACCCGAGCTACTGGAGTCCGAGCCTTGACCGGAGATAACAGTACCAGAGGCGGGTAGGTGGAGAAAAAGGCCACCAGGAGGTTGTTTCTTCGGCGAAGCCAGCGAGGCGAGTGCTGGCGACGAAGCCATGTGGTGTAATACGGGCCGGAAGCTAGGTGTTGGGGGGACGTCCATGGCCCGATTGAATGTCGACTGTTGAAATCCAGGGGTCCGGATTGTCAGATTCGTCGGCTTCCTCCGCCCTGTTTTCGGCGCGTCCTTCGAGGGGGAAGTGGGTGCTGAGAACGCGTGAGATTCGAACCCATGCGAAGTCGCGGGCCGCGAGAGGACTACAGCGCCCATGTTCAAGGATAGATTCTTGACATTCTTTGGAGCGTCAGGGACCAAACCAGGCCTCGGTGGCTCGTCCTGGGGTGGCGGTATCCTCTGGGGCGGAGAATTTCGAGGTACTTCTATCGATGGTCTGATCATAATGTTCCGGAAAGGAGAGACTGGGGCATTCGATGACGCTGACTCGGGGGACGAGCCGGGCGAGGAGTCTGTTATGACGGGAGAGTCAAAGGTGGAATTGGTGTTTGTGGGCGAGGAGTCTGTTGAAGTCGAGGTAATAGAAGTGACGCTGTCGCGGTGGTGAAGAGAAAGAGCAGAGCGTTGAATGGCGGCCTCGGACGGAGGGCTTGCGTCAGTAACCAAGACCTGGGTGTCACTCTCTGGTATCGAGCCGGTAGCAGCAGCAGCCAGTTCTTCCATATCCTTCAGCAGGCTTGAATCGGGTTTTCCAACGACTGACATGAAGGACGGAAACGGGGTTGACATGACCGAGCCGACCTCGACGTGGGGCATATTCGAGTATTTGGTCGGATAGAGAGGAGGACGCCGCTTGATGGCGGGAGCGGTGAATTGGGAGGAATCAGGGCAAGCTATCGACGAGGCTGAGGATGTTGAAGCATGGCGCACGCAGCGGCGGATTGTACTCGTGATATCTTGGTAGTCGTTGGCCAGATCAAACGATCTCTTGCGCTGGTGACGGTCAGTGAGGCAGTCCATTGAGGCTCTTGAGAGGGTGCAAGGGCAGTGGTGACAGCAGGCAGCAGGAGAACCATTGCACCACCGCATCAACAAAGTTAAAGGTCAGAAGGGAGATGTAGTATGGACGTACAATGGAGGAGTGGCCCAAGTTGAGGCCTCAAAACAAACAGTTACAGCTGAAGAGTAGCGCAAACAACGGTCAAAGAGCAAGAGTGTAGCAGCTGCCTTGTCCCTGTCGCGAGTGTTTGCTGGAGTTGCTTCCCAGCAGTTTCAGATCCGGCGCGTCTCCAGTTTATCCAACGTGTTGCGGCTGAGCCTCGACCACCGACTCCACCAGGTCACAAATGTGTGTAATGCGGATTTGGGACGGTGGGATCAGACTACCGCGCCGTGAAACGGGTAATGGTGTATGCGCAGGAGAGGGCGAGCACCGACTATCGAAATGCGACCGGCTGGTCTATAAAGTTGAGGTCGCAGAGACCGAGGGGAGCGTGAGAAGTGAGTCGTCGACGGCGGCGGCTTCGTGCAAATCAGAGCAGCTCCTGAGATCGCTGGCGGCAACGCAAAAGTGGACTTGGACGTGGACTTTGCGACAAGGACGGGGTTTCGAGGAGAGGGACAGTCTTTGGTGGGCCGCTCGCTCGACTCAGCCGACTGGCAAATGACCACGCACGAAGCACGCGGATGGCGCAATGAAGCCAGACAGCCACGACCTTTCCCACTGGTGGAGATGGATGGGCCGGTGCTTGAAAAGCGCGGGCTTGCCGTTGGACCTTTCCTTTGGGCAAAGTCAAATGCGCAGGCTGGAAGTGAGAAGGATGTGAGGATGTCGGGATCTGGCAAGCAACACTGCTACCTGCCTGCCTCGCTGCCTACCAGTCAGCGCTTCACTGCACAAGGGCTCCCTCGGCGCTTGGACAATATTCTAGGGTTGCTGCAACAGGCGAATCACCAGGAGTGCCCGGCTCAGGGCCGTGGCAGTCCCAGCCAGCGATTGGTCCGTCAGCGATCGAGCCACAGGCCTGAAACGCATGCAGCCCCCAGGCGAACTTATTTTAGAAACAAATTTGCCGCCTGGAGCTCAGGCTGCCGGAAGCGGGCGAGGGCAACCGAGGGGCACATTAGGCATGCCCCAGGAGTCTCGATAGAAATGATATCGTGCATCTACAGACGAGCAGCTATTGTTGCTTTAGAAGTCAATAGTTCACTGCACAGTTGTGAGCCCAAAGCCTCGAACAATCCACCGCAGGTGGCATCGTGTGTACCCGCTGTCGGTAGAAGAAAGGACCCAGCGCATCAGAGTCGATGCATGAGACCTGCAAGATTGCCATGGCGTTTCAGATTGCTACACCCAAAGCAAAGTGCGCCCCGCCGTCACGGCCGACTGTACGTAGTCAAGTGTCTTCCAAATATGGCGTCCCGTCGCAACCTACGCTTTGCAGCACACAGTACTCCGTACCCTGAGAATAACTACGGACAAGGGGGCCGCTTTTCTGCCTTCTTCTTAGCTGTCCTCTATCGCATCTTCCCAGAAATGGCACCGTACGAAAAGTGATCCGAATATATTGTCCATGAGGTAATCTTGCCGGCCGCTTTCCAACATCATCCGAGCGTTCTCATTGCGGCAGCATTTACAGCCCCATGGCTTCGTGTTCGGTTACCGACGAAGAGCAGCAAGCGAGGACTCGGAACTGGACACCAGCAACGTGGCCATCGGTCCCTCGCAAGGAGTCCGGCTCTCTCCAGCAAGTGCTGAAAATAAGTTAAGGCATGCGCAAGCGAAATCACGAAACGTCCCTGACTTTGCTGACGGTATCGCCTGGACTTCATCAACTTCGAACTTCAAAGCTCATTCCATGCGAGCTCCTGGGTGAGTAGGAGTGTCAGCTATATCGCTCGCAATGCTCCGTAACATCCCACCATACCCATGTTCGAAGAATCCGAGTTCCAGTCGCCGTTTCTCTGATGCCATATCCCTTTTGTCTTCCTCCAGGACGCCGTGGACTTTTTAAACCATCTTTGTTCATTCTTGTTCTTCATTCTCCCAGACGCCGCTGGGTATCATGCTTGGTCCTTGCTAATCCAAATCCCGTCGTCAATGCAAATGGTAGGTCTCTCTGAAGATATAGTCTATTAGAGAAACATGAATCGGGTGAAAAACAAGAGAATCCGCCAAGCCATGACGCCAATTTTCCATTATCATTTGCGCCGATTTCCTCCCTCTTCAATACGCTCTCCCTTGGGTTTTCTTCTTCACATACGTTTCGCCGACGCTGGGCTTCACCTTGTGATTGACCTTGTTCCGGACGTTCATGGCGGCCGAGTAGTGTGAAAAGGAAAAGGAGGACCAGTCCCGTTGAGTCCGCGTCGGGCTTGACACCTCGACCACTCCTTTGATCAGCTTTCTTTGAGGCTTGTCGTAGGTGAAGATCTCGTCAAAATCAAAGTCCTTGGACGACAGATCAAGAGCATCGAACTGCGTGGCCGCCTGGTCTACCAGGACCCGCTCCGCTTCTGATAACGAGATGTCAAAGCTGGCAGTGCGGGCATGCGGCACCAACTGCACTCTAGGAGAGTTACCCGGTGCGGTAGATGATGTTGAATGTGTGGAGGATGAAGAGCCCTTTCTTTCGGTCATTGACGAGCGGCCGGAACCCGAATCCGCCGGCTGGGGGTTCTCAGACGGCGACCGAGACGTGGAGCGATGAAGGGCTGCCATGGCTGAGGTCCTGACGTGGAATCTGCCTGCTACCACCAGACGGGTGGATGGCTGGAGGTTATGTACAAGAGTCCTGGACTGGAGACTTCGCAGGCACGGGCGCGGTGTCGCGACGCCCGGCGTGAGGTATATTGGTCCGCGACGTCTGCACTGGCTCGGCGGCAGTGGTCGGGATCAGCTGTACACTGACACCGAACGAATGCAGATGGCCGAGAATGCACAATGACAGTGGAATCTTGATGTCACTCGTATTTCGTGTCCCGTCTTCTCCACAGGTACCACGTAGTGGCAGGGGATGGAACTGCCTTCCCCGGTGTCTTACGTGTGCTGCCTGCCGGCCGGGATTGGTGTTCCTGGGATTCTTCTTCCGTGGTTCCTGTGTTTGTACTGGAGGAAGATGGGAAGCATAGAAGGTCGGGAAACCGGATTAATGCCACGTACGTACCTTATATCTGTGGTCCTAGGCAGCGTGGAGCGGTATCGGATTTGGCAGAGCGGCCGGAAACTGAGGACAAAGACTCATCCATTGCTCAGACAACATGCAATGTCGATTGGATATTGCGACATCAAAGGCACGAATAAAAGCTTAAAAGTACTCAACCGGCAGAGCCTGCTCACAGAGGGGGGCTGTTTAAGGTGCTCATTCTGCGTCTCCGCTGCCACGCTGGAATTGCTCAAGAACTATTGCGAATGGCGTGTTCAGGCCAACGTGTTTCCACCGCGTTCCGTCGAGCAGGATGATCGAAGGGTGGTGGCCACAGGGAATGCGAGAACCCGCACGCTCGCGATATTTGTTAGTCATAAATCAACGATCTTACTGCGTGCCTGTGGCCACAGAATGGCATGATCGAGGACTCGTGGTGCGTCCTGTTTGGCTGCTGCGACAAAGATTTTGCTCTTCTTGGCCGGCTGCACGACGAAAACTCAACTCTGCACGTGGACGGTCCTCACTGTGCTCACCGTCCTCCACTGATGCTTCCGCATGTGTGAGTGTTCATTGGGTCCGCGATCGTTCAATCATTCCGGCTCCTGCTGCCCATTCATGTATCTACGTGGCCACGGCACAACAAGTCCGACAGGATCGTCTCCAAGCGTGTTCAGGAACCATAACTTCACAGGGAAAGAACGCTATCATTTTCAAGTGGCCCGTGTAGTCTGTTCTGGACCCGTCTAAGCTCAGATCTGCTGGTGTCTGATTGAGTGATCAGAAGGACTGCCTTCTGTCTATTCCACGCTGTACAAGTATGAATACAATCTGGTGACGAGTCATGGTCATCGCATCAGGGTTCAAGGCTCTGGCCAGAACCGTGTCTCTCCAATGGCGCATTATTGTCCAATACTGGTCCTGATGGTGCAATGTCCCGGGAGCTTCGCGCTTCCGGGACGTCTCTCATGCTCACATTTCGTTCTCCTTTGGCTGCTCGCAGTCGGCTGCTTACGCTGCTGATTCTGCTGGTGAAACCCAGGCTTCTCCGCGTATTTGTAGGTCGCGTTACGACATGGGTCTCGGGTGTGGCTTCAATCGGGCTGGAACTAACGGCTGGCACGATCGTTATCCGGCCCCAGGGCTCCTTCGGCGTGACGGGAGTATGATCTTGATTGCCAACGTTGCTTGTATTGGACGAGAGATTTCCGTATTTGCGTCGGGGCACGAGGTGAGTGCTGATGTGCGCCGGAAGCTGGCTTCTGGTTGCCGAGTTTGGCTCGGCTGTGGAAGGTACAGGGTGTTGCGGCATTGGGTGTTGAGCGGTGTATTCTCTCGAGTACGCAGCTCGATCTCTTGCGGCCTGGCGATACGTGCTCACTTCGGTCATCGCTCTGCTGACGGGACGGACAGAAGGACTGCTCTCCTCATCATCGGTAGCGCCGTCCATATGATAACCTGGAGTCCGCCTGCTGCGAACCATCGAAGTAGTCCGGCCTAGACGTGATGAGGAAGATGTTGGCATTGTCGGAAGCGCTGTAGGTGGTGTCTGAAACGTGATTTCCGGTGGTCCTGCTGGTGAGTTCACCGCAGCACCGAGCTGTGCACTCGTACGTCGAGCTTCGAGACGGGACTGAACTCGAGAAGCGACTGGAGGCCGGTCGTTGGGCTCATTGCTGTACCGACGGCTTCGCAGACCTGGTAAGGCCTGGTAAGCATCTCGACTCACAGGTCTGGTTACTGGTTGAGGGGGCTGCTTGTTGTCTGCTAGGATTGCAATCGCCAGCTCCGTCAAACTCCTGCACATGCTCTCTGTTCGACGCCGTAACTGGCGTTCAGATATGGCAGAGAGGCCGAGAGTACTTGCGCCAGCATTGTGTCCTTCGGGGTTCATCATTATGGACAATTGTAACGCATCCTGTGCAGTCGCCTGTAGTTTCTGATAGACCTCGTTGCTGAGGACGGCCTTGGCATTGCCCAGTGCCTCGTGAAGGTTCGGGTGTATATTGGATGGGATCCCCTCAATAGCAGATGCCAGCTGGGGTACTGCTGTGGGCTTGTGCTTCGGGGAAGACGACATGGTGGTTGCTGCGGTGGTGGCAGTCTTCGGTCTCTCCGATGTGCTCATCGCCGCGGCGGAGGAGGGGGGCAATTTTCCAGTCAGTTCTAGTTTCTTGATGCGAGACTTCAGATCGTCGAGCTCATCCCACACGGTCGAGGGTGCGGTTGTGGAGATGGTCGACTCGGTGGCATTGTTGTCAGGCATTCGAGGACGATCAAGGAAGGCTCCCCCGTCTGAAACCAGGCGACTGTTGCGTGCTGTGTTCGGACGCGAAAATGGGCGAGCGGGTTCAGTATTGGTGTTTGTGTTTGAGTTGCTGTTAGAATATCGCCTGGACATGGTTCTATGGGGCGGATCGGCAGGGTGAGTGCTTTGCGTGTCGAGACCGCCTGTCCGGAGTGCAGAGTCCTGTGTGTATGTCCGCGAAAGCGCGCCTGGCACATGTTGCCCGAGGGAAGCACGTTTGCTGTAGTAGTTCAAAGCCTCCGACCGACCAGACATGCTAGTAGTATCAAACCGCTCCTGGATTGGGGACGACTTGTATCCGGTCGACGGCCTGGTGCTGCTGCTGAAGAAGGGGAGCGAAACCCGCGACCGTCTCTTTTCGAGCTTGCCTTGGACCTGTCCCCCACTACGTGACGCGTCCGTCCTTGCGATATTCAAGAACAGATCCTCGCTCTTCTTTTCATCGCTGCTAGATCCTTTGCTATCTTCTTCCGATCGCGCTGGTCGCAATAGGTGGGGCTCTGTATTCTCCTTCTCCTGCGTGGGCGCGTCGGTGGTCGGCATCGCGTTCTCCTTGTTTACAGCTGAGCTAGGTGCAAGCACGCTCTCCGTGTCTGCCGTCTCCGGGCTAGACACGTCCTGGGTCGAGATGTCTTCTGTAGAGGACGCGGTTGTTGAAGGTGTCGCGTCAAGTTTCACGGGCGATAGTCGCACGGGAGTGGGTTCGGGCAAGGCGGCTCGATCATTTGGCTTCAAAGGGGATGAATCGGGCTGGGACGTAGGAGGAGACAACGCGCGTTTGTTTTCGGCAGGGAATTCTTCGCGCGACGGACTGGTTGCCGATCTTGAAGCTGCACTTCGATCGAGTCTGATCCGATCTTGCGAGAGTGTTCGCTGAGTACTGTAGGACGGAGGTGGGCCTAACGTGGTTTCGACGCCGTAGCTGCTGTGAGACGCGGGCGGTCTCTTCTGAGACGGGGAGCGCTGCAGTGAGTTCGAGTGTGTCCGCCGCAAGGGGGTGGTGGTGGAAGATTGGACGATGCCCGAAGAGGAAGACGGCCGGCGGTCGTTGTTGTTGTTGGGTTCGGGGTCGGCGTCGAGGAAGCGACTGTTGAAAGAAGGAACACTGGTAGTTTTTGAAATGCCAACTAGCCTGCGCATTCCAGGAGACCGATGTGTCGGTGTAGCATGGGCTGTCAATTTGGGCTTCTTGCGGAGTGGCGGGCGAAAAGTCAAGTCGTCTCTGACATCTGCAACGCGGGCTGGATACAGACGCGGGTGTGGGTAGTGAGGCCCCTGCGAGAATGCTTCTGTGACGCAACCATCCAGCTCATGACGGCGTCCGGACGCTGATGGTGAGGCTGTATCTATGGTATAGTATGGCAGAGAATGATGAGTATGTTGCTGTGTGCAAGGTGCGGCAGAAGGTGAAGTTGAGGCCATCCGTCGACCAGTTGCTCATCTGATAATCCTTAATCTCCCCTCGGCCCTCGCTTGTGTCTGAAACCCCTTACACAGTACGCCAGCTCCCTCACCACCACATGCACTTCCGGGTCGTCCTAGAGCTTCGATCTGCTCAGGTGCTGAGGTCCTCCACGGACTGAGCATTGGGCAGAAAAGAGAGCAGAACACTACGATGTGGCTACTGCTACTTAATGTACCGTACACGACGAGTCTGGCCCGCGATCTGCCTCATTTCTCTCGCATGCGACGGAAGAGGCTGTGACGAGAATGTGATGCTCCAAGGAGCGTGCTTCGCTGCTCGCGCCGCTTCTCTTACTTGGGCGCAAAACGCCATGCCGGGGCTGCTGATTCGACTCGGTACTGGGTAAACATCTCACCCAAGCTGCCATTTCCCCAATTCAAACAGACTAATTAATGGCCACTATCCCAGTTGAAGGAAAACGCCCCACGACGCCCTCAAGACCCTCGAGCCTGTTTGATCATCGCGGCGCACCCCTATTTCCTCGACCCCGCCGCCCACAGTCGTCCTTACACCTTTGTCGAAAATCTTCGTCGATCGAGAGACTCTCAGTCGCCGCCTTATCCTTATGTGCCGTGCCCACCTTGCCCTCCGAACAGGACACAGTACGAGGTAGGATCGGCCACTGCAGCTTTGTTGATCTGTGGTGAACGGTTCTCCAAGAGTGCTATCTTCCTTGTGCGCTACGCCGGCGTTCGGCTATGCATGACTGCGTCGTGAGCTACTGCAAGGGACAAACCTCGCGTTATGCACAATCCCCTCCATTTTGCCACACGATTAGTTATTGCCGAGGCCTTGTCGACCGTGCAAGCCGTGGTCAGGAGTCATGTTGCAAAGGCGAGAGCAAGCAACCGACAAGGTGTGATGGCAGCATGTTGCAAAGGCGAGAGCGAGCAACAGACAAAGGTGTGATGGAAGCGCTTCCAGGCCGCCATATGAGTCACTCATGAGGTGAGTCACTCGCGGCTGCCTTGCATAGGCAATTGAATACGTATTAACAACGACATTCCTTGGGGGATTTGGATATCTCATCTCTTATCGTCTATATCATTATCCCGCAGAATGACCACCAGACGGACCCGCATCGTCTGTATATCTGATACCCACAACCAGACTCCAAAGCTACCCTCTGGAGACGTTCTCATCCACGCAGGCGACCTCAGCAACCAGGGCACGTTCTCAGAGCTGCAAAAGACCGTTGCTTGGATAAAGAAGTCAAAGTTCCAGGTGAAAATCATCGTCTGTGGGAATCACGACATCACATGCGATGAGGAATTCTACCAGCAGTACGGGCCATACTTCCATCATGGGAGAATGGAAGACGCTCAACGGTGCAGGGATCTGGTCAAGTCAGATCCATCCATCGTTTATCTTAATCATGAAGCAAGGCACGTTACCATCACGCACGAAGACGGGCAACAGTCGAGGCTGAAGGTTTTCGGATCGCCATATTCACCAGCACGGGGCTTCCGGGCATTTTGGTACTCAACAGAGTCTGCTCCCCAATTGTGGGATCAGATCCCACTAGACTCAGACATCGTGGTCACCCATACACCCGCCAAGTACCATCGTGATGAAACTGGCAAGGGCGGCAGCGTTGGATGTGAAGTCCTTCGCCAGACCCTGTGGAGAGTCAGGCCCCGCCTGTTTGTATGTGGACACATTCATGAAGCCTATGGTGTGGAGATAGTGAATTGGGACCTGTCTTCGCTCAACGTCAGATTTAAAGAGCGGAGCTTGCGAGAATGCACTGACCCTGAGCCCGGCTCAAAGAAGCAGTTCAGAGTTGATCTGACCTCCAGGGCCAGGTCGCTGGCCCTGAAGAACGATGGTGGTACTGGCAATCTCGTTCCACCCACCGAGCTCTGCAGGCTTCGAGGCGTCGAAGTCGACGGCCCTGCAGACTGGACCATGATTGAGAAGCGCGACTACGACACGTCCGACGATGCGGCTAGTGATGCGGCGGATGAGCAGGAGCTTGCTGCACGGGAACAGCACGCTGGCAAAGCTGTGTTGCCGGATGTTCCACACCCGCCGACACCCCCATTCCCTGATTTTGAAAAAGCCGAACGACCGGCTTCATACAAGGCCAACAATTCTCATCATATAAGACATCTAGGAACACGTGGTCAGGGCGGTCCAGCATCGAGTCCTCGGTCAGACCAGGAAGCGCTATCTGGTCGAGAAGGCAGGGAAGAGACGTGCATTGTCAACGCGGCATTCATGGCTACCAACTTTCCGCACAATGGAGGGAAAAGATTCCATAAGCCCATTGTGATTGATCTGGACTTGCCCGTCGTGGATGGGAATAAGCCCCATCAGGCTACAGAGCGGGAAACTAGCTAATGTCGCAGGTGCATACCGGTTCTTCGAGCTTGATATAAGAGATGATGCGAGTACTGTCTTGTTCTTACGGTTGAAAAAGGACACGCAACATCTCGTGAAGACACCAACGCGCCTTTTTACCGCATACTCAAAGCTCAGTTCAGATCGTGCATTCCGCTTTGCACTTGAAGACCTGTCTGAATATCGTCAAAAACGCCGCATCGGTGCACTCTCAAAGATAGGTACTTTCACGCCCCCCAGATGGTTGCTTCAGACAGCCACACCATTGACCAGGGCCACCACTGTCCGAAGAGTGCTGTCATCAGAAGACAGAGCATGTGAGCACTACGGCGGAAGCGACCTGAAGGTTCCCATCCACAGAACACCGGTGATCAGTTCTTAAGAGACGGCTTGACCACCACGAGACTGTATTGGAGCCACGTCGTCGCAGGCGTCTCTTACTATTGGTATTTCTTCCTTCGTCATCGGCGCAATGTAAGGCCCTCAACGACCGGCTTTGGGCCTTGGTTCTCTGCCCGTGGATGATTGATCTGCACCGCTCCACATGCAACAACCTGTTACCTCAGCCAAACCCAACACCATCCATCCTTGTGTTGTTGGTAACATGACACTGGTCATTGGAAGAGTCCCGCATGTCAGCATTGTCTCCTGCCTGAGTGAGGCACAATCTCACGTCTCAAATACGAGTGCAGACTTTGGTTTCTCGAGCATCAGTCATTGCAACGGCCGTTCGAGGACCCTCCAACTTCGAAAGAAGGCCTCATTATGGGAATTTCCACCACTGCGACTACAGAAAAGCCTCTGTACGCATCCAAGAGTACCGCTGGGTACAACGAAGACCAGAACTAGCCTGGAAACGCTGACGCTGCTTATCGAACTTCCTCTCGATGCCTGATTCCTCCACGCCAATGTCCCGACAAAGACAATAAGACGGCCGTAACGAGAAGCAGAAGTACCCGTCATGGAAGAATGCAGTGTCAGCTGGTCCCATATCCATGCCGGAACCGCTTCCCGGGAACCAACGTGCCTCAGGCACGATCTCACCGGTTTCTCGACCACTGAAGACATCAACCGACATTTCCACAGCGCTGCAAGTCAGCCATGCGGACGATTACCCGCTCGTTGAATATTCTCCCGGCTTTAGTCGCAGAGATTGAAGCTTTTCACTCTCGATCGAAAATTAAGGCAAAAGTCAGACCCAGTTTAGTGAGAATTGTCTTTGAATGAGCGACACGTGGTGATTAGAAGAGATGATATGAGACGTAAGTGCTGGGGGAGATGCCGAGAACGAGCACTGTACATAGCCGCACGAAGTGTTTGCATCACCCCTTCACTGAGACTGCCAGAGATGGCGATTCGGGACCGTGGAGCAGCTTGCTACCTCGGACACAGTTCCATCAAAATATGCGCATAGTGGCGCTATCCAATGGTTGACTTGACAGTGGCTCGCCCTCGGAGCACTGATCGTGACCTACGTACGGGACAGGGACAAGCAGGCAGAGAAGGTACACAGGGCAAGACGATCCATGGCGTGCTGCTTTCTTCACTGGTCAAAAAAACTAGAATTTGGTAACTAGGAATTGGTATTCCTGATCATAACTCATAACAAAGGAGAAGATGTCGATCAACGCTCTGCTAGACCAGTCCAGTCTGGTGTGGTCCGCGCTCTGAACTCCGTATCTCATGCTCATGATCATGATCCGTATCGCATACCCAGCCCATGTCCGGTACTGTAGCCTATATCCAGTATTCGCTACTCCTACAGGTACAACTTCCTCGTCGTTTGTGTTCAATGAGAACGCAGAGAAAGATCGCACAGTCATACCATCCTATGCCATATCATACCTCACTAAGGTATACCATACCATAGCAAGTCATATCACGATCCACCCTCCGTAACTCATAAAGTCAAAGGCCCGAATGTCGACGTACCGACCTCTTCCCCCTGTCTGGGCCTGTCTGTCCCGCTGGACCCGGTGCTCGCGCTGATACATGCCGTACAGGGGATCGACCTGGCTCCAGGCCTGGACTGTCCCGACAGTCTCTGTCTCTCTTTCGTTGTCCCTGTGCTGTCGTCGAAAGCGGCATTCTTTCCTCTCGCGCTGGCATTCGCCCGTCGACGGCGTCGTGCCTGTGCCTGTAGCGATATCATGATCCGTGATGGTGACGACGGGGCTGCTGCTGTCGATGCGTCCTCGTCTCTTCTCCCGCCAAGGACGTGACCGGGACTGTGGGCGTGCCACGGGAGGTGGAGGTGTCGGTGCCGTCGATGGGGCGTAGAACTCAATGGACGAGAGGGGGATATCTCGAATGTCCGGTGGCCTAGGCGGGTCGGAGCGGACGGCTTCGGTGCGGAAGGTCCTCTCTGTTTCAATCCCCAGCGTCGAGGTACTCCAGTTTATGTCGTTGGTTTTGATCTGCTCGAGTGGGCACCAGGACCGGGACGCCGGCTGGGCACGTCGTTCGGTCATACAACAGCCCAGACCGACGACGTAGGCCATCTTGCTCCATAGCTTTGTGGCGCCTCGTCGAGGTGGTGGTGGGCTGCGGCCCGTCTCGACGACTTGCGTGACCATCCTTCAGTTCAGAAGCCGGTGTACCACACGACGCCGACGCTTCGGCCCTGTGGGTAGGCGCTGAAGGCCCGGCCTAGACTTTCGACCGCTTTACGTCCCCAGCGACGGAGCCGGCGTTCCTCTTTGACGACCGGGTCTGTGGAGCTTGACGTGGTAGACGAGGACCTGCTCGTGATGCGGGAGAACCGGGATGACTTGCTGAAGCTTGAGGAATGCGTGACTGTGGATGCTTGGGTTTGTCGACGGTTGTTGCGGAAGTATGAGGCTGCGGGCGTTGATGCTGCGTCTGAGGGAGAGTGAGTAGCTGTCCCCCGGGTGGAGTAGGACGCTGCTTGGTGCTGAGATGGAAGGTGCAATGGGAACGAGGACATGAATGTCATTCTGTTCCTGCTTTTGGTTGACACAGTGCTGGCCTCTGATATGGATCCGAATGAAGTCCCTCGGGGAAGTCGGGTGATGGTCGAGTTCCGGAGGACTGACTCTTGCACGAAGCAGGCTTGCATGGATGGGATGCTTAGAGGGAGGTCTTTAAACAGATATATGACTGTGCATTGGGCTGCTGTGGTGACTTTTATTGATTGCCGTTGTTCCTGACCATGGGGAATAAAGTGAGATTGAACGGGGTGAAGCGAGAGAAGTCAGATTCAGGAGCGAAGGTATCTCACTAATATCCTCGAGGGTGACAGCGAGTGGAAAACGACTCGTCCCGTTGACAGTTGCCACACAGACTAAAGGATGATAATTGTCAGGCACAACCACATCTAGACCACCCACCTTGTGAGCAGGCGGACGATCATCAAGAACACGCATCCAGTAATCGAGCCGCAGATCCCCATGTTGGGCCCAACCCGTTGGACCAGAGAAGGCCACGCGAGATCCTCTGCGCTTGGAATTGGCAACAGCGCAAACCTGTTGCCACACAGGTTGATGAGCGCCGAAGTCAAAGGCTGATTAAGAAAGTGAGAAGGCGGATGAGCTAAGCGGCAGCCTGACGTGAGATCCAAGTCCAGCGTTTTCACACCTGAAACGTGCCCGTCGTGATAGGTCAGCCCGGGGAATTCCTCCTGTGGGCTCAACCTGGCACCATGGGGGCCAGAATATCGCTGGATGTGTATGGTACGAACAGAAGATAAGCCGCCGTGGTAGCACCAATGCGTTGTTTGTAATCGTGCACAGTGTTACGAGTTCATTGATCGAAGCACACGTCTCCTTAGGCCTCAGCAACATGCCCAGCCACCATGCAAGTGTAGAGCGCTGGAATACAGACTTTTAAAGACGAAACCTGTTTGCAGTTTGTGTCAAATATCGCAATTCGAGGCAACTTGGACATGCACAGACGCCTGATCGACGCCTATGGAAAATGGACTCGCCATACACAGGAATCTATGTTCGTGACAATCTCCATCCGCCCACAGGGTCCGACGCTTGGGGGTAAAGACCTTTCTTCATCATGTCATATCCGGGACGCCTTGAGACCTGTGCGGCAATCTTTGCAGGGTCGTTTTTGGAATGTGCCGATAGGCAGGGCTATTCCTTATGAAGGACACCTGTCCTGAGCAAATCGCAGAGGACCAAGCTCAGAAAGTCCCGAAGAGGCACTTCTCGATGGGCTTTCCTCGGTCTGAGAAGAAGCCGGCTTGCTTGATGTGGGTAGGCTTCCCTGTCTTTTCGTCGAAGAGGTTGAAGCCGAAATTGGCCGCATGAGGTGGTGTGTAGAGGTGGAGGGATACTGCCACCTCGTCATTCGACGGGTTGGAGATCCTGTGAAGACCAATCTTATCCGATATATACGTGACCTCATTCTGAGAGTATAAGGTCTCTTTGACGACTTGTGGTGGAGTTGACACGTCGCTCGAGGCGTTCGAGGCGCCCAGTTCAGTCGCACCTTGGGGTAGGGCGTACAGTGTTTCCTTGAGACTGCCTTTCAAGATCTTCATCACACAATGCGCATCTGCATGGTCGTGGATTGGACTACATCGTCCGGGATTCCACACAATAATCAGCAAGTTGGACTTGCCGTTCCCTTCGTCCACAAGGTTGCGTGTGTAGTTCCGGCTTAAGTCTGCAAAGGCGTAGTGACGCCATTGCTTCTCTTGGGATGTATACTGTTGCATGAGCCGAATCAAGTCATTCTCGTCGACGTCCTCTGAGTTTATGCCCGAAGAAGGCCCAAGCACGTCGGAAAGCGCTTGAACAAGATGGTGGAAGTCGTCCTCAGGGTTGATGACACTGAGGCTAGTGTGATGCTGAGTTGGGTAGAGCTGGAGATGGGCCGTGTGAGAGCCAGCCGAGCTCGGCAGCAGTTGGCATGATAGCATAGCGGACACGCAGTGGTATGATCGATGGAAAATATGGTAGATGCCAACTTTTCATAGGGAGAAAGCGTAGGGAAAAGGACAGACAATTGTGAATGAGGGCAGAGCGATGAGCAAAGAAACAAGCAACGGGAGCGGTGTGCGACCTAAATCAGGCGTTAGATAAGAGGTGCACAATCAAGGGAGTCCCACTGCATGCAAGCACTTGGTAGTCGTGGGAGAATACAGTAGACCTTTGTATCATTCTCGCCGAGGCCACTGGCACGAAGGGCGCAGTCTCATGACACACTGCGGAGAAGACAGCACAAAGCGATATTCCTGTTGTTCTGACTCACGGAAATGTGCTCGAGGGGACACTTCCGGGAGACCGCCATTCCGCAGATGGAGGCGTGACCTATCGCCTCGTGTCGCGAGACCAATGGGGTCGGCAAGGGCGCGGGTGGTTCGGGCTTGTCGGCGGTCAGAACTGGAGCCATTGGGCGATCGAGATTGGTGGAGGCTAGGCTGAGCACTTTGCGAGCAGCGACACAAAAATTTCAACGAGCAAGACAGGAAAACCCGATATTATGTGGGAAGAGGCGACAACGAGGTCTAGCAAGGCTGCGGAAGGAGATGATATCCGAACATATATTAAAGAAGAACAAGGCTCCTAACGCTACTTGGAATCTCAACCATGGCTCATACAATAAATGGTTCAAGCAGCGACTCCTTTCATTGATCAGTGATGGCGCCATCATTGATCAATGAGCATCGAGGAAGCCACACTAGCATCTGTAGCCGGGACTCGCTACGACTTGCCTTCTACCTTCTGTCACCCACGAGGGATTCGGCAAACCTGCCTGAACACCCATCTCGTGCTTCTCTCCCACCAATGACGCAACCTGGATTTTCTTCGAGCGCAAAGGACTGTCACACAGCATACGACTATTGACTCTTTTGAACGTGGCTTCCATCTGCGCCTCCTGTCCCGTCTCTAGGTCTCAGGGATCCCGCTTCTCCTTTTCTACGCTCGCCCCTACTCATCAACATCCATCTCCTTCCTCATTTCGAACAACTCCGAGACCGGTAATTGTCCCCATCGAGCCACTGCTTACGCCCTCACGATGGCGACCACGGTAGACAAGATCAAGGAGATCGAGTCCGAAATGGCTCGGACTCAGAAAAACAAAGCCACCTCTTTCCATTTGGGCCAGCTGAAGGCAAAGCTGGCAAAATTGAAGCGAGAACTCTTGACACCATCATCCTCGGGTGGTGGAGGTGGCAGTGGTTTCGACGTGGCCAGGACTGGCGTGGCTTCGGTTGGCTTTATTGGTTTCCCCTCCGTCGGAAAATCAACCCTGATGAGTCGCTTGACGGGCCAGCACTCCGAGGCCGCGGCTTACGAATTCACGACCCTTACCACCGTACCTGGGCAGGTCTTGTACAACGGGGCGGCGATTCAAATGCTCGACTTGCCCGGTATTATCCAGGGAGCCAAAGACGGCAAGGGTCGTGGTCGTCAGGTTATTGCAGTCGCCAAGACCTGCCATCTAATCTTCATCGTCCTCGACGTCAACAAGCCACTCACGGACAAGAGGGTCATCGAGTCCGAGTTGGAGGGTTTCGGGATTCGAATCAACAAGGAGCCTCCCAACATCGTCTTCAAGAAGAAGGATAAAGGCGGCCTGAACATCACAAGCACTGTCCCGCTCAGCCACATTGACCATGACGAGATCAAAGCTGTCATGAACGAGTACCGTATCTCCTCAGCTGACATTGCGATCCGGTGTGACGCTACAATAGACGATTTAATTGACGTCCTTGAGGCGAAGAGCAGGAGTTACATTCCGGTGATTTATGCGCTCAACAAAATCGACTCCATAACGATAGAGGAATTGGATTTGCTCTATCGGATTCCGAATGCTGTTCCGATCAGCTCCGAGCATGGCTGGAACATTGACGAGCTGCTGGAACAAATGTGGGAGAAATTGCAGCTCAAACGGGTTTACACGAAGCCGAAAGGCAAACAGCCCGACTATACTGCTCCCGTCGTCTTGAGAAAGAACGCTTCAACGGTCGAGGACTTTGTAAGCTGAGACAACCATCCTGCGAAATCTCGCTTACTGACATTCTCCTCAGTGTAATGCTATCCATAAGACAATCGTCGAGCAGTTCAAGCACGCGATCGTCTATGGGCGCTCTGTCAAGCACCAACCACAACGAGTCGGCCTCGCACACGAGCTGGCAGATGAAGACATTAGTAAGTCCGACCACTTGCTCCTACAACATTGATCCGCATCTTTCTCACCTTCGTTTCCTCAGTCACCATTATCAAAAAGTGATCGTTATCATTCGGCCTTGTGTTTCGGCTTGATGATGCCCGAGGCCTATCAGCATTCCAAGACGCTGCATTTAAGAATCAAGGTCGCTGCAAGGTTTAACACCGTCGGCCGCGGACCACTTCCCCGCGCGACAGGCTAGATGCTGAACCTCCCGCCATCCCGCGTCGTCAGATCTCGAACACTGTTATCCTTGATTGATCGATCAGCATGAACGGCCACAGTTGTATGGCAAATCAACCGTTTGAAAAGGACCGTGCTGATGCAACGATTTCACGCCATCTCGCTTAGTTTGCAAGCCTGTCTCAAAAATCCAGATGCAGGCCGGATAAAGCACCCCATCTCGAACCGCCCGCCTACGGGCTGCACCACGCTATGTATTCGAAGATTCGAAGTCGAGTAGCGGTGGACTCCACTTCCTTATTCCCCTTCGTGGAGTCAAGCAATTTCATCCACCGCAGCGGTAGGAAGAAGAGGCTGGCGTGCGGCAAGGTAGAAAAGGTCTTCGCCGAGCGAATAAAATCGAGGCCAGGAGGGAAGATCTATTGGGCTCTGACACTTTATGGCGGCTCCAGTGTCCCAATGAGGGTGGAGTGGATCAAGATGGAGACGCTCGCTCAGAGACGCAGCTGCCAGCAGGGGTTGCACAGTACTGTGCACCGTGGCTTGGAGTTAGTGGTGTGCCCTGGCATGAGCGCAACGCTCAATTCTCCGCTGTCAAAGTAGGGCTTGCAGGTGGCTTTGAGCACGAGTTGCGAGGACGATGCGACACGAATCTGGGCTGCAAATTCGTGCTGTTCCATATGCATAAAGGACGTGGACGGGAGTACCGTGTAGGGTAACTGTGGATGGAAGATATCTTGATGGAGGGTCAGCACGGCCTTCGATACGCCGAGAGCACGTTTGGCGGCTCCGGCAGGCGCTTTCCGGGCGCATCACGCTGGCCAAAGTCAAACCCAAGTGCAGAGTGAGTTCTAGCAACTCCTCAGGGCCTGCATACCACGGCTTGAAATGGCTCTTTCCATGCCATGGCAGCATGCGCCAACCTGCAGGGTTTCTACTGCATCTGTCAAACGCTGCGTCACTCTTGGTTAAGTCGCACACGCTAGGTAGGCCCACACACCGCGCCAGCAGACGTCTCAACAAGTCCTCTTACGGATTCACATTTGCGTGGTCCTCTCGGGTTTCTGAGCAAAGCAAAGCTGCGCGCATGACAATGCGAGGACGTCGTTATATCCTCGGGTGCTCCAGACGAACCGTGGATGACATGCTCTTCCGCTGGTGATTTCCTCGTGCACCACGGCTTCCCACATTTCTCCCACCCACTTAGGGACGCCACGACGGCGTCCGGAGCATAGCCGAGACTATCCCGTCTTCAGGTTCGCGAGATCAGGTACAGCTCGAGCGCGGGTGGAAACCTTGTGTTCGCGATCTAGAAAGAAAGAGGAAGTAGTAACATCACTGTTTCGCAGCTCCAAGTAGAAATAAAGTACTTCGACCGTGCGCACTTTACGGTGTCAAGGAAGAATGTCGCAGTCAGCGCCGGGTTCAGAGTTGCTGCTCGACTAACGAGCGTTAGTAGACGACAGTGCGAGCTAATCACTACTGTGCAGACGTCGAACGCCGACGTACCAAGCAGTGATGGACGTCTTCTGTTCATCTTCGTCTAATTGCTCATGTACAGTCATGATCACTTCTGGTTGCACGAGCACTCGTTGACCTACAGTACTTTCATCGGACATGGGACAACTCCATTGTATTCCGCGTTACTGATTGTAGCCTCTCAAGAGATGATGCTCGAAGCAACGACAGTATATAGTATGACGATTGGCGCTCACTGCTCATTTCGTCGTGACTTGCGAGGAAGCTTCGAGCCTGCCGCTTTGGGCGTGTTGTAGCAGCACCTGGAGCAGTCAGGCCTGCCCATTTCCACCGGGCTACGTCAATATTTTCATTTGTTCCTCTCAGCCTTTTCTTGCCGCCGAGGCCTTCCCTTCCAGCCAACCATGACGCCCGCGGGGGCTTCGCGGTGCCTGTTGGTCCCCTGCCTTATTGCTGCATATTGTTTCTGGCGCCGCCCAAATCGGGTGAAATTCTACCTTTCTGCCCGAACGGGCTTTGGCTTCTCTGGCAGCGCGGAGTGGTGGAGAGGGTGGAGGGCACGGCGAGCCAGTTGTCGCTGCACAAAATGGGGGAAGTAGCTGCCCTGGCTGTCGTTTCTCCTCAGTGCCTGACGACTCGCCTACATCTCACCTACCACTCACTTGTCCCTCACCACCCACTCACCAACCAACCTTCATCCGCCCACATCGTCCTGCGACCCACGCCCCGTCTGAAGCATCTTTGGACTGGATTCGGCCGGTGAATCTCCAGACTCTGGCTGCCCCCACGGCTAAATCAGATCATACACAAGTACAAAAAATACATCCGCGGGCAGGAGTCGTATCGTCATGTTCGCTGTCCGTACTGTACGATACCAAATGGCCAGGGTCGACGAAGAGAACTCCGTGGCCACAACCTTAACTGGCTTACGCCACGACTACTGGGGCCAGTCCTTGAGATGTACTCCTCGTCTGTACACTCCAACCATGCGATTGAGCAGATGGGAGATCCTCTCTGGGCCAGATAATCATGGTGGCTTTGGGATCGCCCCGCGTCCCTCCTCGGTAGGCAGCGGACCGCTCAAGGATAGGGACGAAGCTAGGCGGAGCGCCATAGCCTTTATTGCTCGGGCTGCGGCGACTCATTGAGCAGTATCTTGCATTGTCCCTTTGCGTGTGCTTGTAATTCGACGCCCCGACTGCTTTGCGAGCAGCGTGGGGCATTGCAAAGCTCGAGTTCTTCTTGTATGGAGAGACGCACGACATGGGACGAAGCCAACATGGTCCTAGTGTCTAAAGAGCGAGTCTACATTTGTACAAACGACTCTCCCCGTTCATTTCGCTGTCTATCTTCCTGACTCCTGCCGGCCTCAACTCTCGTCACTTGAGCATTCCGTCGAGCAGGCATTGAACTCCTGTGCCGACCACGTTCTCGGCCTTCACTACACAGTAGGACCTCGGACGCCGTCGATCTATCCTTTTCGGGTGACGATCAGGACTAAACGGCCAATTTCTCCCGACGGCTGTCAACACTACACAGCACGGGTGCATGTTTGGTGGCGTGCAGGGATTGAGCAGGCGGGTCCAGGCGACGACGGATTAGCAAAACGGTGCGTACATCCCTGGGCGGCCGATGCCCTGTTCTGCCCTAACCTGCCCAAGCTTCCCCTCCCCTCCATGCCAATCCCTACTAATCGGCAAGAGGACTGTAGGCCCGTTCCTCTCGCGGACTACCGCTAGGCCTCTGCTTTATAGGCTCGCCTGCCGCCCTGACGTTTTAGCTGCAGGCCTGCAGCTGCAGTGGGCAGTCGGAACCTCTCCCCTGCGGAACGACCCCTTCGAAGCATATCTACACTTTCTCTCAGTGGCCCCTCGAGCATAACCTGCTGCGGGCTTCTCGAGAATCGGCAGGCGACACGACCTTGACGCTCTTTGCAGCATCGCAATCCAAACGAGACAAGAGTGATATCAGAAACCGCCATACAACGGCCCTGCTTCAACCACCTGCGGCCCAAAGTTACCCCCCTCGCGCCTCCAAGCAAGCCCTGGTCCGAGCCTTTTCTCGAGCCTGTCCCTGCTCCGGCCTAAAGCCCCCCCGTGCGATATTGCCTCCTCAATTCGTCGGCTCGCCTGCAGAGAGTGTGGGCTTGCACAGTATCGACCGTGGATCCGCATCATCTGCACCTCCCCACAATCCCGTCCTCGAGAGGTCGTTTCTTTATCATATGCTGTTCAGTTCCTTCCGTGCCTGACACCAGGTGGACACTACTCATGTCTGGTCGATCTCGTACAATCCTTTCTGCCTAGACCTTCTTTCCCTGAGAGCCTCGAGGCTCTGGGATCGTGGAAACCAGCCTTCTAGAGCCGCCGGGTACTTGCATTGCGAAGGGGCTATTACCCAGGTCACTGGCATGCATCGACAAATCGGATTGGCGGCTGGATCAATACAGTATCACCCCCAGGCCTGAACACCAATGCAGGTCTTGTTGAATATGCCTCAGGAGCACCAGGACTCACACCACTCTGGCTTCAGCCAGAGCAACTGGATGGGCGTCCCAGGTGGCTACTCCTCGAGCCCTCAGACTACCATGTCGCCGATGCACGAATTCCCGCAGTTTGACTATCACCACACCGCGCCGATGCCGATGGAACCGGCGGCATATGCCATGCCACGGCCTGGACCATTTGCTGCGTCGCACGCACAAATGCCGCCGCCTCTAATCATGCCTCACAGCGGGTTATGGCCCAGTATGCTAGCGAGCCAACCCCAGCCGAGTTACACCACTCCCCTTCTACCTGCTGGACCGTTGCAAACCCCGTTGTCGGCAAGCACAGCGTCAGACATGACGCCAACGAGTGCCAAAACGACCACATCTCGGCGCAAGTTGACTGACGATGAACGCCGTCAGATGTGTATCGAAGCAGAGCAGAACCCAACCATGAAGCAGACTCAAATTGGAGGTAAGTGACCTCTCCTCCTCCTGGGCCGACTCTAACCTCGCCTAGCTAAGTTCAATGTAGAGAGGAGGTATGCTGATCGCACTTTTGGGTCACTGATGCGGGCTGACGGTGTGTAGCACGGTGTCAAAGATCCTTCGCCAGCGCGACAAGTACATGAATCCGCAGCCGAAGGAGGAGAGTGCCAGCCCGGGCAAGAAGTCCAAGGCGAAACTGCCGGACTTTGAGAAGACCCTCACAAACTGGGTCAAAAACCAGCAAAGGAAAGGGCTAGCTTTCACAGATGAGGATCTTAGGAAACAGGCAAAAGTATTCTCGTTCAGCAGGAGTGATCAAGCAGTAGTCTCAAGCACCGACTGGCTTGAGAAATTCAAGCGCAAGAACCGCCTCGTCGCAACGAAGACGGACGCTGATTCCGCGCTGTTGGACTCCAGCACAACCTCGCTCACACAGACCCCGCTTGATGGGTCACCTACATCCTCTACTGGCCTGGTATCGCCTCCTATGTCAGCCATCAAAGAAGACGAGGATGAATCTGGCGTCAAAATTGAAAGCAACCAGGACTTTTTTGATTTCGGAGAGGGGAAGAGGGCCTTCGATGATTCCTCGGTCATGGACGGAGAATTCAAGGATCATGCAGGAGAAGCAACCGCAGAATCGGGTTTATCTCCCAGGTCCCCCCGCCAGGGGAGCACAGATCAGGATGACATGGAGCTACTCGAAGGTGTAGAAGAGGCATTCGGAGCTACAAGTCGCCACCGGAGTCAAACTTTTTCCCACGCCCCGAGTCACACAACTGGATCGCGGCCGTCTTCACCGCGCAACAGCCGTCAAGCACTGCCCGTGCGCTCCTTGACGACCACGGCGGCGACCGCTGGGCCGGAAGAGCCTCGTCCAACTGCCATTGATCCTCGACAGATGATGAAACGACACAAGAGCGTCCCCGACATCCATTACCCGGATCAAGTACGCTTTTCGTCCATGCAGCCACCCCCACTGCCTCGGTCTGCCGATGCCTCGCCTGTCAGTGTGCCAGCTTCACCGGCGGAAGACGAAAACATCCGAGCATTGCATGCTATCAAAACGCTCCTTGAGCAGAATCCAACTGTGGCGGAGCCGGATGACTACCTAGCCATTGGGAAATTGATGCAGAAGATGAAGCTGCTTCGTCCAGCTGCGCCAATGCTGCCCGGTGGTATGCACCCAATCGACATTATGGACAGTCCTCGCATCTCCAAGAAGAGGACCATACTCGGGATTTCGACATAGGTGCACACCTGAAGATGCGACGTTTCGCCTCAACTTTGTTGGATCAATTTCAGTTTACATTGGCGACTATCCTTCCGAGCCTTTACCACAGCGAGCCTCCTTCACAATCCTTTACTTAAACAGCGTTGAGCATTTGGAGAAGAAAGGGCGAAATACGTGTACGAGGGAGTGTGACGACCTTCATCAACTGCGTGCTCAGGGACAAAGCATGATGCAGGAGTTTGCGTTTTTCTTTCAATCTCCGGTCACGAGAAACAGCTTCGGACTCACAGAGCAAAGTTGGCTCTACGAATTCTCTTGGTTCCAGCCACACCACCAGACTACGACTCCCAACGACACCGCCATAGACAGTACCCCAGCCTCGTGGCAAATCTCCTTTTTCTGGTACGAAGGCATGTATATGTGGGAAGAAGGAGAGTATGCTGGCGAGCAACTTGAGTTCACAGGGGGAAATCGGTTTTGTTTTCAGCTGCCTTTCTTTTCTTGTCCACTCCTGTGGACGTGTCCGACGCCTATGCCTAATACGCGTCAGAATTATTTGGCTTCCTTTTCTCTTTACATGTGCAGCGAGGATCTGGGTTGCAGTGTCCAAGGTGGATGTACAGGCGACGAGCGTGGTGGGCGACGGATGGATGAGCTCGAGGATGTACAACGTTTCTTCTCGCACTCTTTTTTAGGGACCTTGACCTTTGGAGCCACTAGCATTTCATGTCCCTGAATGCAGCAACGTGTAAAGAGCGAGATTGACACGCATGACGATTCATGGCCGTCTGGCAAATGCTGTGCCAACAAATAGTGCTGTCGTTGGGATGGCGCGGCTGCCAGCACGGCGCGGGAGAGGGCAGGGCTTCGGAGAACATACACAACCACCGCGCAAGCACATGGGAGGCATTCTGAGATAGCAATGATTAACGCACGCACGTCCAAAAGAACTTTGCAGACATTGTTTCAACGTCAAGGCGAGACAATCGCAGATCCTGGCGATCCCGCGTAAGGCTTCCCTTCGCAGCGTGTGTGACAACCTCGGAACGAAGTGAGGCTCGCAAGTCCACGGGTCGATCCTCGAACACGGGCGAGTGCCTGTCGATCATACGGGGGACATACGGACAGTGACTGCCACCACGAGGAAGAAACACCCTCGACACGCGGCAACAATCCTCCTTGCGAACCTTGTCCTCCACTCCTGACACTTTCACTAGCCCGCGGGCGTGGAAGCCGGTTTCAAGAACCGACGACACCATAGTGGCTACCAAGAGGCGACAGTCTGCTGCCCAAAAAGAACGTCAGATGCAAGACGCTCAATCAAGAATACAACGTAGCCAGGACCTGGAGAGAAGGGTCTCTGACCGTGCGTAACCTAAATCATTGTCTCCTTCCCCCAGGAGTACACTTGCTTTTCTTCTTCGGAGTGACTATCAAACGTCAATGGCGTCGCTGATCCTTGACGGAAGACTATGACTGCCAGAAGCTGGGTCTGCTTTTGGCATGTTGAAATTGTTCATCATCAATCCTTGCTCACTGGGCGCAGGTGCTCGTTCGCCACGCTTCTACCACCCAGCACTCACTAGGTTTCCATCCGGGGTTCTTGTCTGTCACAGCCGAGAACAGTCCCCGAACAGTGTAAAACTTCGGTTGCACACCAGATGCAGTGTCGGAAACCCCAGGAATTACGAGACAAAACGACTCTATCAAATACAACGCTAGGGGCGGGTCTGCTCTGCTCTGCTCTGTCGAAGGAGAAGTCCGTTCGAGACACTGATGAGAAAAGATACCTCAGCCTTTGTACCAATGTCGTGGCATTATGCTCGAACTGCCACATGACTGGATGGCCGTCGTCCATATTTGGTGGCAGGCCAGGCTGTCACAGCTGGTCCTCGAACTACGGCACTTGCTTACTCCAAGTCCCTATGGTCTGTTACCTGTGCTCACGAGCTGAAAAGCTCATTGTATATCAGCTTCTCCAATCGCGGCGCTGAAGAGGCAAACAGCCCGTAAAGTCAATTTGGTATGAGACTTTACCAATCGCAATCCCGGCCCCCTTCGCATCGGCAGCAGGGATTTTGGCTTTCGCAAACGTAACTCCTCTCTGAACGCATGATGAGTATCACCAGCAGACACCCCAGAGCTGGCACAGACTGCTCTTGAGGCCGGGGAGGGGAATACATTCGTCGGCCAAACAAGGGGTGGCCCCCAGCTCTGCTGTGCTCGTGGATATTACACCAATGACCCTTTTCCAGCGCAGGATCACGGGGCCCGAAGGTCTAGTCTTGTCTGCTCGACAGACTCACTGACAGAGAGACAGCAGGCATGCTCACGAAAGACGTATGCCTAGCTAGAACGGCGAGAAGAGCTTCAACACGAGCTAGTCTCCTTTACTGCGGCAACAAAATTTGAGCGAAGTGAGATCTTCATGCCAGGCACGAACGAGAACCTCAGACGACGAGACGGTCTCAAAGGAGCAAGCAGGAAAGGAAAGGGACAAAAGAAAGGATCAGCTGGTAGTACAGGTACAGAAAGGCGACCGAGAATGAATATGAAGCTGCTCGCCGGTCGTCGATCGCTGACTCCGAGCGCCACTTTCAAGAACCGACACGAAAGGTGAGACAGGATGATCAGCCATCGAATAAAGGATAGAGTGCAATGCGGGTAAGTCAAGCGACGCAGGATAGGAAGAGAAGTAGAATGAAGAGGACGAAGGAGGAGGGAACTAACTCACTCACTCTCTCACTCACTGCCACCCACTTTCACCTCGATCAGCCTGCCTATCTCCCCAGTTTTACAGAGATTCATCGACGCAGTATACATCCACGGGCACGTAAGAAGAGATGAGAAACTCTTCCCTCTGAGCCCCTTCACTATCGTGACCTTGCGACCATGTGACCTTGTTCCATCGCAGCCATGACTCCTGAGTGTTGAAACCAGCTGTCCGTCTCCATGTGGGAATGATCGTGCAAGTAAGAAAGAGAGAGAGTGAGAGTCTAGAGGACTGTAGAGACTTCACATCCTCGACATCTACGCACGCACGAATACAGCACGTATGTTCTCGTCCTTTCTTTCGCGCCGCAACATCTGCCCTTTGATCATCTCGTCTCGTCAGCTCATCCAGTCTCGTCTTGCCTCATATTGTCTCGTACGATTGACTAACCTGCGTCATCCACCTTCCTTTGATTTTTCTTTTTCTTTCCCTGCTAGCACCTCCTCTCGTGGGTGCCTTCTTCGCTAGCCAGTACCTCAGCGTCAGGATCGCAAACAGATGACGCGGCTCGATGGTTTGAAATGGAGACGCAACTGGCTGGCTGAATGTTCAGGTAGCGAAACTTCCTCTTCATCCTCCAGGCTGGACTGAGTCGAGGCGCAGGCGCAGGCGCAAGAGCGATCAAAAGTTGAGCACGCGTGATTCAGTCTCAGGGAGACAAGAAGCATCGACTTGAATGGCCGCGGGGGAACCAAGGTTAGAGCAGAAAGTTCCGAAAAGAGAAGAACAGAGAAAGAGTTCGACGAGTGGGGGCGTCTATGCAGTGGGATTGTGTATTGTCTGCGAACTCTGCGTTCCGATCAGTCATTCAGTCATCAAGTCGAGTAGTCGAGTAGTCGAGTAGAGGAGAGCTCGAAGGAGGGCCTCCACCCCAGGCCCAGCGCCGCGGACTCTGTTACAGGACCTTTAGCAATTCACGATGAGAGGAAACGAGACCAGAGCAAACTGAGCAGAGCAGAAGAAAAGGGTCCATTTGGACCGTCTTGGTCAACGGCAAAGTGATCAACTTGGAGTGAAAACCAGTGTGAAGAGGATAAAGATGTGGTGGACAGAGGCACAGGCAGACAAGAAGACGTCAAGGACACCAAGGTGGACATACTCAAGGCGGGACAGCATACAATACATGTTTTAAGATTCTTCACGATTCTCATTTCTCGTACCTGGAAAGTGACGGACTGATCCTATATCCCTCAACTAGGTATTGCACTGCCTAAGCACCGTTCACATTCACATCCACCTACCCCCTCGCTCCTTCGCGTTCGGCTTCTCGGATGTCAAAGTCGAGGATATCCACACCCCGCTCGGCGAGGAGCTCGCTCGGCGTCTTGTCCTTCATCTCAGGAACAAGTTTGAGGACGACGTACTCCAAGATCGCATAGACGAGGTACATGTTCATCTCGCCGTCGTCGGTCCATCCCAGAAGCCTCTCCTCGATCTCCTCTCGTATCATCTCTGTGGTACCATCGCCATGGACGGCGAAGAACGTTCGGGCTATCGGTTGAGGTATCAGAGAGAGGATGTCGGAGGCGGCTTTGGAGCGGATCTGGCGTGCCTCCTCGGGTGAAGGAGGTGGCGGAGGAGGCGGACCAAGGCTGTTATTGGGGAAGATGAGGACACGAATCTGCAGCAAGAGAGGTGGAATCAGTGCTGCTGAGAACAGCCGGGTCGAGACGGTGTGATACAAGAATCTGTAGCAAAAGAGGTGTGTTAGCAAATACTGCCACGCAGCATATGTCGCATGATGGGAAGAGCAGTGCGAGATGGCGAAGCTGGAGGCAGCTGTACTACACGTACAGCTGCCTGGATCAGATCTTCCAAGAAGCGAGTCTGGCCGACACTTTGTTGCTGTGTCTCCCAGTCTCCCAGTTTCCAGTGACGCAAGGCTCTGGAAACGATCCCTCCAGGCACGGTTGTTGCCACCACCTTCATGTGTGCCCAATTTGCCTCCTCGTCTCCTGATCACCGCTCATCCCTCTGAGCCCAACGCCTTCGAGCCATGCCAGCTCCACGTGACCCTTGCCCTTTGACTTCCTCGAGGTCACACTGCATCGGCGGTGACAAGGCGTTGGGGACTCAGGAGACGGAGCGCGGTGCCAGAAACGGCATGCACAGAACATGCAGACGAGCATGTGTTCGTGGGACTGGCGCTGGCGTGTTTCTTTGCAGAAATGAAGCCGGAAAGTCATTGGCCCAGACTACTGAGAACCATGGAAAATGCATGAAAAGCGCCCAATGCACCCGGCGCAGCTCTAGCCCCAGAAGAAAAGAGGCAAGAGTGGCTCGAAGTGAAGCATGAACCGCAAGTTGCGACTAGTACTTTCTGCAAGCAGAATGCGGCATGTTCGCGGGCCTTGAAACTAGGATCAAGGATCATCAAATCTTCGGCCAGAATGATGCAGGACTCGAGGTGTGGTGCGAGGTGTCCACCACCAGCTGCTGCACAGCGAGTGGTTTTGGGCCTCGAAGCGCCAATTGCAGAGAAAATTAGGTTGGGGTGGAGTTGCTGGCGCAGGATGTGCAGAACAATGCCCAAGCCCAAGTTGGTAAGCCCAGGGTGTCTGGATGCTGGAGACCCAACTAGTTTCCTTGCCCACCTCGCTCGGGGGGTGACACAGCTCCAGAGATCGCATGGTTGACAGGTCTGATTGATAACGTCTTCCGTGCAAGGATTGATAAGTTGGGGATGTAACACTTTGGTGACGTAAAAAGAATAATGTCTGGACGGCGAATATCATGGCTGCGTTCAACTGCAATCGGCACGTGCCGGAGGCAGCCGACAATGGCCGCCGAGAAAGTGAGAAGCCGTGGTCATCTGCTCAGAAGGACCCCCGAGAGCAAAAATGCCACCAGCAGCCAATTGTAGGGGCAAACAGCCATGTTTTCGAAAATTCCATCCAAGCGAGGCGTTTCATTGGCGACTAATTCCGGAAAATGGCTCTTTTGGTGAGATATTGGCCTGCCAGGTTGAAACCATGGTTGGAAACCATGGGCTGATTCAACAGCCCAGCTAAGGACCGAAGGACGCTGTGAGACGACCAATTGGCCGGAGGTTGGGTCTCTGCCTTTTTGTGAATTGTTTCCAGGAGGGGCAGGCAAGAAGGAGAAGGGAAACGTGGGCGGGGCCGATCCATGTCGCTCTCCTTGTTCGACGTTTTGGAGCCATTTCCTGTAAGCGAGAAAAGCCCAATAAATCCCGGGTCTGGATTGGCCAGCTGCACAAATCCTGATTCTTTTTCGGTCGAAGGTGCAAATGATCTCTTCTGAGGATCGGCGAGATGGTTCGATCTTGTCGAGATAGCGCTGACGTACCGTGGACGACAATATGAGCAAGCAAAGTCCAGCTAGCAGAGAAGATGCGGCCGTCCATGTCCACCAGACCAAGACCAGAGCGACCCGAATGAATGAATCGGGCAAGGCGCACGAGGTAAACTCCGTCCAATCAGCGTCCGTATCCGTGGTCCTGACAATACCGTAGCGTTACCGTCATGACAGGTAACGGCTGCGATTGGCTTTTGCGGCGATACCCACACCCTCCTGATTCACACCGAGGATGACGAACAACAGCATTGAATCCCACACATGCTGATATCCGGGATCATTGGCTCACGATGGTTCAGACCTCGTCAGATGACCAGCTTTTCATGCAGCACGAAGGATAGGAGGTTTCAAGTCTTACCGAGTCCCGGGTACATCGTGCGACAGCACGGATCATGGCCGAAGATTGCGGGCGACAGGCGAGGCTGAGGACAGACGCGAGATAAAGAGGGACACGGATCACTTACTTGTCCAACGTGGAATTTGCAGCACCGTATCTGCCTGGGCCCGTGCCCAGAACGTGCTGATAGAACCCCAATGAGCTTGCCAGCCACGGCATGCGGACCGTCAAATCGAGCATGGCAGAAAGGCAGGAGAAGAACCTGTAATTGATCACTGCGCGTGGGGATCGAGCACCGGGGTCCGATGCGTGCCGGGTGGATGAAAGGGGTGGCTTCGTTCGCGACGGCGACGCAGTGGAGCCGTCCAACTGATGATGGCGGCTTCTCCGGGGCAGATGGTGCGCATGGGCCAGACCGACGAGAATAAACCGCACAGACTGATATGCGATGAAAGCGTACTGCAGCAGTCTCCAGCACCATGCGCTAAGCAATGATTGGTGACCGTCTGACGAATTACCCTGCTGAGCAGGCGTATTGGAAGATAATAGGCCAAATTTTTCCAACCGGCTCTGGCGTCCCTCTGGCTGGAGGAAATTCTTGTCATCGCCGGAGGTTGCATGACGGGAAGTCACGATCTCCACGGCCTTGGAGACGGTGCCGTGTAGAAACCATGGCTGACAGAGTTTCTGCGCGAGTGCCTGTCCCAGGATCAGGTCAGAGATGATGTCGCTCACCAAGGTTCTGAGACATGCGTTCGCCAGGTCTTCGGTTGGAAGGAGGACCGCCAGTGCCCCCTGAATGAGTAGTTGTCTATAGGCCGACTCGTAGACTTGTTGCTGTTCTGGTGGGAGCGATGGGTCGAGCGCTGGATGTGGGTTTAAGGCATGATAGATCCGTCGGGGGCTTTCCCCATACTGCAGGGCGGCTTGAGCAGTGGTCGCCGTGCGGTAGGCTGTGCAGGAAAGCTGTCAACACAAGAGACGGCAGTCCTCTACATCGGTCTGCTGCTCACCATGGATATGTCTTTCCACCAAGACCGGCAGCTCATCCAATACCAATTCCGTAATATCAATCTGGCGTATTCTCTGTTCCAAGGCGCGACTGCAGTGAGCGATGATCTGAATAACCTCGTCCACGAATGCCCTGTCCGGGGTGATCTTGGAGTACCACGAATTCACAAAGTCCTTGATGACTATGGCGACGATGGCATAAAGCTGCACATCTACATCGTTGGAACTGGTAAGCGGAGGTAAGATCCCTTCAATCGGTGCCGGCGACAGCCTTGTATCTGCCCCATTACTCCCATCTGCCACCAACGTTCTCCTGATCAGGGACAATGTCGCTCTCTCCGACGTTGGGTCTGGGACGGGCGCATCTTGCCGGACTCTGGCATGGAGGGGTCTCTGAGAGGCCGACCGAGAGGCCGAGGTAAGCTTGCTGTCCGCGACGGCGGTCAAGTGAGAGGACTGGGCGGTCGAAGAGGCCTTGATCGCGATGGCAGGAAGAGGCGGTCTTGAAGGGGAGGCACTTGAGGCGGTCATATCAGGACCACGCCGCGCAGGAGCATGGCGAACGTCTTTGTACTTGTTCAGTCGACGTTCCCGCTGGCCACGCTGGCAATGCAGGGGGTGCGGTAGGGCACCAAAGATTTGCTCACACCGGTTCCAATGACAGAAGGGTGTCGAGAGGATGTGTCAATGCGTGATTGGTGGGCGTGGAAAGGCTGCGTTCGCGAGCAGGCGACGAGTAGGAGCGAGAGAAGGCGACTTGGTTGTTGGAGAATCTTCCGGGCTACCTGCCTCCTTCGGTCTATATCACGGGCCGCCGTGGTGAGTAGTGAGTGAGAGGTGAGATCAGAGTGAGTGAGTACAGTAAGTCCGTGAGTGAGCGTCGTCAATGCGCCCGCTCTGAGATAAAGTCTTCCGACCGCGCTGAAATATGGATGTCGACGCAAAGATCCCGGTCTGGCTCGATTGCGATCCGGGTAGGTCTACACCAGCGCCGGTCTCTCAGCGCGGCGTATGCTCATGACCACCCACAGGTCATGATGTGAGTCGCCCATCTCCAGCGTACTCTCTTCCAGGCTGTCTACAACAAGGCTCACAGTGGCTACCTAGGACGCCTGTGCTATCCTCCTCGCCGCGTATCACCCTCCCATCAACCTCCTCGGAGTGAGCACAGTGCACGGCAATGCGCCATTGTCGAAATGCACAGTCAACGCTCTGAGAGTCCTGGAAGCAATCGGAAAACCTGAGATTCCCGTTCTCCCCGGCGCGTCCAAGCCATACTGCCGGACGGTTCACACCGCTCCTGATATCCACGGAGCAAGCGGACTAGCTGGGACGGATCTGCTCCCTGAACCAAGTCGGTATGCGCTGACCCATTGCAATGCCATCTTGGAGATAAAAGAAGCTCTCTTTGCCCAGCCCAAAGGCAAAGCATGGCTTGTGGCAACAGGTCCACTGACCAACATCGCTTTGTTGTTTGCCGTCTTCCCCAGCCTCGCAGACCACATTGCTGGATTGTCCATCATGGGCGGAGCAATCGGCTCCGATTTCACCCACATCTCAGTAAGTCCTTCACCCACTTACGACTCTGTCTGCCATGACTGAGACCACGCTATATCTTGCACCGTTTGAAAGTGGTCAAACCGGCGCTGTTTGACCCCGGTCTTTCTGGTCCAGGGCCGGCGCTGACTTCATCAACCCCTTACAAGATGGGCCAGCCTTACCTTGACATTAGCGGCACGGCCCATCCCCGCTCAGGCAATCGCACTCCTTTTGCAGAGTTCAACATCTGGGCCGATCCCGAGTCTGCTCGTTCTGTGCTCCAAAACCCCGTGCTCAGGCCAAAGACGACACTCATCCCGCTGGACGTAACGCACCAAGCATACGCCACGCCAAAGATACAAGACATGCTTTTGAATGGTATCAACGGACCGACGAGGCTGAGGAGGATGTTCAATGAGCTGCTCATGTTCTTCGCCCACACCTATGCCGAGGTGTTTGGGTTGGCGGACGGGCCGCCCTTGCATGACCCGCTAGCTGTCGCTGCAATTTTGAGTTGTCACTCGGATCCGAACTTCGAAATCGAGTTCGACGACAGTGGCGGGGAGCGATGGGATGTCGACGTCATTCTGGAAGGTGAACAGGTTGGAAGGACGGTCATCACAAGATCGGAGAATGGCCAGGGCGTCAGGATTCCGAGGACTCTTGATCTGGACAAGTTTTGGCGGACGTTGGAGGATTGTATGGCTGCAGCCGATGAGGTCAAGAGTTATCAGCATTGAATAAAGCTACTCTCGAGAAGCACAAGCAATAACCTAGAGTTCGATGGATAGACTAGAAGAAGACAATACACACTGGCACTCGATAGAGAACGAACTTCTCGGTCCCAACATGACGCATGCATCAGCTCTGCGAGCACATGCGTGGATGGGAACAAGTTTCATCTTCGTCGTTAATTGACATCCGTAGTACAAAACTATGGTACTGCACAACCTCTCATGATTCATTCCAACCCACTCATACCCACAGCCATAGCTTCAACATGGTCACGAGAACCAATTCACCGGATTCATAATACGGTGCTTCTTCTTCAGTGCCTCTCGTTCAGTGCCTCTCCTTCAATGTCTCTCCTGCGGCAGATCAGCAGTGCTGACCGACAGCGGCATCAACACATGGTCAGAAGAATATATCCACATACCCATGCACATTGACAGCATTGGGAACGTGGAACTCCGGGAACTCTCTCTTCTTGCCTTCCGCCGTGTACTCCGCCACTCCCTTGCGCATCGCTTTGGCAAGCGCAAGTCTCTTCTTGGCTGCCTGGACCGCCTGCTCGACATCAGTTTTCGCTTTCCACGCCATGAAGTCAAGAAACCCCAGGTACGTTTGCTCTGCATCTTCCGGCCTGCAATGTTTAGCAAATGCCTGACCACCACCTGGCGCATGAGAGTGCATGTCTACTCCTCCAATCTCGCTTTGGAATAACCAGTGTCTGGGATTTTGTCTTCGGAGGAGAACCATCCCCGGCAATTGACCATATTGAGTCCGAAGGCCTCTCGAGAACGCAGCGAAATGAGGATAGTCATTCACAAGGACCACAACAGTCGCGTTGATGGGCACTCCTCCATTGTATGATCTGCAAGAGACATGGAAATAGATGTTTGTGGGCACGTCTTGTGCTGTCAGCTTCTTGATGGTCTCCTCGTCTGTTTCGTTTTCGGCGAGCTGCCTCATTCTGGGAATAGATTGCTTGGGTGTTATTTCGAAGATCTCTGTGCTCTGCGTCAATTCCTTCATGCTCGCCTCATGCCTTAGATGGTCTTCAAGGAAAGGCCCAGCTCTCCTCTTCGATTGCGCGCTCAACTTCGTCTTCTACCCCTTTCTCGGCTTTCAACGTGACTTTGGCCGGAGGCCCTCTGATGACCACCTTCCTCCCGCCAGGTTTGTTGATTCTGTCAGTGTTCACAGGCGTCAGTTGTGATCGCGACTGTGGGGGTTTCAGAATAGGAGGAGTACTCTTCGATCCGGCATTAGGGGCTGGAGGAGCACGAAGACTGGGACTTGAAGTCGCTGGGCGAAGTTTTGCAGACGATGCAGTTGTCCGAAGATGTGACTTTGAGCTTGGTCGAGTGAGACCTTTAGAAGAGGCCGGCCGAAAGGCGAGTGTGAAATCCGGCATCGTGAGTCCAGTACGTGTCGGACAACAATGAGATTTTTCTGTTAGAGTGATTTTTGAAACAGTCCTCTTCAAGAGTAGTGGAAGTCATTGTAGGCAAAGGATCTTGTTGATATAGTTCGGAACCGGGTCGCAAGAGGCAGCTGAGGTCTTGAGATCAACTGCTGCTGCCTGACGTGTAGATAGTGACAATGTCATGGAGCGTGAAGGTAGAGGCAGTTGAAGAAACACATCACGACTGCATGGTCGGAAGAAATTGATTCCAGTTACCGACGCGTCTCGCGACTCAAGTCGACTCGATCATGCCCTCTTGAACAGTGCTCGACCATGGGCAAGTACTTATGGTCGATAACCAGATTGCATCATACTCACAAGTCAACACGCATTGTGAAACTTGATCGCAATAGAGGCAGAAGGGTACAACTCTTCCAAATCCGCGGGATCAAGAATAGTGGGTCATATCAACAAGAAGAGATCGGAGTGCAGCAGAAGTGACAGGTGGAAGCAGTCGTCAACTTAACGAAGCACAGGCAGGGCAGGTGAATCTTCTCCAGTGTTAGAATCGATGCCATGGCTAGGATTCTGGACTTGAGGAAGTGAAAAGTGGCCGAATATGTTAGAAGAGGACGCTGCGAACTCTGCAATCAGCAAGACTTACGGCCGAGTCAACTCTGGCACCAGTTGCCGTCGCCGGTGTTCTTGCACCAGTTCCCAAGAACATCGGTGACCCGTTTTCTGCAGTGCCTGGGACGTCCTCTCAGACACGACGATTTTGCATCGTCATATGTATTTGCTGAAAGTGCACCTTGAATATCACCCAACCAATCGATCTTTGGATGTGCTGGTGCGCCTGTGGTTTGTTCGGCAACCCAGGAAGTTCCGAGCTGATCGCTGATACTTAGCGCAAGATCCCATAGGTTCTTCCTACAGACGACGCTGGCTTTGCTCGATCTTTCATCCCATTGCTTGTAGCCTTGCTTTACTCCGTTGACGAGAACCTCGACGACGTCTGATTTGTTTGGTCTGTTCCTTCGAATCGCCAAAGCCGAAATGTTGGTCACTTTCGATGTGGTCTTCGGCAGAGCGCCAGAGCTTTGCTGCCTTTTATCAAAGGTGAAGCGTGGAAAATCGGCAGGAAGGGGTTCGACATTGAAGAAGTGACCAGTATTGCTGAGCTGAGATAGACGACCTGCTCGACCAAACGCGCGCTCGTAGCCTGTGGCGTGGTACTGATTAGTGTAAACCACCACACATTGTATGAAGGCACTGGCGGACTTTTGAATGAACAGGTCGGCCGGGAATGAGAGGACGCTTGTGAACTGTTTGACCGCCAGCTTGTCCGTACAGGATTTGGACAGACTTGGTTCTGCGTCTGCACGTGCGGGCTTGCGGCGGGTGTAACCCAGCAGCGAGAAATGACCACGGCCTTGCAGCTGAATGTCTCTTTGACCATCAGCTGGCCATGGCGTTGCCGCACTGGAAGGGAATGACTCGATCAATAGCTCCATCGATGCATCCCCACATGGAGCTTCGGTGGTGAAGAAGCAGATTTTGATATTGTCCTTAATGTTGAACGGTGGCCCGTCGACTTGGGCGCAGTCTTCCTCGTCAGTCAGAGTACTTTGCCTTTGACAGAATTCGAGATACGGTGATTGATAAGCTGGAATTTGCAGCATTGCCTGCACTTCTGATAGTAGCCAGTGGTTCAACCCGCGTAATGCCAGGACTTCCGCATGAGAGTCATGTAGCACCAAGCCCTTGCACTTGTGCATTGCAGAGGCCGAAAGACACTTGGTTCCAGTTGCTAACGAGACACAGTTGAGATCATGGGCCCCTCCATTCTGCGCCACAAGAACGACCGCTGACATGGGAGTCCATTCTCTCCTGCCATCAGCCAGCGTGCGAGGCTTACATTTTTCGGGTAATGAATTGAACCTAGCCAATGCGGCATAAGCCACCTGCTCGGCTAAAGAGGACATCACTTGTGAGAGTAGCGATCGAAGACGGCGCTTGCTGCGAAAGGCTTTCCATGATTGATAGCAGGCAAGATCAGACAGTAAATGGCGACGGCGACAACGACAGTGATGGCGATGCAACAGGGCAATGGTGCGAAGGGGATGAAAAGCAAAAGCCCTGGAAAAGCGTCTTGGGCGAGGCACGCGCCTAATCAGCCCGCCTATTGGGGACTCAGACAAACTCTGGCGAAGCCTAAGAAGTGCCTAGGGGGCCCCACAGTCCGACACCAGCCACGCTTGGGGGTCCCCGGCGGCATCGCGGTGCTCTGCCGTTGGCAGCAAGCCCTATCAACAAGTCGAAGACAGGCCAATGTCTCCCAATCTTTACTCACAGATACGGCGCAGGCGTTCATATGTCTTCTGTATAATCACGCAAACTCGGCGTCCGTCCACGGGAGTTCCGCATATCGACTTTCCTCCGCCACGAAGCCCGCCGGCGATCCTCGCGCTGTACCATGGGGACTGTGAACTTGATTGATCCTCCCGGCGAGTTTTCTTCTCCCCACAACGGACAGCCTCCGCGCCACCGATCACGACCATTTTAGCCTATTGACATACGGCGACAAGCCCTGAATTGCCCGTCGCAGCGTCGTCACATCTTCAGGGTCTTGAGGGAAGGAGAGAGCTCACACTACTGTAGGCTATCTCGCAAAAGGTGGACAAGCATTCCTTCCCAGGTGACGGCATGGGGAAGAAACTCCAGCCTGATCCAATTTAGCTGTCTACACGCAAACGCCACCGATCATCATCATTACATTCTGGCACTCCATGACTGGTCCAGACTCTATTGTCGACACCCTGATTGACTGTGGCCGAGAGCCACCAAGCTCTACCCCGGTTTCTTCCTCAAGAGGGCAAGCCACGAACGAATCCACGAATCCACAGCGAACGCTTACCCGCTTCTACTTTCCCACATTTTCGCAAGATTCGGACCTCGACCATTACACTACACCTCTGACTTTCTCCGCGATCCCATCACTTCATAATCCCTCAGCCTCGTCGTCCTCGATGTCGTGACGAGACCACTGTCCTGATCATAGCCAGATACATGCTTGGGCGCGGCTCGAGTTCGCGCTGCTCTTGCGAATTTTCAGCTGCCTCGGCACCGTGCACATGATCCTTGTTCTCCACGTGAGATCTGACATGTTGCGCGTCTGAGCTCTCGTCTCAAATTGGGAACATGCAGCCGCTGATTGTCGCCTGCCCATAACATCTCTCTAAATCATGACGAGCTCGTCGAATCAAGCCGGATTTGCTCGAGGCGACCAGAGGAATAATTTGTTGTCGTGTTCGGGCTACATGATACCAAACCCCCGCATGGACAGCCTGCCTCAACCGCAGTCGAACACATCTGCTTTTGATGCCTCGACTCCTGGTTCCGTTGATTTCAGCTTTCCGTTTGGTGGCAGTCCTCATGGTTCTAGCAATAGTGGCATCGATGCTCCCCCAGATCTGCGCCTGAGCCAGAATCAAGGGTTTGCTGGGCGAGGCTCCATGCCCGCGTATGGCAAGGTCCCGAGTCCCCAACATCGCGCCAGCCTAGCAAGCATTGATTCTGCCTTTGACCGCGATCTCTTCGGCTCAGCGGCTTTGAGTCAATGGGCCCCAACAAACTCAGGACACCAGGCACCTAGCAATGCCGATTCTTCACCTCGGATTCCAGCTAGCATCGGCGAGCAGGAGAAGAAGTCGCAGGGCGAGGAGGAGAGGCCGCCCGCATGGAGCGAGTTGAAGACGAAAGCAGGGAAGGAAAGGAAGCGGCTTCCCCTGGCCTGTATTGCTTGCCGGAGGAAGAAGATCAGATGTTCGGGCGAAAAGCCCGCTTGCAAGCACTGTCTCCGTGCTCGGATACCTTGTGTCTACAAGGTCACCACTAGAAAAGCTGCCCCGCGCACGGACTATATGGCCATGCTGGACAAGCGGCTGAAGCGAATGGAGGACCGTGTCATCCGCGTCATCCCTAAAGATGAACTTCCCGACCTAAGCAGCACGGGTCGGGCTTCAGTGCGACCTCCAATTCCAGGCCAGGCACCCAAGAAGGAGAAAGAACAACCCAAAAAGCGCTCCGCAGACGAAGCATTTACCCAAGAACTTAGCGACTGGAGGAACTCCCGCGAGAAAACCACTCTCCTCGACCCGACGGCCGGATTACGCAAACAGCGCGAGGGCGAGAACAAACTATTCATCGAGGGCTCAGAATCTCTGCCACCGCAACACATCCAAGAACACCTCGCCGAAGTCTTCTTCGATTGCGTCTACGGCCAATCCTACCTCCTGCTACACAAACCCAGCTTCATGCGCAAGCTGAAGGCTGGGACAATCCCGCCGGTGCTTATCTTGGCCGTCTGTGCTATTTCAGCCAGGTTCTCGACTCACCCACAAGTCTCCACCGAACCGGCGTTTCTCCGTGGGGAGCAGTGGGCGACTCCCGCGCGACGCATTGTGGAAAAGCGTCACTATGAACCGAACATCACAATTCTCACAGCAATGCTGATGCTGGGGCTGCATTACTTCGGGACGTGCGAAGGCGGATTATCGTGGTCCTTTGGCGGCCAGGCGATGCGGATGGGCTACGCACTTCAATTGCACCGAGAACTCGACCATGATCCTCTCGGCCGCAATCAAATCGCCAACAATGCAAACGAGAGTAAGAAAGGTCCCAAGCCACCAGAGCTGTCCTTCACGGACCGCGAGATCCGCCGTCGCACAATGTGGGCGTGCTACCTGATGGACACGTTCAACTCCTCGGGGACGGAGCGACCTTCATTCCTGAATGAAGACTACTACCAGATCCAGCTGCCGATCAAAGAATCGCATTTCCAGATGGAAGTCCCCGGCCCGACGGAGGATTTATACGGCAACGTGCCCATGTCCAACAAGTCGTCGTCACTCGATACCGCCGCGGCCAACGAGCTTGCCGCCGAAGCAAAGGCAAACATGGGCGTCGCGGCATACATTGTCCGTGGCGTGGTTCTCTGGAAACGCATCGTCAAATACTTGAACCTAGGCGGCAAAGACAAGGACCCCCACCCCATCTGGGACCCATTGTCCCAATTCGCAACTCTGCAACGCCAGATCAATCAGCTGAAATCCTCGCTGCCAGAAGACATCACCTATACGCCCGAGAACCTCGCAACACACACCTCCGAGCGTCTCGCGAACCAGTATCTCTTCCTACACATCGTGCTCGCCCAGACGAGCCTGTTCCTGCATCGCTTCGCCATTCCGACCAACCCATCCCATCGGCCCCACCACCACTACTACACCCAGCAAGGTATGCCTAAACCGTTCCTCACGAGCTCGGCGAACATCGTGCTCGAATCCGCCTCACTCATCAGCAAGCTCATCGCCGACTCGACAGGCCACACCCTCACAGTCCCCTTTGCCGGCTATTGCGCCTACGCCGCCGCGACGGTGCACGTGTGGGGCATCTTTAGCAAGAACAGCGCCCTCGAACAACAAAGCAAGGACAGCCTAAGGCACAACTACAAATACTTGACACGCATGAAGAGATACTGGGGCATGTTTCACTACATGGCCGAGAGTGTCAAGGATATCTACCGCGCGTTCGCGGACTCGGCGCTCCGTCAGGCTCAACACGCGCGGAACAGCGCGGGACTGCCGACCAGTATGTTGCGACGGCACTCCTCTGCTGGCGGCCCGGGCGGGAGAAGCGGGACGCAGACGCCGATGGACATGGATGCCACGGCGACGCTGACAAGCAATACGAATCCGCCGTCGAGGTCGGACACACCCGCAGACCCGACCAAAAGCAAAGATGGGGAAAAGGCAAAGGCCGGGTCGATGTTCCAGTACGGTGACTGGTTCGACAAGTACCCGCACGGGGTGTCGGAGAGCGAATGGGAGAAGTCGCACCTCGAGTACAGGAGTGAGCACGCGCACGGCGGTGCCGAGGCCGTGATGAGCCAACGAAGTGACTTGCAGAGTGTCGAGGAGTTCTTCGCGAGTCTCAGTCCGCCGTCCAAGGCAGATGACACCATCGGAAGAGGCAACAAGAAAGTCGCGAGAAGGAGGGGGAAGAGCGTGGCAGAGAACAAGAAGACTGACAAGGACGAGAAAGCCAAGGACGGAGACAAGGGGAAGGCCAGCTCTTCGTCTGCGGCCAAAGGCGCTGGTCCGTCGATTTCTGGTCAAGATCCGCAAAGGCGACAATCCACGTCGCAAACACTAACGGACCAGCGCCTTTCCAATACAGCTGGCGACCTCAACTTGAATATCCACCTCAACCAACCCTTCGACCTCTCCAGCTTCGACATCACCTCGCCCTCGCTGTATCAAAACACGCAATTCCCCGATCCCTACAACTATGGCAACTCTCCGACGTCTCCCCAGTTCGGCGGCAACCTTCATTTTCTTTCGACGTTGCCGGCAATTGATCGGCAGATGGTATATGGCGCAGCTTATGGCGGCGGCCTCGATCCCTCCATATCGAACAACCACGGCAGCCATAACGCCTCCTCAGGGCTCAACAACCTCGGCTCTCCTCCAATCGGCAATTTTGCAAGCACAAATCCCTGGGATCAGTTGGACTTGACCACATATGGTTTGAACGACCCTTTTGCAGGAGGGCACGGGACGATGGACACCAGTTCGTCAGCTTGGTTGTTGCCTTTCAACATTGAACCGCCGAGCTTTGGGGGTAGTGGCATGGAGGAGTTCGGAAACACCGCGCTCGATGGAATGGATCTGAGTGATCTTGGTCAGGGAGGCGGAAGCGACGTCGGTGGACAGTTTGGAGACCAAAACTCTGGGACTGGTGGACAGACGTGAAGGTCGCTGGGTCGTGTCGAGTTGGACTCGACTCTGTTTAAAACGGACGCGTATAAAGCATGACACCCCCGCAGGACATATGGCTGCAAGATTCACATACTTTGAAGGACCGTATATTGAGGACCACGTCGGCATTATATACCATCAGATGTACACGCAAGGGTGTCTCATGTGTCAAGCATGCAATTAGTTTCTTCTGTCCAGTCATGCTCAGTCCTCCCACTCCTCGTCGAGCTGATCAATTAGGCGATTCTCGTCGTCGGGAGTGCGGCCACGTCCAGGGTGTCGCTCGTCGGTGCCGACACGGTGGTACCCTCTTCGACCAGCAAAGAGTTGCGTGACACCTCCCGGCATACGTTGTGTGCATGAGGAGAATAGAATGACAAACATGTCCTAAAATACGGTCGAAAGCATATGAGGTTAGCTGCAGGTGATCAGGCACTATCGGGTTTCCAGGCGTGGTCTCTCCCAGCCGGCATGTAGCGGGTGTGGCGTAACCCCGAAGAAAAGGGCCTCTGTAAGTTGCACCATGTGTAAGGGAGACAGCATGCAAACGCAAGGGGGAGAGGAAAAAGCAAGAGAGGACTAACCGAGAAAAAGCTGTGTATACCCGCCCACATAGTGTAGTTGGGCAGTTGTCTCCATCCTCTCTGGTGCAGGACGTTACGTTGGTAGACAATACCTCCGATGAGATAGACTAGCAGAGCGATGGCTGCGATGAGACCGAAAACAGCGCCAGGACCTAGCGTTCCCTTCTCCTCCGACTGAGTTGTTCCACCGCAAGCGGATCGGGAGCGGATCTCAAAGACATAGGTACAGTGATCGGGTGAACCGAGGAAGTTCACAATGGGCCGATTTGAAAGGAGGGGAGAGGTATCGCAAGCGAAGGTCATGAGGGTGGACTTCCGCCTTTTGCTGGTTTTCTTGACGACGAAGTCATCGTCAATGGGATTCCCGTCCTCGTCGAGTTCGGGACAGGGCGAGCCCATGGTATAGTTCAACAGCAGCTTCTTGCCGCGGAAAAGTAATTGGTCATTTTGTTGGCCAATGCTGTATATGTCTCCTCGCTGGTCCTTGTAAAAGGCCGAAACATTTTTCTGACGGCTTGTGGGAACTCCTTCCACGTCCTCTAACGACTCGACAACGGGTCCGCAGAAGTTGAGGGTGAAATTTGCAGGATAATCGTAACCTTTGGCATGATAGGATTCATTGCTCGCAGCCTGGTATTTCGTGCCCTCGGGAGTCAATTGCAATGACCGCAGGTCAAAGAACGAGCCAGTGGATGGAGAGAGGATGGTACATGGCTTCGGTGGGGGCTTTGCATCGGCTGCAGCGAAACTTGAATGTAATGATGAGAGGAGCAGGGCCAAGAGCGATGTGGAGAGATGCATGGCTGGCAGACGGCGTGCTGGACGTGCGATCAAGAAGAAGACAGGGATAACGATCGCAGACGGCGCGAACAAGTAAATGCTGCACCTGCAATGTGGAATTCACGACGGAATATGACCTCTGATGAGGGCAACGTGAACGAAAGGGGACACATTGAAGGAAGCGTAAAAGGTTTAACAGCAAACTCTCATGCACGGCGACTAGCCTGTGGCTGCCTGCGCTACTTGCCGCAGGAGCAGAAATGATGCGTTCCTGCAGCGGCAGGACAGGGCCTAATGATTCGGCTCAAGCGTGGACAACAAATAAATGCAGCTCGTGTTCGTTTCGATATGAAGGATTCCCGCAGAGCCTTCGAGCTCGGTCCCCTTCACTTGCTCAACGGCGGACCTCGCTTTGGAACGTACGAGTATAATATAATTGTGTACTCGTGGTCTCTTCGCCCGCAAAAAGGTTTCGGCTTGACGCGATGCAGCCTTTCCGAGACACTTGATGGCGATCGCAGATGATGATCTCATTCGGCTGCTGCGTCTCCGGTAACTCACTTCTGCTTCATTTGCATTTCACATACAGATGTAAAAGCACGATCGTTCACGTTTCTCTCTTATGTCACTCGTTTGATGGTCTGCATCCAATGAGTTGTCACTGCTGGCGACCGTTCTCTTGTGCCACTCCATTCCGCCGTAATGGCAGTCCTAAACAGCTCGAAGAGCAAGACTCGTACAGAAGAAAAGCATGAGTATGAGTTCTTTGGTCCGTGAGTATTGTGGTTGTCCCTTCCATCTGTGATGGATTGCTGATACTCGACAGTCCCGGCGCTGCCGCAATCATCTTCCTTCTGCCCATAGTGGTCTATGCCACTGTTTTTCTCTGCAACGACGTTTCGGGATGCCCTGCGCCCGCCCTGCTCGACCCTAAGACACTGACACTCGAGAAGCTGAAGAAACAAACACCCTGGCCCGAGAACGGAATTGCAGGTCTGTTCGATCTCGAAGTCACACTATGGGTTCTGGCATATTATGCTCTCAGTCTTGCCCTGCAATTATTCCTGCCTGGCGAAGAAGTGGATGGCACCACGCTCGGTACAGGAGGTAGACACCATTATAAGTTCAATTCTTTCAACTCAGCCCTCCTCATCCTTGCCGGCCTTGGTGCCGGAACGGCTCTTCAGGGCGCCGACTTTGTGGTGTGGACATACATCTGGGACAACCTGCCTCAAGTCGTCACCGCAAACCTCCTGATCTCCTACGCCCAAGCAATTTACGTCTATCTGGCATCATTCTCAGTTCCTCACCCTGGTCAGCCCAACCCCGAGCACCGGGAGCTTGCTAAAGGTGGACATACCGGAAACATGCTTTATGACTTCTTCATTGGCCGCGAACTGAACCCGCGCATCGCAATGCCCACATGGATCCCGGTCGCCGGTGGTCAGGTCATTGATATCAAAGTTTTCAACGAAATGAGGCCTGGTCTACTCAATTGGGTAATACTCGACCTGGCATTTGTCGCTCATCAGTACAAGACTCACGGATATATGACCGATTCTATCCTTTTGGTCACTTTCTTCCAGGTGCTCTATGTCATGGACGCCCTGTACATGGAGCCAGCCATTATGACCACCATCGACGTAACGACCGATGGGTTTGGTTTCATGCTCGCCTTTGGCGATCTGACCTGGGTACCTTTCATTTATAGTCTGCAAACCCGTTACCTTGCCGTCTACCCATTGACTCTTGGAGTTACCGGCATCGCTGGGGTCTTGGCGGTTCAAGCTCTGGGCTACTACATCTTCCGGGGTGCCAACAACGAAAAGAACCGTTTCCGCACCAACCCAAATGACCCTCGTGTTTCACACTTGGAGACGATGACCACTGAATCCGGCTCCAAGCTTCTGGTATCTGGATGGTGGGGTACCGCTCGACATATCAATTACCTTGGCGATTGGATCATGTCCTGGAGCTATTCACTTCCGACTGGCGTGGCCGGATATATCATCAACAGATATCAGAATCCTGTCACCGGTAACATAACGAGAGAGGTTGTGCAAGGAGACGTACGTGGCTGGGGAGTCATATTCAGCTACTTCTATGTTATATATTTCGGCGTATTACTAGTGCACCGACAGCTCAGAGACGAGGAGAAGTGTCGGAAGAAGTATGGGAAAGATTGGGAGCTCTACTGCAAGCGTGTCAAGTGGAGGATCATTCCAGGTATCTACTAGCCAGGGCAGCGGGACTGAGACCCTCCTTCTGAGGTCTCCGATATCTTTGGCGGGTTGGAAGACATCCACTTCTGGATTGGATCATGGCGTCCGCCGCTGGCGCGTATCGGTTAGGAAGCAGTGCGCTGTACGAGGTACGGGAGGGGAGAACGATAACGATCCTTGGTCCAGACTCCCAGCAGGGGACGGACTGTGAGCCGTCATGCAAGGCTTCAAAATCTCCCCCGACATACAGTACCAGTTGCTGGTTCCTGTTTACTGGGATCCAAGTTTGCTCCAACCCATCTCCGTATCTAGCGGTCAGCAGAACCCTGAAGCCACGCCTGGCCCACAGCTCTGGGGAGCTTCAGCTCGCCTATCTCCCCTGGTTATTAGGAAATTCGGTGACTATCTCGGAGCAGGCGACCCCTGCAGCGACTCGCTCGCATGGTCAGAACCTCATCCGCCAATATAATCAAACTTCCACCAGCCGCGCGAAGCTTTTTGTCTCCACAGCCTGGGCTAGGCCATACCATTTACCAACTTCCACGAGCTTGCCAAGGCAATTGTGCCGTCATGACTGAACGCTTCTAACCACGTACAGACAATGGATTGGTCCAACAAGGAAAGATGGGGTAGGGAGATCCCCAGGTTTCGGACAGGGGTAGTTAGGCGGCCACGCGCCCCGGAAAATCTGGCCTGCTCTCCACCTTACCCCGATTCTTTGATATCATACATATTAGATGTCGGGTTTCGCGTCGAGGTTGAACGCGTCAAGGTCGGCCTTCGTTGTTGGAATAACAAAGATCATCCTGTCCGAAGCTTACTCCGTGACGGATATCAATCATGGGTTTAGGCGTGCTGGAGGCGAACACCACCGCGCATGTTCCTGGAACAGTTCTCCTGGACCAGCAGGCTGCTCACTCTGAGGATCAGACGGGGCGCTTGAAGCATGGAACTGGCAAGAATGCGAATATCGTGCTGTCACCACAGCCATCCGAAGATCCCAATGACCCACTGAATTGGTCGTCCGCAAAGAAACATATCGTGCTGGCCGTTATTTTCTTTGGGGTTATCATTGTCGGTGTGATACCTGTGAGTGGCCTGCTTCAGGTACTACCTTCTCTGTGCGGCTTACTGTTTCCCCAGGGGCCCCTCTTGAACGCTGGCATCGTTCAAATTTCTGCCGATCTCCAACGGTCACCCACTGATGTCGCTAAACTCTCCGGCTACTGTCTTCTTGCCACTGGCGCCATGGGTCCATTCGCATCCGCTCTGGGCCGAAAATATGGCAAGCGACCCATGTACGTCTTCTCCTCGCTCATTGGCACGATTGGCGTCATCGTGTCCGAGGTCGCGACTGGCTACAACGTACTACTGGCTGGCCGTATCCTTCAAGGCATTGGTATTGCCGCGTACGAATCCCTAGCCGTATCGTCAATCGGAGACATCTTCTTCGTGCATGAGCGAGGCCCCAGAGTCGCCGTTGTGATCTTTCTTCTGGCAGCCATCTCCAACGGGATTTCGATCATCGCCGGAGTCATCACCGAGTATCTTGGCTGGAAGTACAACTTCCATATCTACATTCCCTTTGCGGCCCTCCAATTAATCGCGGTCGTCCTGTACTGCCCGGAGACAATGTACCGACGCAAAGCCATCTACGAGACCGACACGGCCGGATCCGAGGAGAATCTCGAGAAACTCGCTAAAATCGAATCCGCCGCTGCACATCATGTCGAACGACACGATCACAGAGTTGGTGCAGATCTTGAGAAGACGATGACTTCGGCCTCACATGCATCTGTCGATTCGATCCCTCCCAAAAAGACGTGGTTCCAAGAGCTCGCCGTCTACAATGGCACCTTCGTGGATGACTCGGTATGGAAAATGGCAATCGCCTCGGTCGCGATTCTCCTCAACGTGGGGGCTACTTACCAAGTTTTGATGACCGGCGTCATCATTGCTTGGTACGTTGCGGTGGCCATCTTGTCCGGTGTTGTCTTTGCCTCGCCACCCTATCTTCTGTCCTCAGCCTCTGTGGGATATATGTCGGTGGGCCCTTTCATCGGTGGTCTCATCGGCGCGATCTTCTCGCTCGTCATCTCGGAGCCGTTGGTGAAATCGATGACGAGGCGCAACAAGGGCGTCTACGAGCCCGAATTTGCCCTCCTCCCCATCAGTCTGGGAGGTGTCTGCTCAGTTGCAGGTCTCGTCGGCTGGGGCTACGCTGTCAGTGAATTCAAGAGTGTCTACCTGGTCTGCTTCATATGGGCGATCATCCTCTTTGGCATGACCGTCATCGCCAGCTTTGCGACACAGTGGGCTCTTGACGCTTACAGACAGAACAGCACCGAGTTGTTTATCATGAACATGTGAGTTTGCCCTCTAACCAAATCTCGATGTCTTGTTTTAACGGGTGCTTTCCAGGGTTTTCAAGAACTTCTTCTTCTACGGTCTGACCAACTACGTTATTGACTGGTACGCTACAACAGGCGCCATCGACATGGCAGGCATCATGGCTGGAATCACGGGGTTCCTGTGTCTCCTTGCCATCCCAATGTATGTGTTTGGCAAGAAGTACCGATATTTCTGGCACAAGCACAACGCGTTGAAGTGGTTGCACCTGGAGACAGATCACTCTGGAGCTGAAGGAGGTTAAATTAAGCTGTCCAGCGTGAAGCAGGCCAGTGGCCATGTCTGGAGGTGTACAGAGCAACTGAGGTAGTCAGATATCGGAGATCGAATGGCTGAATTTACCTTTTGCTCAGAAGCATGCATGGACTGAGAACTTTTCATCTGTTTTGCCGTCATTGTCAACATCAACATCAAACTATCAAGCCTCCTGTGAGCCCGATCTCATCTTATCGTAAGACTACGGCTCGTTCTCATAACCGTCCAAGAACTGCATCTTCAGCGTATACCTCCCTTCCTTCTGCAACTTCTCCCGCCCATAGGCCTTCACCCGTTCAACATCCTGCCGACAATCCCAATACATACCTCTCAACTCCTTCGCCCTGCCCGCAGCAAGATACGCGACCGTGGCGCCGCAGAGTTCAGGCGGGTCCTTGAACAGTGATTGGAAATCCGTCCCGTGCGACACGAGGGAGGGGTACTTTTCCAAAAGTTCCTGCCGGATCTCCTCTACAGATTTTGAAGTCGGGTTAGCTGGGCAAGCACTTAAAGGGTTACTGTCTGTATGGTATACGCACTCTTGGCCATAGCAGTCGGCACACCCCCCGGATGCAGGGCATAAAGCTGGATCTGGTCGCCCAGGCCGTCCAGCTCGATTTCTTCCTGCAGCGTGCTCGTGGCGCGCGCGACGGCCGCTTTGGAGCTGTTGTAACCCACCGCGAAGGGGAAATCGACTGTTGCAGCGCGGGAGGCAATGTTGATGATGACGCCGGCCTTGCGCTCCCGGAACTTGGGCAGCAAGTACCAGCTCGTGACCATGGTCTGTGGGCCCGTGAGTGTGAGTGATTGAGGTTGATATTCGGGAAAGGGGACGGCAAGATAGACGTACCGCCTTGAAATTGATCTCAATGGTGCGCCAGTAGTCTTCGAACGATTCCATCCACTGTGGTCTGCCGGGCGAGACGCCCGCGTTGTTGACCAGGATACTGCGGGCGCTCTGTTAGTGTGTGGCACAGGCTGGACATGTGAAACCATCCGCTGCGCTTGCTTGCTCAACCCTCGGGATGCAATGCAGTGTGCCAGTGTCCTGGGACGATGTACAGCATAGGTCCAGGCACAGGAAAGAAAGGGCCGGAGCTAGATCCATAGGTGGGTGGATTGATGGAAACTCACTCGATCTCTCCCAAGTCACTCTCGACCTGCTTCAACACGCCCCTCAGGGCCTCCACATCCGTGACATCGACGACGTAGGTTTTGACCCTGGCGCCGTGCTCCTCGCACAATCTCGCCGTCTCGGCCAGTTCGTCTTCCAATCTGTCCAGCACGGCAATGCTGGCGCCGGAGATGGCGAGTTTGACGCTGATTGCGCGGCCGATGCCTAGAGATCGTGCGGTCGTCAGCACCTCAAATACCAGCACCGACACCAGCACCAAACACCCTGGTGCTCGATCGCACCCAATTTTTCAAGAGCCTCTGCCGAGACACGGTGACCACGACATGACTTTGTATCGTCATGATCACGGTTCCGCAGACCACGCATTGCCAACCATGGAGCCACATCACCACAGTAAGGGCGTTACATCACACTTAGAGAGATTGGCCTGACTCACCTCTCGCACCGCCCGTCACGAGCGCGACTTTCCCCTCGTTGATGCCTTTCAGGTTCTCGTCCGTGATGGGCCCATATTGCGCGTGGTTCAGCGGGATCGCCGAGACGGGGAACTTGGCCGGATCCATGCTCGAACGGACAGACCAAAGCAGAACAGGACAGGCTCCGTGGGCTGCGTAGACAAGACACGTCGTCACACTGGACTGGACTTTCACGACCTCTGTGAAGACGACAATTGCTTGGTAAGTACGATGTAAGTAACAGTAAGGTTGGCGAATGACGAGATTTGGGGGTCGATTCTCTGTCGTCGTCGGCACGTACCTATGGGTGCAAAGTACACATGCAGGACCACGTCTGGTACAGACTACACACTACGGAGTACACAGGACAGTCACCCATCACTTTCGATCCGGTTAGACAGGGACCCCACATGGGCTGCCGTGCTCCATGTAGTACCGAAGCTCGTGGTTCCCAGGGATGCATACCCACCTGGTAGATACTGAACCCAGTACGGAGGTAATTCCGATGCCTTAGTTACAGTACCTAAGGTACTCCATGGGGAGCATGGGCCCGGGGAAACTCCCTCGTCGGAAAACGTGGGGAACGCATCCGTTGCGGGGACGTGCAGGAAAGAGGAGGAGGAAGAGGAGGAGGAGGAGGAGGAGGAGGAGGAGGAGGAGGCGCGGGGATAGAAGAATGTCCGGTTGCCCAGATCTGGCTTCGTGGCTGCCTGGAAGGGCCCTTACCACGGGCTGCTTGCTACTGTAGCTTGGAAGGCAAAGGGAAGAACGGGGAAGAAGGGGGTGAACGTTAAGTTTCTCCAAGCACGAACATGATATACAACACGATCTGTGGTGGGGTGTCGTCGTGGCCGTCGAGGTTTTCACGAGGCTCCGTCTATCTTCGAACGTACGTACCTGTACACAGTAGAGACTCTCGACTCGTCTACTGTAGCTTTACGGTACTCTGTGCGCAGTATCTTCATCTCACAGGACTCGCGGGTTATGCACATGGGTACTGTACATGGGTGCTCCTTTTGACCCACCGCGGCTGGCTCGCGGTATGTATGCATGCTGGTCAAGTAGTCTTATCAGGTCGCTTCAGTTCGACGCGTGACATGACCGACTGGACCATGGAGGTGCCTGTAGATGAGCTGCCCGAATCGCTGGGCTGACCTACATAGCCGCTGTGTCGTCTCTGGCCGTACAGTAACCATGAGCACGAGCAGATAGATGCGCGAGCAAGCAAGCTGAACGTGCTGACAAATGTTTGAGGATGGGGATCTATCGCACAGTACTCCATACAGTTCGACTCGGGCTCCCCTACATACGTACTGTGGTACAGTACGCAATCCCCAGGAAGTATGCATGCTGAACGCTGCCCGCTCGCTGGACGCTAACCCCTACGCTCGACAACAACCACGTACACAGTAATTATGGCTGTTAATGGACTGCTAGATAAACACAACGAATGCAACCTGAATAATCAACCTCGCAACAGCCGCACTAACCGGTAAACTTGCTCCTCGCACGCAGCCACGCGCCAAAGTAATACAGGCCATACATGCCCGCGACGCCCACGCCTGAGAGGCTCGCAATGACGGTGACGCCCTTGCCGATGCCCAGGTCGACGTACATGGAGTGCGAGAACTGGACGAACCCGGCGGCCATCATGGAGCGGACAAAGTCGTTGGCCGCGAACAGCGAGGCCACGTACTTTGGGTACGCGAGCGCCACGTAGCAGATGATGCTCTGGAACATGCAGAAGCTGCCCGCGGCCCATATGTTGATCCCCACCGTAGGCACGATCCAGTGCATGTCCGCGCGGGCGGTCCAGGCGAAGAGTAACAGCCCCGCGGGCGGGCCCCAGACGCCGAAGAGGCCCGGACGCAGCCACTCCTCCTGCTCGACGGGCTTGCCCTTGTCGGCGTGGTACTTGCGCGCGTGCGGGATGAACCACGACCGCAGGTACACGTAATACCCTGCAAGGCCGACGATGCAGCCGGTCATGAGGCTGAGGAAGATCAGGCCTAGCCCGCCGAGCGACATGCGATACGTGCCCAGGTAGACGAGCGGGAAGGCCTCGAAGAAGGAATAGTATGTGGCATAAACGAGGCCGCCGTACAGGGCGGCGTACAGGACGGCGGGGTCCTTCATCGTGATCTCCAGCGGGCGGATCAGCGCTTCCCAGAGGACCTTGCTGAACCGGGTGGGGTGGAGTTCGGTTTCCGTCTGGTATCGGGACTGGCCTGTCGCTTTGCGGAGTCGTCGTGCGCGCCGCAGCAGAATCGTGCCAGGATAGGTCTCGGGCAAGAATGGTAGTAGGCACAAGATGATGCCGGACATGATGATGACTTCGTACAGGGGCCACCGCCAGTTGTCGGCCACGGCGTACCCTGCGATCAGCGGGCCGATGGCCGGGCCGCAGTACATGGCGGCAATCCACCACACGTATCCGTAGGGCGCAGTGTATATGTCGTAGATGTCTTCGATCGACGCCGCGCCGCTGGCCAGGGCAGGACTTCCCGTAAGGCCCTGCAGCCACCGGAGCACGATGATGGCAGGGAATGAGTCGACAAAGGCGAGCGCAATGGAGACGACAAAGAATGCCGCGAAGCCGTACAGGTAGGGCGGGTTCCTGCCAATGCGAGGGATCTCGCTGATGGGCGACAAGAACATGGGTCCGACCGCGTCTGTCAAGGAGTATCAGCACCGGCACCAGATCATTTGGATCCTTCCAGCGGGCGGCGACCTACATCCGACAACATACATTGACAGGCCGAGGCTCGCTACCACAAGAGAAACATTGTAGCGGACCATCATGGCCTCTGCCGTCGGCGTGACAATCGATGCCGTACAGTACACGCAAAAGGTGTACAGGTTGACCACGGTCAAGGTCCACATTTTCTTGCCGTGAGGCCAATTGCGAGGATCGTCGAGGTCATTTTCCGCGAAGCCCACGACAGCGACGTCCGTGTCCGCGGTATCCGGGAATGGAGACCGTGCCGTTACATCTTTCTCCGTAGCTCGAATCGTTGCGGATGCCTTGGGCAGGGTTTTCTCCAGGTCGGTCTCGGAGGCAGAGGCCCTCGTTTCGCAGACCACGCTCGGCATAAAGCCTGGTTGCTCTTCTGGATACGTGAGCCATGGCTGCCGGAAGCCCAGGAACCGGAGGAATTGCCCCGCGGGCGTTTCTTTGATGTACTCGAGCATGGTGGAGGTTTGGGGAGTGAAGACACGGCTGTCGAGGTGTGGCCAGATTTGTCCGCATGCTCGTAGCCATGTTTATACTCGACTTCGTGGGCCGGCCAGGCCATCGCACAGCGTCGAGGCTCGGTACCTTTCCTGCGTCAAGGGGAAGGGTCACTCGAGGCTGGCTGAGACTGTTGCCGTCTTTGTCGCCAACCGGCATGGATAAACTTATCGACGCACAAGTCTGCCGCCCCTTCTACCACAGTAGTCTGGAGCGTGCCCGATGACGGGTAGCCGCACTGGCCGTTTTATCTCGAAGTGGGTATCATAATGCCTGGACGCTGGTAGCGAGATCGCGGGCGTGCCAAACGCTTTCCGCATTGGGAGCGCTACCCAATCGGCCCTATCAAGGGGGGAGTCGTGGCTGTTGCGGCTGCAAGCGGCTGGACGCACGGCGGCAGCGCGTCTGGGCTACGACAAGGCACCTTCAGCCCTAAATCGAGTTGTGGCTTGCTGGGCTCGAGTTGATTCGACGTGGGTGAATCATGCCGGGCAGCTGGAAGCCCGGACCGCCTATAGGCCGTGCCAGCAGCGACAAGCTTCGGAGGAAGTGCTCCGTAGAGTAAGTGTTGGAGCACAGCTCCATACAGGCGTCTTCATCGATCTGATCCAGGTGGACAGTGCACACATGCGAGGTCAAGCATCGTGGCTCCGTTACAATGCTGAATACCGATTGCGCTCAGAAGACACCCTTGAGGTTGATGCGTGGCTGATTCAGCGTGTGATATTTCAGGAGATAGAGGTCTAATGGACGATTGTGTAGGAAGGGACACTCCCGTCGTGGCAGCAGTACCCAATGTAGCTAGGTATGGCGTCTAAGGGCCACTTACAGTAGGTATTCAGACAGTCACAACCTCGCCTTGAAATTGTCCTTTTGCCCGTGTTCCCGCTCAACCCACTGCTTAAGCACGTCCCGCATGATCTTCTGGTTGAGGTTCCGTGGGATCTCATCCACGAACCGTACACCGCCTCTCAGTCTCTTGTAGTGGCTCACGCGCGGGTTCAAGAAGGCGTGGATGTCCTTCTCCTCCAGCCGCGGAGGCTTGTCGGATCTGACCACGTACGCGCGAGGCAAGTCGTTACCCTGGCCATCCGGGACACCTATCACGCCAACGTCTACAACGCCGGGCAGCTGGCCGAGGACCGACTCCACCTCTGTCGGCGAGACCTGGAAGGATTTGTACTTGAGCAATTCTTTGGAGCGGCCCACAATGTAGAGCTTGCCGTTCCTGTCGAAATGGGCAATGTCGCCTGTCCGAAACCACCCGTCTGGAGTGTACGCTGCGCGGGTCGCTTCAGGGTTGTTGAAGTACTCCTTGATGATGTTTGGTCCTTTGTCACGTCAGAGAAGCCGAATCTGTACTTATCGAGCTCACTCACCTCTGATACAGAGCTCGCCAGGCTCATTGTGTCCCAGCTTCTCACCAGCCGGACCCATGATCACGGCCTGCATGTTGGGCAATAATCTGCCCGAGCTGCCTTCCCTGTCCACCTCTGTCACGTTCGGCTGGGATGCTGCGGTCACGGTTTCCGTCATTCCCCAGTTGACTCTCAATACCACGCCCTCAGGCAACATGTCGTGCATCTTCAACTGCAGTGGCAGCGGCAGCGGTGACGCACCACTCATGGCGAACCGAATGCTCGCCACGTCCTCCCTCGTACATTCCTGCAGGATGCGGTTCCAGATGGCGGGCACGATGAAGCACGCCGACAATTGGAACTTCTTGATGCTCGCCATCAGGGACGAGAAGTCGTACTTTGGGAACATGTAGACCTGCATGCCACATTGGAGAGCCAGCATGGTCTGGACGTAAATGCCCACGGCAACGGCGTTCTGCATGACGCCAGGCATGCGCAGGTAGACGCCCTCGCGGATGGCCTTCTCGGCGAAGTGGTCAAAGAAGAACGCCATCTGGCACAGGTTGGCGACAATGTTGGCGTGCGTGGTCACAACCCCTGTGTATGGGCATTGGTTAGTCAAGAGAGTATTGCTGCATAGAGCACGTTTGGGGCTTCCGCTTATGTACTCACCCTTGGGAACCCCGGTCGTGCCGCTCGAGTAGACCAGACAAGCCGTCGTCTTCTGCAGCACCTCTGGGTCCGTGATTCTCTGCCACTCCAGCTTCCTCTCGCTGATGATAGACTTGCTGCCCGCATCCACGATGTCTAGATCGTCGGAAACCATCATGACAAGCCGGACAGCGGTGTTCGACTGCGTGATGGCCTCCTCCGCTGCCTTTCTCGTCTGAGGCGAACAGACCAAAACCTTCGGGTCGCTCAACCGGATCTGGCGCGCCAGCTCAAAGGCCGTTGCCGTCACCGAACACGTCGCATGAATGCCGCCCGCGCACAGCACGCCCAGGGTGTTCGGCGCCACCATGACTTGGTTCTCCACGTACGTGACGACGATATCCTTGCCGGCCTCTTTAGCACCGACGCCGAGATCTCGATAGCCCTGGCCTATCCGTTGCGTGAGATCGCGGGCTTTGGCAAGTGTGACGTGGTTGGCGGTATTTGTCGGGTTGATCCATATTGGGTCGTCGTCTTTGAATGGCGTCCGCGAGAAGAGAAATGATAATAAGTCGATGCTGGGTATCTCGACGTGGTACTCTGATTCGAAGATCATCGTCGCTCACCACTGCTTTCTACCCCGTAATACGTGTCGAGACGTTGAGCAGGAGATATGAGCGTCGGTGGCGGTGACTGATAGTCCGTCACTTCCTGCTAGGAGCCTCTAGGATCGTGTAAAGACGAAGCCAGGCACCAAGAGCCGGTGTGCGCGTCACTCTTTCGCCTGTCGAAGTGACTTCCTCCACTGCACGAGGCTCCACGGATGTGAATGTCGGGGTAAATGTGGAGTAATGGCGATGCTTGATATGGACAGCCTTAGGCACAGGCCAGCCTCGCCAGGAGTTGGAGGAGAAGTAATTAACATAGCTAGTTAGAGAACCTCCCTGAGCCACACAGTGCATCGACACATCAGCGCAAACAATTAGGCTGCCCGTTGCAAGTCGACATCGAGCCGACAGAGAACCAGCGAGCTAGATCTTCAAGCACCCAGTCCGAACCGTCAGACCATTTACCTAGGGATCGGCCCGCCTTTCCACAGAACGAACCTGTCTCTATCGACCCAAAGGTATACAGTCAGTATGCCCTGTACACCGCCCCTCGTAGGCCTCAAGGTCCTGGAACTAGGCGGTTTGGCCCCGTCCCCCTTCGCGGGCCTCATCCTGGCTGACTACGGCGCCGACGTTGTGCGCGTCGACCGCACGTTCGAAGTCTTCGGTCCACCACGCGACACGCTCTGTCGCCGCAAGCGTTCCGTGGTGATAGATTTCAAAGACGCCCCGTCGCGCCGCGTGTTCTTGGACCTGGTCAAAGTCGCGGACGTGCTGATCGATCCATATCGCCCGGGCGTCATGACGAGACTGGGTCTCGGGCCGGAGACGCTATGCCAGTTGAATCCGCGCTTAATCTACGCTCACCTCCACGGGTTCCGGCCCGAGGGCGTGTATGGGATCCGAGCGGGCCACGATATCAATTACCTCGCCGCGGCGGGGATCCTGTCGCTCCTCGGACGAAAGGACGAGAACCCGGCCCCACCGGCGAATATTCTGGGAGATTTCGCAGGTGGAGGGTTGGTCTGCGTGACGGGCATCTTGTTCGCGCTGTTACACCGCCAGGCCACCGGCCGCGGGCAGGTCGTCACGACGAATATGGTGGACGGGAGCGCGTACCTTGCCACATTCATGAGGCAGCAGCAGGGGCACCCTAACAATGATCGGCCTAGGGGCGAGAATCTGCTGGACGGGGCGGCGCCGTTCTACGAGGTATACAAGACGAAGGATGACAGGTTTGTAGCTGTTGGGGCGCAAGAACCCCAGTTCTACAAGAGTCTGCTGCAGGGGATGGGACTGGATGAGAAGGAGATGCCAGAGCAGTGGGATCGCACGCAGTGGCCGAAGACGAAGGAGCTGTTTACCGGGATATTCAAGCAGAAGACGATGGAGGAGTGGCGCGCTGTATTTGACCACACTGATGGCTGCGTGACGCCGGTCTTGAACATGGACGAGACGGAACGGCCGTTCAAGCCGCTGGTCGACCTGTCGGCTTCTCCCAGTCTGGATGTCTCGGTGCAGGAGTCGTACCCGGAGCTGAAAAAGGGCGCGGGGGGCGAAGACGTTTTGCAGGAATGGATTCCGGAGTCAAGGTCGGGAATTGATATAGATCCTTCGTCAAAGCTGCTCCGCATGAAGCACGCCGCAAAGTTATAGGTGGTTTCGGCCGTTACGTGTAATCCTAGTCCCGACTACGTGGCTGTGTCGTCTAGGCAACATTCTCCATCGTCAATCTGGTCTCGCCGTCATAAGCACAAAGCTCCTTCCTCGCCCTCGCGGCTTCCTGGCGCAGGATCTGCTCAATGCCTTTCGTTCGTGGAATGAAGCGAGCCTTGAATGGCTCAGGTCGCATGTTCTCACTCTTGGTGTACGCGAAGATGTCGAGCTTCACCTCCTTACCCTGCGTCCAGTCAGCAATATCCCCCGCAACGAAGGGGTAAGCACCTACATTCTCATCCAGTCCAGGCTTGAAATCGAACGCCCACAGCAAGGTCGCAATGGTGAGGTAGAGCCCCTGCTCAGCGAGCGGCTGTCCGCTACACACCCGCCGGCCCCAGCCGAATGCATTGTGGCCTTGCTTGTTGGGATAGGGTCGTTCTAGCCCGTTCAGAAATCGCTCTGGTCGGAAGTTGTCGGGTTCAGGGAACTCCCTGGGGTGTCTATGAATGGCCCAGACATTGCCGGTTATGGGGGTTCCCTTGGGGATCAAATACCCATTGTACTCGTCGTCTTGGGTCGGTGCATGTGGAATGCCCCCCAGGATGGTGACTGTCCGCCATCTCAGGGTCTCGTTAACCACGGCTTTAACATATGGTAGATTAGGCTCGTCACTCCAATCGGGGACTCTGTCCTGGCCAACCACTCGGTCCAGCTCCTCCTGGGCTTTCTTCATCCTGTCTGGAAAGACGCACATGGCCAAGATGAACGAGATGATGGTGCCGCTAGTGGTATCGACACCACCGCCAATCAGATTAGACGTGAGAGTGGAGATCTCTTCGTCGGTGATGTTGTTCTTCTCCTGCTCCTGGAAAAGGCGTTTGGCAAAGTTATCTTCTGGCATCTGAGCGCCTTCCTTGGATAGCGCAACAAAATAGCGTTGCAAATGTTGTGCGAATTTGAATGCCTGCCTCGGCATGGGATAGATCCAGCTCAGCCACGCTGGGAGTCGGTTCAAGATTGGGATGGACTCGACAAGGAACAGACCCGGGATGATCAAGTCAACACCTTCCATGGCTTTGAGGGCCATCTGCGCAACGTAGTCGTTGATTTTGTCGATTCGTCGACCCCAGCCGATTATGGATACGATCGAGCACGAGTATCTCTCGATGGACATGACGAAGTCATCCGGTCTGTCCATCAAGTCGCGGATGAGGATCTTTGACTCGTTAGCCTGAATCTCGCGCCATGGTCTTATGGCCTGAGACCCCGTCGCTGTGTGCTAAGAGCCACCAGTTAGATTACGTGACTCCAGACTGCGTGCCTCTGGCATACCATGAGACGGCGATGATGGCGCCACTTGTCCCCGTAGACCAGACACACTTGATTGCTTTCCGTTGCATTGATCATGTCACCCATTGCAATCCTGCGCCTGGCGGTTAGCATCTGCAGACGTGACGGCATGACCCACGATGCAGGCGGTTTCTCAGCCGGAGGAAGACGTACATCTGCGGTCGGGAAGAGTAGATGTTCGCCCTCTTGTCAAGCAAGTCCGAGATGGTCCAGATATCGTTGCACATGATGGTCGGTCTGTGGCCCTGCCATATGGTGAACATCGGGTTGTTGTAGTGTTTTGACCACTGCTCGAACTCGATCCATGGCTTGTGCTTCGGAATCTGGAAGAAGTTCCCAACGAGCGGGAACGGGAAAGGACCCGGAGGCAGCCTCTGGCGGATCCGCAGTACTCGTACATAGTCGACGAGGACGAGCAGCACGGGTACGGCAAGTACTCCAATGAGAATGGCCCCAATCAGAGTGTAGGTGTCAAGGGCGAGGTCCAGCGTGCCTGGAGCACTCGAGAGATTTTGAAGCACTCCCATACTTTCTTCGCCGATGTCAAGTGGGTTTGTGCCCGTTCTTTCGGCCCTGATATGAGACTGCCTTCCCGTTATGCCTGATATATAGGAAGGCAGAAGCCATGGAACGAGAACGGTCCCACATAAGACTGTCCACTGCAACCTCAGCGAGGGAGCCCACATGAACGGTTCCAATGTTCATGTGGAGAACCTGGTGGCTAGTTTGGGGGGCAGGAGGATTGTGTGTCGCTTCCCCATGGTACTTAACCGAGACCCGGGGCATGGCAATTCCCGGGGGCTCGTATTTTCCGTCAAAGCGGCAGCCGCCAACTTAGGTATAAAGATGGGTTGACGGTGTGTCGCCGGAAATGAAATAGCAGAGCATATCTTCTATCTACTCGTCCCCAAAGCTGAACAGTGCATCTCGAGGACAGTGCGTTTCGAGACGGGCTCGCTTATTTCCACTAAGCGACTGTCAGGGGTTTGCAAATCAGCATGGCGAAACTGCAAGGCGTCCTGCCTGATGTCAAGGGTGTCTCCCCACTCGTCTTGATTGGGGCTCTTCTGAGCTTCTGGCTCATCTATCAGTTCGTTGTCGTACTGAGGGATCCTTTGAGATCTGTTCCTGGACCCTTCCTAGCCCGCTTCACCAGGCTTTGGTACTTGCGCAAAGTCTGGCAGGGCGATTTTGAGAAGACAAATGTTGCCCTCCACAAGAAATATGGTAGCGTCTCCAAGTATGCCGCGGGCATCGGACGTAGCTGATGCTGGTAGGCCCCATTGTTCGCATTGCGCCCAACTACTATTCCATCGACGATGCAGACGCCATCAAGACGATATACGGGCACGGCAACCAATTCGTCAAAGGTAAATGGTACATCGCTTCCGGCATCCCGAATAACGATATTCCGGATCTCTTCACCGAACTAAACCCAGCGGTCCACGCGGAAATCCGACGGCGAGTTGCGTCGTTGTACGCCATGTCGAGTCTTGTGCCCATGGAGCAGAACGCAATCGACTGCGCGAGGATCCTGGTCGAAAGGTTCACCGGCTTTGCAGAGAGACATGCCTCTTTCAACTTGCAAGGTATGTGTTCACCAAAAGAGACGTCTTTGTCGCGATTGTGCGAATGCTAACAACTAGTCAGCTTGGCTGCAGTACTGTAAGTACCCTTGGGAAGCCAGGACTGCTGGAGGATCTTTCTCCAAAGCCCGGCGCTCGAGACGGTTGTGTCGCTGCCACTAACAGCCGCCCAGTCGCATTCGACACTATCGCTCTGATCACAGTAAGTCAATCACACTCGGCATGGCCCCGCCGCTGGCACTGGCTCACATCACCCTTAGCTGAGCAAAAGATTCGGTTTCCTCGATACCGGTGAAGACAACGCTGGCATGCTCGCTGCCCTCGACCACTATCTTCACTATCTCTCCAAGGTTGGCATCTACCATGAATGGCACTCGTTCCTGACATGGTGTCTCTCTTTCTGGCCCACCACCGGCACCCACTACTTGGGTAAATTTACGCAAGAACAAGTCCAGGAGGGCCAGAGAACCAAGCCAAAGAGCTTACTTGAAAAGGACGAGTCGAAGCCCACGGACGATTTCTTGACAAAGCTGTTGCGAATGCATGCATTGCAGCCGGACAGGTTCCCCATGGGGGCTGTCGTTTCGACATGCATCACAAACATTGGCGCTGGTTCGGACACCACCAGTGTCAGTCTGGCTGGAATTTTGCACCAACTGATGAAGTCTCCAGCGACCCTGCAGAAGGTGAGCGTAGACGGGGATTCGACACAATTTGTGGCGTGGCTGATTGCTCCCAGCTTCGCCAAGAGCTCGACCAAGCTATTGAGGAACGAGGCTCCTCCGACATGCTCTCGTTCCAGGAAGCTCAGAAACTCCCTTATCTTCAGGCTGTAATCAAAGAGGGCTTGCGCATGCATCCTGCGACGGGCCTTCCGATGGTCCGAGTGGTTCCCAAGGGTGGCGCGACAATCGCTGGTCGTTACTTCCCAGAAAAGGTAAGAAGGGTCTCCCAAGCAGCCACGCAGCCTGTATGTACAAGACTAACTGGATTCTGTGCGCAGACCGAAGTCGGTGTCAATAGCTGGGTCGCCCACGCCAACCGAAACATGTTCGGAGCGGATGCTGAAGAATTCAAGCCGGAGCGCTGGCTCGAAGACGCTGAGAGAGCTGCAGAAATGAATCGGAACATCCTCACGGTACGAAAGATTCTATTGACCTCATCCTCCACAGCCGTGTTTGGAGCCATACACATAAGGGAAGGATGCTGACATGTTATATATCCTTTAGTTCGGAGCCGGCTCCCGCACGTGTATCGGCAAGAATATCAGTCTGCTGGAGATTTCCATCCTGATCCCTGAGCTCGTCAGGAAGTTCGACTTCACCCTTGTTGATCCCAATCGGCCACTGGAGTCGGAAAATGCGTGGTTCGTCAAGCAGAAGAACCTGGATTGCTATGTGAGCTTGAGGAAGTAGAGTGTTGGAATGTGCTCAACGGATGAGGGCATGCAGCAGCGGGGTTATGGGGATTCTCAGAGCTGCTAGAAGTACTGAGAGTCAAACGGACGTTCGACTGGCCCCTTCCGGGCGGCTTGTGATATGAGATGGAACAGCTTTCGGGTCTTGATGGCAAAAGAAGTCGCTTGTCCCTCTTATATTCGTGTTGACAGTTCATTAAGGTATTAGTATCGCCTCTGTGACATTGTTAACTGATATGGTGTCTTACTTCTCACTCATTTCCTGTCTGGTCTGACGCGATGCCATGTAGCCACCTTCGACTACAAGATCAGCAATAGTGACATCTGCATGTCCGTTGCTCACAAACAAAGGCGATGAGAATGACGTGCGGTGACTTGCGAGTCAGCGAAGAAGACTTGGACATCTACAATGATGCCGAACACAGTCGAGCTAAGTAATTAATGGTCAGCCGCCAAAGGCCAAGGCTGAGCGTCAGCTGCGCAAGGCTGAACTTCGCAGTCTCCACCAAAGCTTCATTGGCGTCATCGACCTTCACTCGTGCTCTTGTCTACGTTACTGAGGCTCTGCTCTCAGACCGCAACCATCGATGAGATTTTGACAATGAAGACATCACCGCTGCGTATGCTCGTCTCTCGACGAGTCTGTACCTGCAATCTCTCCCAAATCCAAGCCGCCCATGCACCTTCGAGGCCTCAGCTGATCCGACTCCTGTCAAGCAGTACCAAGCACAATGCCCAAACCAGCTTCTCCGCGCCTGTCCCGGGCTACGGCTCGTCCGAGATGCTCCGTCGAAAGTATCAAAAGTCGGAACCGTCAGAACTGGAGAAAGAGAAGGCCGAGCGAGCAAGCACGGTCAAACGCATGCGCTACTCGGGCTATGGCATCGCCGCCTGCACGGTAGCAATCTTCGCTACAATCGCACTATACCCCAGTGAGAGCCCTATCAGACAAGACGCACCCCCTCCCCCGACGCCGTCGACCATCCTCGAAGAACCTTCAGCGAAGGAAGTCGAACAGATCCCGACCGGCACCTCCACCATCCCCTTCTTCCCTCGCATCATCCACGTCACCTCTGATGCTCCGCCAAGCACGCCCGGCGCTGCAAATGAAGGCAAGACAGACGAAGAATACCAACTCGTGGGTCTAGGGATTCGCACGGTATCGTTATTCAGCATCCAAGTCTATGTCGTGGGCCTGTACATCGCCGTGTCGGACATTGCGGCATTGCAACAGCGACTCATCAACGCGGTCGTGCCGCCCAGTGAAAGCGTGGCTACGACTTTGGTGCCCGGCGAAAAGGACCAGCTCCGCCAACTCCTCCTCGACCCAACCCGAGGCGAGGACATCTGGAACGAAATCCTCAAGGATGGCCATCTACGTATGGCTTTTAGGATCGTGCCCACACGGAACACCGATTTCATGCACCTTCGCGATGGCTTCGTGCGGGGCATAACGGCTCGGTCTGCCCACTTCGCATCAGACAGGAACGATACCTCCTTTCAAGACGAGACATTTGGCGCGGCACTCAACGACTTCAAATCCGCGTTCGGCGGCAGTGCGCGACGGAAATTGCCGAAAGGCGAGATCCTCCTCCTTGCCCGCGATGGGCAAGGGAAAATGTCTGTCTGGGAAGAGACTAGCAAGACGGGCGACCGGGTCAAAATGGGGGATATCAGTGATGAACGCGTGGGTCGGTTATTGTGGCTGGGATATCTGGCGGGGAAGAATGTTAGCAGTGAGCCAGCGAGGCAGAATATTGTCGAGGGATGCATGGAGTTTGTCGAACGTCCGGTGGGGACAGTGGCAACGCAGGTTGTTTGACGACAGAGACGAGGAGCAAATCGTCATGAGAGAAGCAAGAGAAGAGTCTTTGATTTCTCGAGTGTTCAGTACAGACGAGGGGACTATGTGTGCAGAGAGACCAGGCCAGGCGAGATTCCACTCCACCCATCAATGCCAGGTACGGATATCGGGATGAATATCCGTCGCAGTAATCTCCAACAATCGGATGAAAATGGATAAATATACCACGGACTAGGAGGAATGATATCAACATAGTTGAGTGCAAATCAACTTCCTCCATCTTTAGTTTTGCATCCAAAGCAGAATTTAGAAAGTGCGACAAACCGGTGCTCTCTATGCGTCACTCTAATCTGCCATTAATCTACCCTACATAGGATGCAGAACATGCGACATTCTGCTAATAACATTGCCTTTGAATGTAGGTATGGAGTACACACCTGGTGCAGCCCATATTCAACATACGTCAGGACCCCAATCCGTCCATCTCCACTCGAAGCATACTGTCATGGCGACATACCTCGTAGCTAATTATTGCATATAATATCTCAAGAAAAGAGTACGGAGCACTGTGCTTCACGAAACCCTAACCCGTCCAACATATCAACTGCTCTACATTACCCAGAGAGAGTGAGATCCACACCACACATACAGAGTGAGATCCACACCACACATACAGAGTGAGATCCACACCACACATACAGAGTGAGATCTACACTACACAGACAGAGTGAAATCTCCGCAGCACAGACAGAGCGATATTCTGCCTTCTCAACCATCAACGGCAAGACACAATGTCGTGGCTAGCCCCCATCAACCCACAATCCCACCCACAATCTCAATCTCAGTATGGACCCAATCTCTCCCAAGCACAGCCTTCACGATCAGCACCATCATCAGCGTCACAATCCCAATCCCAATCCCAACCGGACAACGACTTCTCGGGGACACGCCGAATCCACACCGTCATCCGCCTCAACCCGCAAGACTACGCGGCCTACAAAGCCAGCCACGCAAAAGTCTGGCCCGACGTGGTGGCGCAGATCCGCGCATCGAACATCAGGGACTACTCGATCGCCTACGACAGGGACACGTCCCTCTTGTTCGCCTCGTTCAAGTACACGGGCCGCGACTTTGAGGGGGATATGGCTAAGATGCGCGCCCACGAGCCGACGCGGAGGTGGTGGGCCATGACGGACGGGTTTCAGCAGAGTCTGAACGCGGGCGCCGTGAGTTCGGAGAAGGCGGGCACTGCTGGCGCCGATGGGAAGAAGGTGCCCTCTTGGTGGAAGGAGTGTGAGGAGGTGTTTTACTTGGCGTGATTGGGTGTAGCTGGAGCTGAGGCTGGAGCGGGAGCGGAGACGGTTAGGGAGGAGAAAGGGAGGAAGTAGAAGAGGAAAAGAAGCAGGTAGGGGTCAGCACTCAGCAGGTCGAGTCTTGCCGCGTAGGACGGCACAGCACAGAACAGGAATAGTGAGCTGAGGAACGAGTTGTTTGTTGATTGATTTACTGAGTGACGGCGTTCTGATTACTTCGTCCGCACACGGGGCGTTTCGGACAATTTCTTGGAGGTACATTTTATGTACTCCCTCCTGCTATGGAAGTACTCACTCTGTTCTTGGGCATTACGTACCCGTCCGGATCAGCTCCAGTGGGAACCTCCTCAGCTGTCTACCATCATCAGAAGCTCCTCTTTCGATCAGTGTACACAGACCAAGCCAATTGTCATTGTGCCCCTTCGAACCTATTTTTTGTGACAATCTGCGCCATACCCAGAGTCGCGAGCATAGAAACCCTAAGTTCATCATTCCCTCGGAGATTTCTTTCGCTTACCAGTTGGACCAGGCATCGATCTTTCACAGCCAGGCCGTTTTCAGCCCTCTCAAGGTCCGATCTCTTCTTCTAGCACCCGCCGGCGCGTCCTTGCTCAAGTGTCCCAGACTGCCGTTAGACTGTCCCCTTGGCTTGTATCGCCATGTCTAATCACCCGGTCGCTCGGAAAAGAAGGATCATATGGGTTTGAGTACCGAGCTGGCCAGCTCGTCGCAGGGTTCAGTCTCACTGTGCCAGGAGATTCAGAACGAGGCTGACCATCGCTTACCGATCTGCAGGCATCGGGACACCAATGACTTGATAGTCTGACGCCCCCATCAGTACAGAGCTTGTTAGTCAGTATTAGTCCCCTCGGGCGGTACGAGTTCGAACGGGCTATGGTGAATATCCTTTTTGAGTGAGTCTTCGGCGCCCTGTAATAAAGATGCTCCGCTTCAACGAGATTCTTCTGCCTCTTCCCAAGCTGCTCCAGTCTGATCGCCAAGACCATTGATCAGGGGGCTGGAATTTTTGATTGGGATCCCGATGCCGGCAGGTAGCCAGTGCAGGTCTGATCTCAACATCATCCGTCTGACTTGTCGATACCTGGTCAATGTTGTAGCGACTGGTTGATCCGTGTTACATACATGTCTTTGAAGATGTATGCCAGTGTGATCTCAACATCGTTCGTCCAACTTGTAGATACCTAGTTGACCCAGCAGCGATTGTTTGATTCGAGGCACATGTCTTGTGAAGATGGAAGTGTTCACTAAAAGGACAACCGTTTCAGCAGCAGTAGGCAAAATTGACAACGTGAGTGCGAACACTTGATGTACTGGTGGCAAATGACATGACAGCTGATTTGAACACTTGGCTGAGACGAAGAACATGGCAAAAGCCGAGCAGAACTCGCTGAAACACGGCAAGCAACCGGCAGGCAACCTGTATCACCTGCACCCTCTGAACACTGCAAGGGCGTGACAGAAGTAAATATCTATATGGCAAGTTGCGCTTACAGTTTGATGACAAGGACGTCCAGACAACGCAAGTTGGGAGACGCTGTGACCGCTCAAACATGTTGATTCCATGCACAGAGCTCATAGCAAACGCTGATGGGGCATGATTGTCGCTCCTTCTGTCAAGTTCGGTCGTCAACAAATGCTATATTTCAAGGGACTGTTCAAAAACTTACCACGACATCTTCAGATCGTTGAACTGATCTGCGCAGCACTTGCCGTAGAGTATTACAAATTCCACGCATGGAACGGCACAAGAAAGCGCAAATTACATAGAAAGAAGGGACGTGCACTGCGTGCAGACATTCTTCAAAGCCACATCATCTATTTCTCTGATTCCTTCAGAAACCTGTATTCGGCCATGGGCCTGATTCCTGTGCCGGCTTCTCAGGGCTTTGCAATAAAGCTCAGACAAAGGAGTCACATTGTAGATAATGCTTCACTCTTTGCTTGCACGCTGGACTGATCCCACGATTGACTCTGACTCCCCTAGACAGCACCAGCACTCTTGAGCAGATCACCGAGTTGACTCTTCTTCGCCTGCAAGTCACTGTTCCCGCCAATGTGGTTCTGGCCGATGAAGATGTTCGGCACGCTGCGTTGACCGGTGATCTCCTCGAGGGCATCTTGAAGGGCCGCGCCGTCCTCTGTATCACCGTCAGCATACGTCCCCTGATTCGCCACTTCATTGCATGCGCAACACTCCTCAACACATACCGACTTGATCCAACTCCATCAGAAAGTATTTCGCGTGCATATCATTCAGCAGCGCCTTGCTGGCCCGACAGTACGGGCAGTAGCTCTTGGAAAACACGACGACCGAGTTGTCGTCGATGATTTTCTGGGCCTTTTCCTTGGCGGAGACCATGGCGGCGGGGGATGTCCTCGGTGGTGATGTGAAAAAGGTGCGGGCTAGGCTGCGGAAGGGGGAGAAGATTGAGGACGCTATTGTGGCGGTTTGTGGTTGTGTGGTGGTTCGGATCAGAAAGAGCGAGGCGAATGACCTTGATAAGTGTCTTTGAGGCGAGTCAATTCTGGAGTTCTTTGCGCGGATGATTGCCAATCGGAGGATGAATGCAGGTGATACTGACAGTTGCTGCAAGTGAGTGGTTTGGAGTGACAAATCCTGAGCCAACGACGATGATGCCATTGCGGGCCTTGGACCCGATGGGGTAAAGATTAGCTCATCAACAGATCCCCAATCGGGCCTCGACTCCGCAGTCTAAAAACGGCGTGAGAGAGCGAGCGCGATCATCGAGCCGTACGGAGTACACAGTACGGAGTAAGGGATGGACTGTTATACGCCAGAGAGAAGTTTCACGAATGCATAGGTCGCTCTTTATTGAAACCCTACGCCATGGGCTCAGCTTGTGTGAGCCTTGAGACTGTTGCCAGTAGACGCTGAAGGGTGAAAGCCTTGGTGAACTCACAATCCGGCGCTTTGAGGAATATCGCTCTCACTCCGCTGTTGGAACTGAGAACATGTGCCATGTCATTATTTGTTAGGCGTACCTGAATCTAGGCACGGTCAAGCCGACCATGTCGTCGAACACCGCCAACGGCCAACGGCATGGCTAGCCGCAATGGAACAGTCTCCTCTTTCCTCAGTCGCACCCGGATGCTGGCAACGATCTCTCAGCCCTTTCATCCACCACGTTATGTATCAGAAATTGCTTGAGGACAAGAAACCGGCTGTTCTCCTTGTCCAGCCTTTTCGCAGACGCAATCGCCCCAACGGACGTCTCCCCAAAACATCACAACCGCAACACGGAAAAGGTGTATCACTTTCGCTAAATTGCAATCAAAGAAACCAGAAGCAAGCGTCTGAACCGTCAGAATGACCCAGCCACAAAAGAAACACCGCAAACGTTCCGTGATTTTGCACACAAGCAGTTGTACAAGCAGTCTTCTGCGAGCCCGATCCCTCACATGACCACGCAGCACCCACAACTCTTCTCTTTCACTTTCTCTTCGGTATCGGCATCCTGCATTCGCTGCACTTGCATTCGCGGAGGCGGTTGAGCCGGCACGGACGTAATGCTGCCCATCGTAGGACTTTGTACGGGATTCGTCACTCTAGGCATTGTGCTGTACCCACCATTCGCGCTGCCTCCAGTGCCGGGTCGGATGCTGCCCGTTACAGAATTTCTCATGCCTGGCATTTGTTTCAGAGGCCACGCGTTGCCGCCCTCTTCTTCTGTCCCCTGTTGTTTGGGTTTGGGAGTAGGCGGAGGACTAGCTGCGGAAGGTGACTTGATCTGACCGTTGCCCATGTGGATCGCCAGAGGTGAAAAGTTCCGGTCGTATGTACGTGGCACGGCACCTTCGTCTTCCCACTGGGCTTGTTGCTGTCTTCGCGCATGCGTTGGGATGATCTGTTCTTCGGGAGGGAGCCTCGGGTCGGGCTTGTACATGGTTGCAAGCCACGGTGGATCGCCCTCTGGTCGGTTGACCGCTGTTCGCGGGCGATCTAGTTCTCCAGATCTTGTCCCTGGTCTTTGACCTGGCGTGGGTGTGCCGGCAGGTTTGGTGTTCGTCGATGGTTTCCTAAGTGTGTTGGATGTCTTCCGGCCTGATGATGTATTGGGGGGTGACCCTTGGCCCGATGCTGGTTTGAGTCGGCCTTTTGTGGGTGATGATGATTTGGGCGTCAATAGTCTAGAGGTAGTAGGTGTCGGTAATAAGGAATCGCCTTCGTCCTGCAAAGGTTGACTTCCGGTACTTCCTCTTCGCATCTTGATCTTCAGCACGGGGATGCCATCTTCCGGGCTCATACTGTTACTCATGGTACGCTTCCGGACCAGCGGCGTGTCCCGTTCGATCCTCTCTTGTGCTATCGGTAAAGGACTCGATGTCAATACCGGGATCTTCGAACCGGACTTTCTGAGTACCGGATTCGAGTATATCGGCGACGTGTTATCGGCTGCAATCTCTTCTGGTGTGCGAAGGTCCCAATGGGATCTTTCGTCCTCCTCTGCTTCTTCTACCGGTTCCTCTGCGAGCCGCGGTCTTGTTGAATCTTCCGCGTCGCCTCTACGGAGCTCGGTATGGCTGCGGTCGTCACTTCGCCGACCACGGCTTGTCTCTCTCTGCCCACCTTGCGCACTCTTGCCCGTGTTCCTCCTAGCCTTTGCCAGGTTGATACCTGCGGCTTGTAGTTCTTCACTTTCTATTTTGGCAAGTTTGTCTCTGTGGATCCAGCCCTCGGGATCGTCCTCGTTCGGCCGATACATGTTCTCGGGGATGTCATTGTCAGGCTGATGCTGACTGACATCGCCGCTGCTAGGGTTGCTCTTGTATAGGTCCAGTAGGCTGTCTGGCTCACTCCCACTACGTATTAGACTCGCGTCTCGTTGACCCAGCTCTTCAACCCTACTGTGGGGAGCCACACGTCCGTTGACACTGCCGCTTTCTTTGCGATTGGGGGCCAAGGTCGATAGTGGTGAGCGCGTGGAACCTGACGAGTTTTGACGGGCGCCGTTTGGGCGATTCTTGTTCGCGGTCGTGTTCTATGCGGTGCGATATGTCAGTGTTTTGATGCCGTGGGTCGGCGCGGACAATTCACCTCTTGACTGGCACCCACAGCATCGAACTGCGAGCGCGTCCCATTTACCACCGCAGTCGTCGATCCTGCGGCAACTATTCCTGCCATGACGAGGTCTCACCAATCCTCATGAGCACGAGTTGGGCCGCGTCCGCACCTCAGGATGAATGCGCCATGCGTATCGGCCGCAACTCCAATGACCCTAACACGACGGACCACCGGACCACCTCGCGACAAAAACGTGACCAATTTAGCTTGACAGATTTCGGAGGATAGCAGGCTCGCTCGATCGGTCGGAGTGGGCTCAGTTCGCAGGAAGCACTATGCTCGTATCGAGGGGTTTGCAGAATGGCGGTCTGCAGGGGGAGACACCCTTGCTGGTCGCTCCAAGCTGGTAGGCGGAACGGCAAAGGTGACTAAGATGGAATACTACCGTGCCGTCGAGAAAGGAACAATGCGTGTTTGATACAAGAAAGAACAAGCACGAAATGTCGCAGGGAGTAATTCTATGTGAGAGCAAAAGTGCAGATTGCTTGGTGTCCTTGATTGAACGTCGGGGGCGTTTCTCGCTTAACTCACCCTCTGGTTGATCTGACCAATGTTCCATGTCAACAAAGGCACACCGATTAGGCAGGAGCGAGCCACATTCACGCAACAGAGTCAAGTTTGAGCAAGAAAAATACTGGAATCTTCTCGGTGTAACAGATTCGATGTCGTTACTCATCAATTCCCTCCTGGGAAGATTTGTGGTTATAAGTCTGTACAAAGCGTGTCCTGTCTGCTCCTGACGAGAGTGGACTCCTTTCGCTGCATCTGCAATAAGCCGCCTGGTAGGCTTTCAGTGTGTCCTGTCGACCTGAGACTTGCCTGTCTCTGAACCAACTCCCCAGATGCATATAACTAGATGCTTTCCTCCCAGATCTCCGCCGGCTCTCCCAGCCGTCCTTATCCTTGCCCTACTCCGAACCTATCCTGCACCCAGAGCTCTGCCTTGGTGTCTCAACCACCGTCAAAAGAATGTGTTTCAGACATGTGGACGAATCCAGATCCCCATATGGAAAGATTCGTCCGTGGTATATGTACTTCGAATTGGGCGCGTAAAGACTGTGTCATGGGACGCTCGAAAAAAGCGAGCGGGCTAGATAACGTATGTTCAGCTTCCGGTGGCCCTCAAGTGAGATCCATACTCCTAGTATGCGTTCACTGAGGGCCGCCGGGACGTCATCCGAGGGGCTTCTCGGAATCGGGAGCGATCATCCGGCTCGCGGTATTCATATCGGGAATATTGTGGTTCGCCGCGAGAAGCGATATGGACCTTATCGGCCGGGTATGGGCGAGCATATCGCGACGGCTCTCGCTCATCAGGCGACATCGGAGACATTTCGCCAAAGAGCTTCTCCCGACCGCTGTTGTTGCGCGACATGGACGGTGTATCATGTGGCGAGCGTGGATTTGGTCTGTCTTCATATCGGCCTGACTCGCTCCTTCGCACCGTTGGAGGGATGAAGTCCTGCATCATGGCAGCGGTCTTGGACGATTTCTTAGTCTCAACCCGAGGACGCTCGGGCTTCTCTCTGCGCCGCTCAGAGTCCCGCGGCAGGTCCGGAACAATTGACTCGGGGCTGTGCTGATATCTTCGGCTCGGACGATCACCGTGATCATCAAACATCTCTCTGAGTCTCGGTGTTCGTCCATGGTCATCACCATCATCGGCGGGATCGACGATGTGGTATTTGGTCGAGGTGGTTGCAGGATATCGTGCCTTGTTTGTTCTTGGGGGACTTTCCTCCCTCATCTCTGGCGTGTGAGGGTTGGAACTGCTCCCATAGCCAGAGTCGTGCATATGAGTCTCGCCATGCTTCAAGTTTGAGCCTTTGGAGGGTACAGAGTCTTTCCTCGTCGTCGATGACTTAGGGACCGGGGTGGTTTGAGCCCGATGCAGGCTGGGAGGCATTCTGCTGCGGTGGTCACCGCGGTCTCGCTCTCGCTCTCGCTCTCTGTCCCGGTCTCGCTCGCGTTCGCGATCCCTTTCTCTGTCTCGATCTCGTTCACGCTCACGTGGAGTGGGTCTCGAGGGAATGCGTTCGTCAACGTGGGTTCGGAGATTGGAGGGCGAAGAGGTGGATTTTGTGAACGGCGGTGCAAAGTAGTCCTCCTGGTTAGGGCGGCGTCCCTTCGATGAATCGGGTCTCTTCTCGTTGTCCGAACCACTCCTTCGCCCGCTACCACGAGATTCAGACCCAACCCAGTATTGGTAGGCATCTGACGCAGTACGATCCAAGCTGGGACGATTTGCGGCCTTTGCCATATAAGCCTTGCTCTCTTCGTGATGCCTCTCCCACTTTTCATCCAAGCTCTCTTCTTCAAAGTCACGAGGTCTCTCGATTCGGGTTGATGTACGCGCTCGTTCGGACGGACGATCGAAGTAGGCCGTCTTCGAACGAGAGGAATTCATTGACGGACGGATCTCTGGGTAGTCGGAATCACTATCAACATCAACGGCCGTCGGTCTTCTTGTCTCAACCTTTTCCCTTCTTTCTCTCGTCTTCTCCTTGTCAAATCTCTTTTCGTCCGCTTTCCCACTTCTAGACTTTTCTGCTTGACTCTTAAACTTGGCAGCAGCTGCGGCAACACCAAAAATCCCCGCAGTGCTTGTCGCCTTCTTGGACTTCTCGGACGCTTTGGGTTGTGGAGGGGCTCGCCTCTCATAATCAGCATGCTTCCGTGAAGTGCCTCGTGGCAACTCGTCGTATGGGTCTCGGTGGTCGTCTCGAGGCTGGCGGACTTCCTCGAAGTACTCCCCATACTCGTTGTACTCGCGGGTTGAAGGAGGTGCAGGTGGCGGCGCAGGTCTCATTGGATATGATCGAATGTTTGAAGTGGATACAGGTGGTGGTCCACGCATCATGGCCTCTTTTCGCAGCGTGGCGAGACGCACCTGATTATCATAGTGTTCTCTTCGTTGAGGATCAATGAGGATTTCGTAGGCTTCCTGGATCTTCTGAAATTCGTCTTTGCCTTTCTCTCGTTGGGCTTCGTCCTTTATCCGGTCCGGGTGGAATTTCAGAGCGAGCTTCCGGTGGGCAGAACGGACGGCTGTAATGTCAGCATCTTTGGAGACCCCCAGGGCTTCGTAGGGGTCTGGGGGTAACGGCGACGAGGCCATAGCTGTGTGTTGTAATACCGGAGGTCCAAGGAATGGAATTGACCAAGAGGCGGGTTTGATGTGTTGTTTTGGTACAGAGCGGTCAAGAGGCGGTCGTGGCGTGGTGCATTATTGTTGGCCTCGGTCGGTGGTCGGGATTCTGGTTGGCAGTTGGAGGTGAGGTGGTTGGTAAAGCAGAAATCAGGTTAAATGAATGCAGCGCATCAATTACAATATAATAGCAAGAAGAGCTTCTCCGTTGTTCGCAAATCAATCTGTAGTCGCAGACAGATCCGTCAAGGTCGAGGTATTTGGTGGATGGCAGCGTGAAAGCCGCTGACGTCTGGAGAAGAGAAGGAGTCGAGTACTTGACAGAGGGCGAAAACGGGTAACAAACGGCGGACAGTGAAAGCCCCGATGAGGTGGTCTGTGATCGTGGTGTGTCCTGGGACCTCTGGGCCTGGCTACTCGTACCCTGGGCTTCGCCTGGCTTCTTTGCAGGCTTCGTGGCACGCCGGTGCCCCTAGCCGATTCAACGATGGATCGATTCCTGGCCAGCCGATCCGCGGGATTATGTAAAGGGGGCCGTGCTCGATGCGGCAATTTATGGCATCAACACGGCATCATCATGGCTTGGAGAGTTGGAATCTCGTCGTCGACATGCGATCACTGGCCAACGTGTCAAGAGGTGAGTGAGAGATGAGTGTTGACCGAGACGCGTAGCACGTTGGGTTGAGAAGGAAAGGGTCTGTGGATGAAAAGGCACGAGATAGAGTTCAACGTCAACGCGGGAAGGCCCCTTCACCTGAGGTTCTTCGGGAGGCAAATAAAATGCTTCGTCCTGTTATGGATGGAGGGCTCCTCCGGTTCGTGCACCTCGGTGAATGGTGGTGGCCGTTTGCCCTACAGAACCGCTAATCCCCATCACTCTGCATCTTCCAATGCCTGTGCCTCGGACTCTGAGGTGAGAAGAAAAGTCAAAGTCCGCAGCGTGTGAGCGTATGAAAGGCGTGGGAAGTCTGGCTGTGCAAAACCCGGTGCTGAATACTACGGAGGGCGGAGATTCAGGCCAAAAAGAAATAAGTGGAGCGCAAGAAGAGAGGCGCTGTTGGCTGTCGTCATTTGCCAGGAGGACTCCTTTCAGTGAAGCGTGACCAGCACTTCCCTGCTTGGAGGCGTAGTCCGACCAGCTCCCCGAGCCGATCACTAGCCTCAGAAGCAATATCGTCCTGGTGCCTCCAGGCGGCCCAGGCTCGCAGGGCACGAGTACACTGGGAACTCTGCCCCCGGATAACCCCACCCAGGGTTGAGCCATGCTCCCGATGTCTGTTCCTGCGTGCCTGTGGAAATCTCTGTTTGCCTTTGTTGTCCAACGTGGCGTGTCCTGACGATCCATTCCGGGGTAGGTGGCACAACCCGTTGAGGAGATCACAGCTGGTGACAATCGTCGAGTACGTGTACGGAGTACATAGTACTGAGACACGCCCTGTAGCCCAACCATGACATCGATCATAAGTGGGTTGGCGACTCCCCGTGCGAAGTCCTGGGCATACGGTTAGAACACTGAGTGACTGATCAGTGAGGTATGACTGGGTTGCGCCCAGCTGACTAGAGATCGCTCTGCTTCCCGTTTGCTTCTTTTTGAGTCTCCACACGATCGGAGAAACTGGGTTGCATGATTCGCACACCAGACGAACCACCAGTACACTACAATCAGTTATCGGCGATGGTGAGAACGTAGCTCTTGTGGTCACCTAGTGGCGAGTGCTGAGTGGTGCTGCAGGCGTCTCGGAACGCCAGGCAGGCAGACACAGCTACAATCAACCCCAGACCTGAACGAATCTCGCCCTCTGCATCAACGTGTCACGCTTCACATTGACAACAAAGACCTACTGGTCCCACGGTGCTTCTTCCCCACGGAGCTCCATCTGTGCACATGCAGGCGGGCCATCTCATCGAATACTATCCTCGGAATCTTGTGACCCTATTCTTACTCGCCCACGTTGTGCCACAAGTCAGTTCTGGCGCATCGAGCAAGTCATTCTCTGGTGAGAAAGCTGCATAAGTCTTCACTCCACTTCTCGTAGTTATGGTATCGCATTGGCGGAGTATATCATTCTGACCATTCCTGCACATCTCTATTCGACCTAGCTTATGAGGCGCAGCTCGAGGGTTGTTGCTACTCGTCAACTTTAGGACGGCAAAGTCAATGCATGCCCCAAGTCAAAGACAAACCAAAAAGTCTCCAGGCGACCTTGCAGATGACAATGATGGATATCGACCTCGATGCAGAGCGCGGTACACGAATCAACACCTACAAACAGCGACAGCCAATCCAAGCTTCATCGCCCTCACACCCCTCAACCTTTTCCGTCCCAAACCTACACCTTCTCCACCATCAGCCAACCGAGCGGGCCTCCGAGCGGACCGCACCCCAGACCCGTCAGGATGCCCAAGGGGAAACTTGACCAATACCGAATATACCTGCATTCTATTGGCGGAATCGAGCTCAGCGTCCATGCTCACACTTCGCACGATGACTGAAATGCAATAACGCAGGAAGATGCGCCATGCAAGATCGTCGGAGGAGTAAAGACAATGCCATCTTGGTCAGACTTCAAGCTCGATGTTGCCTGCATCTTCGATCCTATCATAAATCACACGACGATTTCGACTTTCGAGTTGTCATCATTCCTGCTCTTCCTGCACCTCCGTGAACGTGGTTCAAAACGTATCCTAACTCAAGTCACGGCGACACGTGATCCAGGCGATCGAAGTATGCCTGAGAAGGCTCAAAATATCCGAGCGGGCCCCAAGCGCCCCGTTCGCCAATGATGCTAAATGCCAACGCTGGTACCGCCAACTGGTTCCTTGCATGCCACACATGTACCATGTAGGTGCGTATCTGCAGCCCAGATGCTGTATTACTGGACTCTCAGCTGTCAGAAAACTAGCCCTTGCTCACAGCCGCAAGGGTCAGAGCGGCTACGCTTCGTGATTGAACACGAAAAGACGTCTACACGGGTTGGGGGCATCCCCTCACTGATGCTGTCTTCTCGAATATGCCGGCAGATCCGACCCTCAAGGGTGTGCCAAAAGTCGGGTTGATTGTCAGCTTTGTGCTCGAGCACGATGCTACCGACATTGGATCGATTGTGCTGCTAAGTGACGAGAGTGTTTCGCGGCAATATGGATCAGTCCAATGGCGGCATCTCAGTCCTGTGTAGCAACAACCAGCTAGAACGTGAGTTTGATCGCACAAGCCGCTCGATCGAAGCAATCGCAATACGGCAGGCAGTGTGACAGCCGTTGGGCTGGAATATTCTCAGCCTCATCGCAACACGGCTGAGGCGTCGAGGCCCAAAATGATGGCTCCGGCTCTGCACAGGGCGCCGACCTGACGACGGCCAGCAGCACAGGACCGCGCACCCTCGGTACGTAATTCCGCTTCTCAATTGGAGCAATCATTGTGCGAGATATGGTTCGCCACAGTGACTCGAGTGGTGTGGCTGGTGCATATTCGGAGGATCGCAGAAGGCCTTCGCGTCCGAAGTGAGTTCAATAGCTGGCCATTTGACGCTCATCTGCTCGCACAGCGACGAATGTTGCCATCGCGGCTTAGAGCACTCGCGTCTGGACTACGACCACCGTCAACGGCGAGAGCAATTAGGGATCCCACTTTGATACCACTCTAGAACCCGTCGTCCCGGTGAGGCACATGAGGGCGTCATTTCTGCCTGGGCTGGTGCCTTGCATGCCCGAATTGCCCTTCCTACGTAATTTCAGTCACTGCGGAGGAGCATACGTAAAATAGTGGCAAATGCTGGAAAGCATTCCGGATCGGTGCTCCAGGCCAAGGCGAGGCAGGTCCAGGCAGGACACGGCAATCAGGGTGACTGAGGCAGTGGAAGTCCCGATCACCCACACACATGAAGCACGGTCAATTTGGTTCTGATGCGTGACACACGAGACGTCGACGAGCCCAAAGATCATCAAGCTTCAGGAGCAAAAGCTGGTTCTGAAGGCGAGGCAAAGTCCGCCTCTTTTAGATCGCCAACCTGAACTACCTGTCCGCTGCCTTGAGGGTCTTCTCTCACCATCTCGTACCAGTTTTTGCCGTCTGGAGTATTCCCAAGTTGTCTCGACTTGGGGCCTGCAGAGCTTCAATACCAGCTACGAGCACCAGTACCTTTTCCAGCTCCGGGCCAATTCAGGATACGTTGGTCATGCATGATTGGCCTTTGTGATCACTTCCAGCTGCGTAAAGCGCCAAGGGATACGAGCTTTTGCCTCCAAGCCGCCACCATCCATCAGGCAACAACAGCGGGCAAGAGCGTGAGACGCTCAGGTTCTCCAACGTGGAGCAGCGTGGTACTCGTACGATTACGAGCACTGGGTAAGGCCGTCAACGCGTGTTCGGATCCAGTAAAAGGATACCTCATACCCCATACCACGACTCGTGGCGCCGTACTCTGCGGGGAAACACGGGATAGGCAACAGTCTTGCCGCCATTTATGTACCTCGTATTACGATTGGCCAAGTCGCCGGCTCGAGCGGGAAGGAAGTCATCGCTACGGAGTACCTCGTATGAGTGCCCTGATTTCAGAGAGCCTTGTGGCCTTGCACACCTTGGTAGGTTCGCAGTAGGCACATGGGTTTTCTGGAGCGTCGATACGTACCACGGATTCGAGGTGCACGGGCCACTGCCCTCTATCATCGACGTGGTCTGAGCAGCCTGAGACGAACGAACCCAAGTCAGAAATCGTCATTGAGCGTCTGGAATCCTTTGCTTTTACCATGATTGTGCACACCTGTGGGTGAGACGGTGACTGGGATTATGCGCGAAACAGACCGACTAAACCGGACTACAAACAGAACCATCCAACTTGACGTTCGCCAAAAGGACATCAGTATGGGAGACGAAACAGACCGGCTAAACTGAACTTCAAGCAGAACCTTTGATCTTGACGTTCGCCAGGAAGACAGTGCATCTACCTTGAGATGCTGTTAGATTTCCTGTGCCAACGGACGTCGGCTCCACGTTTGCTTAGTCGTGTTGGCATCAGGAGCCGACTTAGTAATTATATCAGTGTATGTACTTTGTGGTATCGAGGCCAAAGAACGTCAACTGTATATTTGCTTATCGCGGTAGCATCAGGACCTAATTACTGCCATGTTAGAGCAACGTACGCTGGATAAGGCATCATCGAATTATCGATCAGTAATGAATTCCAGGTCCTGTAATGACAACCCAACACTCTGATTCATCTATAGTGCGCGCCAGCACCAGCGTCATCAGATATATCTTGTTATACCTATCCTGTTGTTTCGCTCTGACCGTCCTGTACAAGCATGCAGAATCCTCCTAATACTTCACTCTCAGTTTGCGTGAGCAGCGGCCGCCCCCTGTCTATTATCAAGCAGTAATTATCTGCTGGTGTCACCGCATTCCATCGTTGAAGCAGGATCTGCTGCTGCCACTACACTCCATTGACAAGTAGAACTTTACTGGTGTCACCGCAGTCCGTCGTCAAGCAGAAGCCACTAACGTCGATGTTGATGTCCATGTCGTTGGCGAGCGTCGGCGTGATTGTTGCTCAGCTAACTAACTACACGATGCAAATGCCGTCACCAATTAGAACTTGTGTGAACGGCCCTGCTTAATCTTGATATACGTTGCAGTTCATGTTTATTTGCTTGTTCGCCGCCATTACTATCGCTGTCTAGCTGATTCTAGTTCACGCTGCAGTTGTGTCTGTCTGTTTGCCTGCGCCGCCGCCATCACTATCGCTGTCGCTGTTGCTATCAAGATTTGTGTGTATGGCTAGCTAGTTGACTTTGGTTCACGTTGCCGTCCTGATTGTTTGCTCGCCGCCATTGCTATCCGTAGTAGGGCACTGCAATCGTCTGAAGAGATGGTCTGATTGTCCGTCTATGTGAGGGCTAGTCCCTCAGCTATGGCTATCTATGTATGCTGCCATATGCTGCCGTATGCTGCCGTATGCTGACTGTAGGCGTGCCTGCCTCACATGGTAGGGGCAAGAAGCGCGAGGAAAAGGAAAGGTGTGCATGTGTACCACACTATCGCTCTCGCTATCGACCTTGCTGCCGCTCTCGCCATTGCCACTGCTCTCACTATCGCCATCGCCATCACTGTCCCTTTGTCGATTATGGTGTCTTGCCATAGATCGGGACCGCTCTCACCAGTCTCACGGACTAACGAACAGGCTGTCGTTGGTCGCCGCCTGTGCCTGTGACTGAGCCTGGGTCTGTGGTTGTGCCTGCGGTGGTGCCTGGGCCGTCGCCTGAGTCGCCGGTTGAGGTTGTGCCTGGGCCGACACCTGAGGTTGTGCCGCCCGTCGTCGGCGTCTCGGGGGCCGGGTCCTCGATGTGGCATACCAGACCATGGCATGGATTGCCTTTTCCCTGAGGAACTGCCGTTCTTCAGGTCCTCTGCACAGCATCTCAAAGACCTCTGGGTAAATGTTCTTGACTTCGGTAGTGATGTTAGCTCGTCGCCGCTGACCCTCCTTTGTGCGCAGATTCACTAATTCTGAATTGTCACGCCGCCAGATGCGTAACACTCGTTCCATGATCTCTTTGGCTTTCTGGTCTGAGACGCCGAAGAGACCAAGAGCAGCGATGATGCGGGGTTTGGTGCGCAGGTATGGCGATTTGTCGTTTCTGTTGTTGCAGAGGCGGAAGAAGGCTTCAGTTCGCTGGGGAATGACGGTGGCTTGTGGTGCAGGGACGTTGGCTTGTGGTGCAGGGACGTTGGCTTGTGGTGCAGGGACGTTGGCTTGTGGTGCAGGGACGTTGGCTTGTGGTGCAGGGACGTTGGCTTGTGATGCGGGAGCAGCAGCTTGTGGTGCGGTAGACATTGTGAGTTTATAAGTCTGTGATTTGTGGCTGGTTGGGCTCAGGTACAGAATTTGTGAGAGAATTTGTATCTGGTCGGCGTTAAGGACAGGATGTGTGAGGACTAGGGGCTGGTCGACGTCAAGGACAGGACGTGTGAGGGAGTTAGTTGTTGGTCGGCTCCAGGTACAGGACGTAGGAGGATTTGATTGCTGGTCCACGTCAGGTACAAGACTGTGTCAGGTCGATGTCAAGCACAGAACGTGTGAGGGAATTTCTGGCTGCTCAACTTGAGGTACAGGATGTGTGGCTGAATTTGTATCTGGTCGACGTCAAGGACAGGATATGTGAGAAATTGGTGCTGGCCAACGTCAAGCACAGGGTTGTATGAGGTCGATATCAGTTGCAGGATTGTGTGATGTCGACGTCAGCTGCAGCATATGTGAGGCATTGGTGCTGGTCGACGTTAAGGACAGGATTGTGTGAGGTCAGCGTCAAGTAGAGGATACATGTGAGGAAATGATGCTGGTCAGCGTCAAGCACAGGATTGTGTGAGGATTCGCGGCTGGTCGATGTCAGGTACAGGACTGTGTGAGGGATTTGTGGCGGGTCGACGTCGGGGACAGAATGTGCGAGGAGTTGTGGTTTGTAGCTGGTCGACGTCAAGTACAGGATGTGTGAGGAAGCTGTGAGTATGTGGCTGCTCGGCGTCAAGGAGAGGATGTGTGAGGAGTGGATACAGTCGTGAGTGAGGGAAGTGTCTGACTGAAGGAGAGAGAGGGAGCCTTTGTCTTGGGGCAGGCCAGTCCTTTATACCCATGGACAGTACCGAGACACGCGATGAGAGCTGGCCGTCACCCTGCCAAGCTGAGGTATGCGTGATCTTAAGTGATATATCAGTGACGAAGTGTCACTCTGGAGGAAGAATCAATTAGCTTAGTGACTGAAAGATTGACCGCGGACAATATCACTCACGTAGAGAGCCATGTAACCCTGGTCCGGAATGCTCTAGTGACGCTGGCGCTGAGAGCGCGGGATAGAGGGCGTGATCTCCAGCACCGACATCATAACCTTCATTGTAACAGTTACTGTTCCCGCGCCGGTCGACGTCTTCCTATCCTTGCTCTGCCACTGACACCGCTGCCCTCAACATCTATTTCTCATTACGTTTGTGCAGGGGCCTCGCGAGCTGTAGAGTTGAGTATAGCTTGGGCCTTCATCGTCAATGGGCCATGGCGTACAGTTAGAGGCTGTCTGTCGTAGGGTGGCGCTGATGCCGACCCTGTAAGACGCGATCCACGTCCTCTTGACCATGGATATAGGTGTTGAGTAGTCTGCCAGTTAGAACCCTATGCTGCGTTTCTTGCTGTAGGGGGTGTGTGTGAGACACCTTGATTGTTGTTGTAACTTGACTGTCGCCACATCATTCTGCTTATCTGCCATGGTGTACCACACGCCCCCTCACTCACGGACGAGAGCCCCGAACTCTCTCACGGCTGCGCGGAACCCATGCTCGAATTCCCAGCCGAAAGGGCACCTCTGAGCATCTGCAACACCAGCTTCCCGCATGCGTTTGAGAATCCATAGATCCAAGGCGCCGATAAAGTCAGCTCCGACTGTTGCATCCCCGTTCGTCGAAGCAGAGCTTACACCGCTTGGAAGAGCGGAAGGAACAAACCGATCAAGCCTGGCTGCGAAGAACGTTCGAGCGTCGCTCCACCCCAGGTTCCAGCCATCAGCGTATCGCCAATGCTCGAAGTGGGCCCCAGGGTTTGTGGAACTCCAGTATCCGGTATGCCCACCGAGATTTGCTTCGAGAAGCTGGTCTTTTCTTGCATCCGCTTGGGCAAGCTTGTCGGTGATGTTCCCAACGGTCAGCTTGAATATTCCAGGCGGAGCAAGCTGGCCATTGTCGGTCGAAGCCTTGAATCCCCATTCCCAGCCAGGCATCCATTCCATCTTGAATGTCCAGAATGCCGACCCGCAAGCCTTGGTCTGCCATGTCTGACTCTGAGCAAGCCCGAATTGCTTCATCAGATCGTCTTTCTGGTCTGCAGGAGCTTTGCCCCAGGTCTGCGGAGCCAACGCAAGGCTGTACTCGCCAATATACACCGCCACTGCAGCTTGGTGGGCGAAGACATCCCCAACGAGGCTTGCATTCAGTTCTGAAAGCTCGGACTTGACTTGACCGATGATCTCGTATGGCGAGCGGGAGGTATCCTTCTCATCAAACGTCCAGTACTTGTGTGTGTCCACAATTACTGGGCATTTGGGCGGGAAACTGGGGTTGTTGTACGCTCGAGTGAAGGCCACTGCGCGGCCCAAGTCCCACCCATCGCTGATATATACCGGTAGAGAGGGATCAATGGCCGATATCCGTTGGATCATGTCGTTGTACCATTCGTACATGCCAGGCGGATCAATGATGGCTTCATTGCAAAGCTGGACCCCAATAACGCCGGCCAGTTGCGGGTCTCGAGCGGTCTCCTCGGCGATGAAGAGAAGGCACCGAGTCGCAAGATCCAGGAAGAATCCATTGCCCCACAGTTCAGCCTTACCACTGCTCGTACCGGAGTGAGTCTCGTGGTTGGCACCACCCGGCACACCGTGCAGGTCGATGAGGACGCCAATGCCGCGCTCAAAGCAGCGGGCAACTAGACGTTTAACAACCGACCAGGCGTTGACATATACTTCGGATGGAGGCCCACCAAAGGCCGTGTGGGCACAGAACGCTGGCCCAAGGGTGAAATAGCCTATGGGCAAACGAATGGAATTGCAATGAGCGGAGTGGACAAGCCAGTCGAAGTCTGCATCTGTGAGCGCGGCGTTCCAGTGTGTCTCCCATTTCTGGCGAGTGGCGTCGAGGCCGCGAGACTTGATAGACCTGGCAAGTGAAGGGTGAATAGGCGCACATTGTGATGCGGAGCACAACGACTCACGCAGTAATGGCATCCAACTCGCTGCTCCCTCCGACGCCCTCATCATACATTCCGCCGAACAACCATTGTTCAAGAACGAAGATACTGCCGAGGTTACAGCCATGTTGATAGCGGTAGCGGAGGATGTCCCTGGGCGTCGGCTGGACATGGTGAGGACCCGCAATTGGATGTTGTTGTTGTCCACCTACCGAGGGACTGGGGTAGTGTTGCTGTGATGCAGGCGGTGGCGGTCCTGCAGGCTCGAGCATCTGGTAAGTCGGCGTGCTGCAGAGCTAGAAATGAAAGCCTATCGCAAGGACGTGCCGCAGCACCACAGGCCATCTCACAGCCAGTCGTGTCTGATTTTGAACGGGCAAGATAGACAGCAATGGAGACAATATATATACGTCGCATTTCTCCGTGTGCAATTCCGGCGGCCCCCAATCTTCAAGTTGTTGCAAGCAGAAAACACAAGGGGAAAGACATCATGCAAGAAGGCAGCGAAACCAAGGGTTACGTACCCATGGATTCATCCTTCAGACCTACGGCGTCTTTGACCTCCTCCAAGGCCTTTTTGAAAGCTTTCCTCATGTTGACTGCGGGAGCTATGCTTTCCACAACGCTGTGTGAGAAGTGATGTGAGAGGCAAAGAGCAATACTTTCACGAAGCAGAAATACAAGCATGCAGGAGGATTGTTTGCGCGACTTGGGTTTCTTACCGAAAGGAGTGCCAAGCGCGGAATATCGCCCATGACGACGCGCCCAGGGGCTTGTCCTAACAAGGATATGCGCTCGGATAGACGGCCGGATCGGCCCCGCGGCTCCCGAGGACTTCATTGTGGGCAAGGTGTGGCAGGTTGATACGAACTGGGTATGTAGAATATTCCTGGTATCCAGTCTTAAACCTTGCCGTCGGGTCAGGTCAGTAACTCTGATTTGCATTCATGCCCATCGCCAATGCCACGCCCTGGGTCCGGTGATTCTGCCAGAACAAACCAGACGAAAGCTGATGCAGGAGGACGAAGAAATACCGGGTTTTGTTCCTCCGCATACTTACCAGATATCTGGACCATTTAGTGTGTTGTACCCGCTGATTGTTAACAGAATAAGGGGCTGCGACTCCATGTCTGGCTTGACTTTGACGTAGCGGCAGACGCTCTCGCTACCTTGTGGTGTTTCTGTGTGATCTAGTCCATGGATCCGACGCCGGTGGGCTCTGCGGCGAGAACGGGGGCGTTTCTCGGTAGTCACATTCACCTTTAAGGAGTGAGAACTGCACCTTCAAACAAGCTTCTGGTCATGAGCCCATCCACGTTGCATAGTTGTCTTGGCCCACCCAAAACGGGATATCGAAACCTTGAAGAGGATCAAGTCCATCATTTGGAAACATGGGCAACTCGGTTCCTAGATCCATGCCGATGCTCAGCTCGAGCCACGAGTTCCCAGGCATGGCTTCGGCGTAGAGCGCCCTTTGTGGATTATTTGCTTCAAGTGAAGGAGTTTCGCAAGATGCTGGAACGCCATGGATGCTCGAGGCTTGCTGATTGTGATCCTTTGTCGGGACATGTGGCGGTGACATAGCAGCCGAACTGACGGGCTGCGCTGTAGATGGATGGATGGCTGCTACGGAGCCATCACGGGCTGATGATTGCCGACCAGAAGTCTGACCCATAGATTGTTCCTGGCGTGTTTCGTCCAATGTCGAGCGAAGGTCCCGGATGGCGACAGCGCATGCTGTGGGCCAGACGTTGCCCCTCGCGGCTAGAGTCGTTAGAACGTGCAGCGCTCGATCTGTGTTCCTGTTGCACCCATGTCAGCGGACTCGACCGCTCCAGGCCAGGTGCCTGTGTAAACCTCGCCGATACAGACTTACCGGACTGCAATATTGTAATCAATCTCGGATTCCAGTGCAGCATACAATATGATGAACGCGCTCATCCAAATCGACCATGTAAAGGAGGGCCAAAACATAGGAAAATGTGCGTTTCGAGTACGCTCGGGTTGGTCGTAAGCCGGCATCACCGAATGAGCAACCATGTTCAGCGCTTTGATAATAGACTTTGAAGAGGAGATGCCAGACTGCAAGGCGGCCGCATAATTTGCACTGGTCTTCGACGCAGCCAGTAGAGGACGATTGAGCGAAATGACGGATTCGTGTTTGAGCACTTTCAAGACTGTCTGATGGAGATCCGACAATGGTGTCTCGTGTAACTCGGCCTGCTCGATAGAATCCTCGACTTGGTTCCACCATTGCGTCAGTTTTGCATTGATCAAGACTGCTTTGTCCCAGCCTTCTGCTCGGTATTCCACTCTTTTGTTCCGAAGTTCCATTATGAGGCCTCTGATTTCTGCGTGCTTTGCTATCAGTGTCAGAAGCCTGAGGCGGCCATCCTGCTGCAACGAAGCATCGGGCAAAGGGCTGTCAGGCCTCGATGTTGAGCCGTTGCTTCGCTGGAGGGAATGGGTCTCATCGTCCGGGTAACATACGTCCACGTCATCATCACGGATCGTCAGTGGGAGACCTAATGCCTGGCAGATGTGACGATCAATGCAGTATATCGACCAGAAGAGGCGTCTCCGAAGCTGCTGCTCTTCCGGCTTGAAGGACGCGAACCGCGCAGGACAGCGATGCAAACCCAGTTGGAACAACACCCTGATGATCAGGCCGCCAAGTCTCGAAGCGGCATTGAGGCGCAGCATTGAGACTAGAAACAGTTGCACACATACAGCGGCCTGAAGCCCCTGCATGGTGGCTGGTTTCGAGATCACAGCATGGACGCTGTTGAGTGCCTCATCGAACGAGGTAAAGACCAAGGCCTTGGGGACAGGTCTGCTAACAGTGTTCGTCTGGCGCCGGTCAGCGAGGGCAATAGAGACCACGGCTTTGATGATTGTAACATCGAATGGGTTCACCGCTGTGAGGCCACGGTGTGCCACGGCCTCGAATTTCTCCAAAATGCTTGGGGCATGAAGAAAGGGGAATGGCGGATGCCAGACGTCGAAGTAACTGCTGGTCCAGTCAATAAGATCATCAAAGGTGCCCGAAGTTGTTTCGTCCACATGCCACTCGACTTCGTGGGATTGCCATAACGGTTTAGATGGCCCACTCTCAGGGCCGTTGTTGAGTCTGTCGTCCTCTCCAGGCACGATGTTGCTCTCAGGTGTCTCCCCTGGAAGTTTTCTTGAGCTTGACCGCGCGTTCAGGGCACCATAGACGGAACGGATGAAGTGTATGCCACTAGCACTGCCGACGAAACTGGCAGAGTCTCGACCAGAGCCATCTCGCATGAAACCCACTTCAATCGACGGATTCAACCTCGGTCGCTTGGTGGGTCGAGTCTCCTCGACACCGTTATCGCCGTTCGGAGGCGAGGGTATGCGATGCGACGCGTCCATCGCCGACGCTCACCTAGAAGCAGGAGGGAACTCTTGCCGCAAAGAGAAGACAGGTAGGTTGGTGGAAGAACCTGGGGCCTTGGGGACATGCCGAGGCAGCCCGTCAAGCTGAGCTGACGTCAGTTCACGCTTGGAGGAAACTATGCCCGGGCGTGCCTATCGATAAGCGTCTGAGGCTAGTTTGGGGTCTGCCCGGGGGATAGCGAACATCTGCCCGGACAAAGTCTTCGTCGCGCCCAGGTCATCATCCACCACGCCATAATGGCCAGTCGACCTGGCTCTGAACCAAGACCAGGTGCCATTGCATGTGAATCATGCCGCAGTAAAAAGTGCAAGGTCGGCTCTTCTCCCAATCTCCCGCAGGGGAAATTCTTTGTACTAATTCACCGCCAGTGCGACAAGAAAGAGTGAACGCTCAACAGTCCCCATTTGCTGACTTCTGGCTAACGTTGGCTGCAAGACCAGCATGTACTCAATGCCTCAGCGTCGGTGCTTCATGCACGTATCCAGAGAGCAACAAACGGTGAGTAATGCCGCTTCAGGGGTATACAAGTGGTGGAGAATATATCATTAACTTGAGAGCGCCCCCGTGTCCCTACAGCGGATTCCCACCCGGCTACATCGCGGGTCTTGAGAAGCGGCTTCTCGAGACTGAGCTCGCGCTATTCGATACCTTAATATTACTCTCCCGGTGCGAGGGCGTTCAACATTCGCCGCGTCAAAGGGATAATGGTTCCCAGTTTCTTAGTGGACACACCTCGACAATTTCCGGCGAGCTGCTCGCGAGCCACGCCACGCATCAAGCGAAGCTGTCCAGTCTGGAGGAATGGGCGCAACTACCGTTGGCCTCTGAAGCGCAGAGGCTTGGATGGTTCGAGAAGAAGAGGGCGGATTTGGAAACGCTGGTCTTTGGGAAGCCATTGTCGGATACATCGATGTCACAGCAGCAGCAGCAGCCACAATTTTTGCCTTCCGCCGGGGTCATCAGTGCTCGCCTGGAGCGTATGTCCAGCTCGGGCTCTCCTGCTATTGGAACGGTAGATTCATCACCACCACATCAACCGCAAACACCAAGTCAAGAACGGCTCCAGGGAGTCGGACAACAGCAAGGTTCGGCTTCACCAACGACCGAGGGCACCAGTCAAGCCCAGCGACTTTCGTCGACCCAGTGGCGCCGGTTCTTCTAAGGAAGCAGAAACCAGCTCAGGTCGGCCTGCGAATGAAAATTTCTTGTTTTACATGGTATACTTCTTCTTGTGCCAGCAGGCTCCTACTCTTGAGAGGACGTGGTCTTCCGCTCGACGACACCATTTACGTCTTCCTGTTACGCGACATAGGTAGGCTCAGCTACTGTAGCTCACGCGGCAGCCGTCCCTACGACAGCCTCATCCGTGGCTGGCAATGCGATGCTATTGATCTCGCGAGACATTCCCTCCCACCCATTCACTCCCACGCGATCCCGTCCACCTGGCTGCTCAACCATGAATCCACTGAAGAATTTTTCCATGCTCTCGTAGTCATCCACCTCCCCGACCCAACTGACATACTGATCCGGCCGGAGAATAACAGCACAGCCTTTCTCCTTGTTGACGCCGTAATTGTTGTACGCGTCGCCATACCCTTCATGGTAAGAGACATCATCGACAAAGATCTTCCAGTAATCCCAGCCGTCATTGTCGTCCCAAGGATGGAAGACAGGCGGGAAGTCGAAGATGGTGACTTCCTGCCGAGGGGCCGAGTGCACCGAGAGGAGTTCGAAGACGGAGTCGTACCGCTTGTTGGGCGGCGTGAAGCGGGTCAAGAAGGATGCTGAAGAGGAGAGCTTTTCGCCCAACCTGTTGATTTTGGCCATCTGGTCTGGGATCTTGATATTGCCTGCAAAGACGACGACGCGCCACGTGCCGTTGCTCTTCAGCAATTCCTGGAAGTGCCACGGTCGTGCATCGGCTTGGTTGAGGACTTTGAAGGACGGCATTCTCATACCAACCTTGATCTCCGCCGCCAGACCCTGGTTGCTGATGACCCGCAACTTCTCCGCGCCGAGGACTTCTGTGCCATCGCCTTGCTTCGTGCTGTCCCCGGACTTGGCGACAACGATGCTGGCGCCATAGTCGACGGCCACGCCGCTGGCAAAGAGATTGCCCTTTTCGAACGCGCGCTTGAACTCGTCCATGGAGATCCCTTCCTCGTCGAGGACGTCTTTGGCAGGTCGGCCGGAGAAGAGCCGCGAGAACCGGTGGTCGAAGTCGATCAAGTCTTGGGCTATTCTGCGGCGTTCCGATTGGTAGGTCTTGAGGATGGAGCGGTTGCTGGTGCCGTTGACGACGCTCGCGACTTTCCAGCCTAGGTTGAAAGCTGGGACAACGTGTTAGCAATATCCTTGTTATGGGGAAGAATTGTCCTCACCGTCCTGCATGCTCACGTTCATACCTTGACCAGCCTGCCTCTTGTATCAGTCATACTCTCCATAGCTGGGCGACCGGAGGAAATACCTTCGGACTGTGAGTATGCACGGCGTCACCTGCCAGGAATATTCGCTCCTTGAGACTGAAGCTGTCGCCTACCCGCTGGCCAATCTGGTACGCTGTCCACCAATCGCAGTAGCGATAAGTGATCTTGTATGGTCTCAAGATTCTCTGGGCGCTTGCAAGGATCGACTCTGGGTTGATCTTGCTCCGGTCCGCCTTCTGGCCACCGCCGGCATTCTCGGTTGTCGTTAGTTGGATGTATAATCGTACCAACTTGTTCTCTCTCGGGATGACCATGACGCTCCCACTGCTCTCGCTGTGGATAGCGCACCTCATTCGGATGTCAGGAAAGTCCGTGATAGGTACGATGTCAAGGACTCCCCAAATGTAATCAGTACTCTCTCCCTGGAGCTTGAAGCCGAGTTGATTTCTAACCCAGCTGTGGGCACCATCCGCGCCGAGCATATACTTCGCCTTCACCGTTTCCTCCCTTCCTGCCTTTGCTTGCAGTAGCTTCGTCTTGTCAAGCAGTTCCTGGGTATCGTCAGAGGAGAGGTTGCTCCGAAACAGCCCGTCCTGCAATCCGGAGCCGTTCAGGCTTGTAGCAGACTGCTTGGGCGTTGCCTCCTCCTCGCTCAGATGCCGAAGCTTCACAGTGATTGGATAGGCATCCGTGTTTTCAGCCAGGGTCTCGTCAAATTCGAGAGAAGTCGGGAGCACGCCGTGTTCAACTTTAATGCCATCCTCCCAGCCTGGGACATCTTTCAGCGTCCTCTTGGAGTTTTCCGAGATAGAGTCCAGGAAAAACCGCTCGATGCGACCTTGATGTAGAACGACTTGCTGAAATCTCGAAATATTGGGAATGGTATCGGGGATGCGGTCGGAGCGATGAATGATTCCTGTCTTCGCGTCGGGATTCCACAAACAGATCTCCAGCATGTGGTTCGATTCTATCCAAGCACGGTGCCCAAAGTCGAAACTGTCGAATATCTCCAGTGTACGGCACTGGAGTCCATCTGCCTGACCATTGTATATCTGATGCAGTGAGTGAGCCTTCTTGCGTCGCGAGAGATCATCGGCGAAGCCTGTGTACCTTGGTCCCTCGTTTGTCCACGATCCTCGTCCTGATACCACATCGGCTCATCCAATTTGCCATCATGAGCCCTGCCGGGCCTGCTCCAACTATGAGGACGTCGACTTCCGAGGGGCCGTCCGCGCTACCTGCTTCTTGCGCCATATCGGTTGAGATCTGCCCAACTCAGCAGTTGAAAACGTACGGCGGAGAGCTTGAAAGAGCAATTTCCTCGATCGTCCGTAGGCTCTTGTAGAAAGCTTCATAATCGATGCTCCTAGTTAGCCTGGTAGTCTATATAGACGTAAGGCCACTCAAACGGGGCACTGATCATCGATTACACGTCCGAAGTACACGGAACCGACGAAGCAGCCTGTGGGGTGGCGGATCCCTCGGTTGCGGCACCGGATCAGGGGAGAAGGCTGGCTCAACCATTCTGGGGAATGGTGCCAGAACTGGTTGTGTCCAAGCCGTAATTGGTGCATGTCTCATTGGTTGATATCGTGCGTTATGCTTAAAGAACATGGAAGCTGCAAACCCCGAGATAGCCCTTTTGGTGCGCGGCGCATTTGGCACGTCCTCGTCATGTTGCTGCCTCCAGAAGCGAGCTGGAACATCGGAATCCTGGAGAACCCCGCATCAAGCTGATCTCCCGCGGGGCGCCAAGCTAGGTGTGCCCGAACGACCTGTTAACGTTCCCACTATCTCGTTGGTGTAAATCAATCCAGACCTGGTTCGATTGATTGCTGCTTAGGCGCAATGAAATTGAGCGCTGGCTTCAGGCCTCGGGACGGAGGAGTTGAAGTCCACTGAGAAGGAAACGATCCGATGCGATAATGCCGGGACGGTGGGTCCGAGACGATTCTCAAAGTTTCTACTACCTCGACGATGAGGACAGTACTGAGGCAGTCGTCGAAGCCGTCACCGAACCGAACAGGCGGCAGCCGGACGCGCATCTTCAACAGAGACATTCACACACCCGAGCACGGCGCCTGCCTCTCCACCAGCAACGAGGAGCCACACCTCCCAATGTTGACCTGCTGGTACAGAACCAGAAATGTACGCACGATCACCAGATAGCATCATCATCAGGGCGCGAGTCAGAGCTTGAAGACGAGTGTGACAGAATTTGGCCTGAAAATTCGAATCTCAAGAGGAAAAGACCTTTCCAATATTCCGGTCGAACGAGTTTGCTTGACCAGCCTTTCGTCCAACCTCTGTCAGGGCTTAATCTGGTCATGGGATATAACACGAGTCTGCCAAGGTCCCGAATGGACATGTATATCACTGCACAACGGCAACTGGTCCGTTGCTGCTCGGAGAAAACTGTCCTGGAGTAAGCGAGTGAAACGGCTTTGCTCTTCGACATCGCTGATCATTCCAGTCATGCCCGGCAACGGGCTATAACTGCGGAAGCAGTGCTGTGGGTGGTGCGTGAGGCGTGGCCAGCGGCTGAAGGGTACTGGAATCTGACTGGCTCTGGTGTCGACTAGGCTACCTTTCGAGGCTTTCTCTATGCCGAACTCTGGCGAAATTTCCCTTGCGAGCGGTCGTACACGCAGCTACCTCCGGCGTACCGTCCGACGAGGGCTCAATTGGCGATACCTCATTCCCCAATGATCGACTGGATGCCGTGGCCAGATGTCAGAGATATGGCAATAAAGTTCCAGGACCAGATAGACCTTGATGACCTATTCAGGGTGGCGATCCACAATCTTGTCGCACACCGGAGAGGATTGGGACGGAGAAGGCAATCGTTCCAACAGGATGTTCTCGATTCGAGCCGCAGGATCATCGAGGAAGTGAGCGATGAGACCTCGTTCCGTGTCTGGGATGTTGTTTGTTTGGAGATTGTCAGAAGCACAAACCGCTTAGCAGCAGAACCCGGCTTGGAGAAGAGGCCTGTTCTGCGCACGCCGGAGTTGCGGGCTCTATCACGAGCATATGATCTCCAGTATGACGAGTTTGACACACAGAAATTGGACGACGGGTTCTTCGAAGCTTATCCCTGCCTATATGCTGATACCGCAGCGTCAGGGTGGAAAGTAAAACGCTTCCCCAACTTACGGCAAGTGGATGTCGGTAGGCCTGTTAGTCTGACTCGGCCTGCTGTATTCCGGTTGAAGTCGAAGATCGAGGCCATGGTCGGTGCACCGATCGAAATTTAACATCACTCGGGGCCCTCCCGATCTCCAGCACAAAAGTCATTCAACCATCTTCTCGCGTGCACATCGACTGCTTTACTATACAGCGCTTCAGGCAGCTCAAGCAGATCTGGTTGAATATCAATTCTCGCGCTGTGACGTTGATGGACGATGTCTAAATCGTAATTTTGACCCGAGCTACCGCACGTTTCAGCAGATCGTATAGCAATGGCGTAGTTCGAGGCGCCCTCCAGGGAATCGCGGTGGTCCAGGCTAACGTTGATCCTGTGGTCGTCGTGGTCAGGTCTGACACAAACCGGACCATGGTAGTTTCCAGCGAGCTCCGGCGGAACGTCAATATCCGTTTCATCCTCGACATTGGCGCTCGAGGTAGCGCCGGGCATATTTAGGAGCTTGGCCGCGGCGTTCTGATCTGAAATGGACTCGCATGGCTCAGGAAGCGTTGTGGCATCGTGCAGTACTTGGGTGGGCTCGTCGGCGGATGCGTCTAACTGGTGGGACTCATCGTCATGGTTGCCTTGCTTCAGCTGGCTGCTTCGGGCTGGTGATTTGGCATGAGACGAAAGATGTCGCAGTAGTGAGTCTCTACGGCCACCCTTTATGATTAGCATTCTCGATATATATCTCGCGGAGCACCATTGCCCTTACTGCCTTGTGAATGATCGAACGCAAATCGGACAAGTAAAGGGTCGGTCCGCCACATGGCTTCTCTTATGCCTGCGCAAGTGGTCATTTCTTTTAAATGATCGTGAGCACACTATGCACTGATATAGAGTCATCCTAGGTGTAAGTCGAGGTCTCGGAGGAACCCCTTCGAGACCGAATCTGCAAAGCCCTTCTTCACTGCTAAGTCCCAAGTGCCAACTAGACACAGGCGGGGATGAGGATTGCAACCTGAGGTAATATATAGCGCTGGCTGTATTCGCATAGGCAACTGGTGCTCATCGTGACAACAGCACAACCACGACAATTGAACTTCTGGTGAGGAAACATTGAGCGAAACAGGGAGTGAAGTCGGAATCGTCGCGAGAGGTTTGGCCCATTGCGCCATGCCGCCCACCCCAGAGGTACGGTCGGCTATTTTGACGCAGTACGTCAGCATCCACTACATCCCCCTCGATCCCAAACTCGTCGTTTCCACCTTCCGCTTGGTTGTCTTCCGAGGTTTGTACCGAGGATTACTGTCAGGTAAGTCGTCGGTCCCAGCATGGCGACTCTCTCAAAATCTAGACTCCAGCCGGATCCATGCTCTTGCCCGGATACTATGAGCGAACATCAGTCCACCAGTCGAGACTGCGTAACTTTGAGCTTATCTGTCGCAGGAACCCGCGGCTGTTGTGTTTACCAGCAGACGGGGGCAATATGAGACTGTCAGACTCGACCAGGTCCCCTAACCACAACCCCCGCTTCTATATCTATCACACTGTCCGCGTGCGCTACAGCCATCCCCACTCACCTACCCCAGATCCCAGCAAAAGCGGGTGGCGAACTGCGGTATACGATCCGATTGCACGTGAGGCGGCAAGGCCTGCCCGCTTCCTCGTGTGCCAAACGAAGTCCCCCTTGCGCCTGCGTGTTTTTCATACGACTTATTTTCTTGCGGGGTTCAGAAAGTGGTATGTAGTGGACCATGCTTGCCTACCTGGAGCTGGAACATTCGGACACTCATGTGACATCGAATGTCATACCACTACCGAACCACTGCCCCAGGACGCAAATGCTATAAGATGATGCCCGCAAAACACTTCAGGTAGGTGTCCATCTGTGAGCACACGACGTCACCGAGCCACGCTATGTATGCTACCCATGTAGCAACCTCAGATTTTAGCACAACCTCTCCGCAACAACTTTGTCAAAAGTCGAAGTATTTCCAATGTCAGCCTTCTTCCACCCTCAACCACCACCATCCCCAACAACAGCACGCATTGCCATTGTCGGCACCGGCAGCGTTGGGTCAACCATCGCGTACGCCCTCCTGCATGGGTCACAGTATTCTGACCTCCTGCTCGTTGATGTGAACTCCAGCAAGCGAGACGCACAAGTGCGTGATCTTTCGGACGCGGCCTGCGCAGAAGGAAGTAGCACCCGCATGAGATGCGCAACGTTGCGAGATGCCGCCGGTTGCGATGTCGTCGTCATTGCCGCAGGTGTGAAGCGACGGAGAGGTGAGTGTCCCGTCTTTGGTGATACGATGCCGTGGAGGTAACCTGATCCACACCTCCAGCCGAAACAAGAGTCCAACAACTCGAGCGCACGACCGCCATCCTCCGTCACATCATCGACGGGATGAAACCGTTTCTCCTCCCCTCGACTATCCTTTTGATCGTGTCAAATCCCGTGGATGTCCTCACCACGCTGGCGCTCAAGCTGACAAGCCTGCCAAGCTCCCAGGTTCTAGGTCTGGGAACGTACCTCGATACAGTTAGGTTACGGAGAATCATAGCCGAAGAGCTAAAAGTATGTCGTCGTCGTCTGCTCAAGTGGTGCGTCTGCTCAACAAGACAATGGAACTGACCTTGTCGCCTCTTTCTCTTTTTCCGGGACAGATCTCCCCGCAGACCATCCACGCCGACGTCCTAGGCACAAACAACGACAGCCCGCAAGCCGGATCCCCTGCCTGCTCCACGGCCGTCATTTGCGGCCTCCCCCTCCCCGAGTCTAACGCCACCACCGATGCCGATCTGGCGGCCCGATCCTGGAAAGAATGCCACCTGATCGCCACTGTAAAAGGCGCGCCGATAATCAGCGTCGCGTCATCAGTCGCGCGCATCATCTCCGCCATTATATATGACAACAAGGCGCCGGTACCGTTGTTTGGACGCATGCCGGACCACGCCACTGCCCTACCGCTGGGACCCATGCCTATCAACCATTTCCAGGAGAAGCTAGGCTGTTGCGTCAGTCTGCCTGCGTTGCTGGGCCGCCAGGGCGTTGTCCGGACGGTGCAAGTGAAGCTGGAGGAGCGGGAGGAGAAGAAACTGGCCAGGGCGGCAGTGAGCGTGAGAGAGACGGTGGAGAGATTGATGGGGGAGGGCACTATAGGTGGCAAGGAGGAGGAATGAGGTAGGGAAGAGAAATAATGACTTCATGCTGCTGCTGCTGGCGGACTAGGAGCAAGGTCGTCGAGACAAGGAAATTTGCAATCTGTAGCTCGTCACAGGATGTACATGTAAAAACAAGTGGACTCACAAATGTGACCTCACTGTACGAGTAACGACTGATCGGTGGTTACAAGCAGAGGCAAAGAACCGCCACAAGGGAACCCACAAACCGAACACTGTACGAGCACCTATTGCAAAGTCCTACCTGTTCGAGTGCATGCCGGCCAAGTAATCAGCGATGAGTTCGTGCCTTCCACTGATGCTACGTCGCCGTATAATATACTCCGTACCACACGTTCAAAAATTGCGAACTCGGACTTTCATGCCAAATCATATTGCTTGTATCATTCCCAAAGTGGGTGTCAGTGTCTGGACTTTCTGTTCCGGACCCAGTATGTAAGTGGTGATCGATCAAACGACACAAATACGAGGTACGAGGTACCCAAACGGAAGCGATATGGATACCTATGTAATCGGCGCGGTCTCCGTACGGCCACCCAACAGTGCAAGGCCCGAGAACACGCCACCACGACATAATATTTTCTGTAGTCACGAGATGGCAGACCCAAAGCTGTCTGTCTGTTCGTCGGGCCGCATCGTCGTCTCCACAATCATCCCGTCCTCGCGTACGAGCCTTCGAGTACCGAGTACGGAGCACGGAGCATGGAGTAGGTACTTACCTCGTATGGCCAACGCGGGGGACTCTTAGCATACAACTGTGTGGGTCCACCGAACCGGTACACGGACCACAACACGAACACGAAGCCGAAGAGCAAATGTTGTGAGAAAGCGCCCCATCATCATTATCATCATCACCATCATAAGGAGGAAAGCCCAAGACCCAGAATCAACATCACAGTACTTTGCTAGCACAAGCATACTCACTCACTCACTCACACACACTCAGCTGACGTCCGGAAGTAGAGGAGTGACGGCTCGAACTAGGAAAAGCGGTTACTGTACGACGTCGTAACAGAAATCTCGCATTGAGAACCCACCTCACGTTGCGTTGTGAAAAGCTCAAGACAGAAAGGGCATGTATTCTCGCATCTACAGTATCCAGAGAGGGCTGGCAGTGGGAGTGAGTGAAACAGGTCACAGGGACGCGCGCCCCAGGGGAGAACACCACGAGATGGCACGAGAGCATTCTCCGAAGGTACTGTAAGTCTTCCGAGCGAGTTTTTCCACGAAATGCATATACATATTGGATAGTTAGGTATGTATTGCACTACGCAGATGCAGTAATATATTCGGAGGGCCTTAGGTAGGTACTAGCGTGGCACCATGGTAGAGCGGAGAGGGTCCGCTTATCGGGTAGTGTTGCCAGTGCACGTACTGTACTCCGTATGTATTGCAGAAATCAACCCCCCCTAGGATTCATCTCGCTCTCATTGACCGTCAATGATATCAACCTGGAAGCACTAGAGGAGGAAGAGAGTGCTGCATCTCGACGGCAGAAGGGCCACATGATCATTGCTGATTGATTTCTTTGACCACGTCATATACATCGACAAGCAGAATCACCAGGTCGCTTTGGTCCTGGGCCGCCCTCAACCTCTCTTCTCCCACGCCCTAACGACAGCCCTACCCCTGAGTTCCTCTTCCAAGTCCTCTTGTCTCTGCAACGCCCTTCTCACTAGGTCTTGCTCGAATCTGACTTCGGCCAGCTGCCCCTTGGCCCAGTTCCTGTGCCGGGGACATCGGTTCTTGATGCACACGCCGCCCTTCTTGGGCATCGTGTCACTTTCATCGTCCTCGTCAAGCATGGCCATGTTGTCATCTGGATGGACATTGCCATTCAGAAGTTTGTTGTCGTCCGGATCGTCCGGTGGTCCGATTTTGGCATCCGCGCCAGCACCAAGGGTGGCTTTCCCGCCTTTTTGACCGTACCAGGTCAAGAACTCTTCGTCCGACCACGCGACTCGCGGGTCGAATCCGCATAGGTCTTTCATCTTGGGTTGTGCTTTGCGAACTTCTTCCGTAATGGCAGTCGAGCGTGCCTTGATCAGCTCCAGAAACTGCTCTCGGGCAGTAAGCACTTCACTTAGAGCATTGAGCCGGGACTTTTCCGCTTCGATACCGGCCAATTTCGCAGATTCCAAGTCGTCGTACTCCAAACTTGGTGGAGCCCGCTTCATGTCCCCGGCATCTTTCATGTCCATGTCCACGCCCATGTCGCGGGGTGGCGTATCCGGCTTCCTGCCCAGCGCTTTCCACTCTTCGATGTTCTTGCACCTCTCGATCAATGCTTTGACCTCGCCAGCTCGTAAAGCTCCGCCGCGATTGGGCAGCATGTCATCATCGACACTGCTGTCCGTCTCATACTCCGTCCTCTCCTCGTCACTGTAGGCTGGGGTGGCGAGGCGGCTGTCTGGATCTAGACCGTTGGCAAGATGCGAAACGGGTCTCGCGGGTTTCTTTTCCTGCGTGTGCTTCTTGCGATGCTTTTTCGGCTTGGGCGCCTCGACAACATACTCGCCGTTCTTGGTGGTCTGCGCTTGCGAGTCGCCTCTTTGTACCAACTCGACGAAAAACATGCGTCCACATGCATCGGAGCAGTATTTGCTGGGTGGAATCTGGGTGACACGAGCGGGCTTTCGGCAGTCTTTTCGCCGGCACATACGCTTCCACGTTGTCTGAAGACCCGGTCTTGTACACGTCGGGCAGATGTACTTGTCGATCAGCTCACCGTCACGCTCCCTGATGTTGACACAGTTGCCATGAAACCATTCGTCGCAACCACCATCACAAGCGATCATCCAGGTATGATTGTCACCTTTCCTACAGATGCAAAATACCTCACCGTCGTCATTTGAGCTTGTTGCCGTCTCGGCTTCAGATGGAGAAGCCGAAACCTCACGGGAGGCAGCACGAGAGGAAGCTCGGGACGGCGATGACTGGACGCTGGCGGCTGACGTTTGCTTCTTGAGTCTGGAGGGCGGTGGCTTGAGCTGATGGGAAGATGGGGTAGCGCTGGGCGATCGGAAAGTCGACCGCGACGCAGGTGGACTCTGCTCTGACTCGCTAAGCTTGGGCTTCTTGTTGGGCGTGCTCTTCACCTTGGCTGTACCCTTCTTCCTGGCCGCAGCCGATATAGGCTTGACAACGTCATCAGGAGCTGGGCGCTTTTTGCCCGCGACGGGCGCCGGTGTCGCGAATGGTTCAGTTGAAGACGCCCTTGACCCGGCAACCGATGGTTCTTTCTTCAGGGTCGCAACCGCAATTGGCGGCGCAGGAGATTCGACAAGAGGCGTCGGACGGACGGGAAGGCTTTGTTGTTCTTCGGCCTGCTCGTCTCCATGGTCGTGCTCCTCTTCCCCATGTTCATCCTCCTCTTCCTCACCCTTGGCCGACTTTTTGGCTTTCTCGGGCTTGGGTGGCTTCGCAGGTGCAGGGGGCGGCCCTCTGGCTATGATGTCTTCAAGCGGTTCAATGGGTTCGCCGGAAATGGGATCGACAACGACCTCTAGGCTCCGCACTGGCTCCCAAGTCTTGAGATTGTGGATCTTGGAGATGTGATCTCGGACAGAGCGACGCCTGGTGAAGAGTTTGTGGCAGAGGTAACAGAGGTATCTCCGATCAGTATGCTGCCCTTCGTTTTTCGAGGAGTGGACCGAGGATTTGGGCGGTGCCTCTGGATCGACCTTGCGGGACTTCCCTGGATGTTTTCGCTGTTTTGGGGCCTGACTTCTGTCCTTGGCCGGGCTCTCTTCTGCATCGAAGCTCTCTTCTACCACGTCCATCATCGAAGAGTCTGCCGCCTCGCCGTCGAGAGGAGGGTACGTGTCTAGTGTCTCTTGCTTGACGTGGTCTCCCTCGTTCACCCCATCGTAGTTGTCCACGATCCCGGCAGACTGGAATAGGGGTTCGTCATCCATTTTTGTGTCCTCCATATGCGCTCTGCGATCAAAGGCATCTTGGTCGAGGGGCGCGTCCTCGTCGGGCTGGAACAGTTCGGGCGCAAAGAAAGGCGCAGCGGGCTCGGTGGTTTCCATCCTAGAAAACACAGGGTTAGACATGAACGTTAGATGCGCAGTCCTAGAGACATAGACTCACGCTGCAGATTCAGATGCGGCGCTGAGAGGGTTTGACGGTTCCGGGTTGAGAAGTCCAGAGAGCGAGAAAGCCATGATGACGGATCAGCGACGGTCGCATGTGCCTCGTCGCGCTAGCAAAGATGGCGAGAAATAGTGAAGACACTCGTCAACAGACAGCATCACCCTGTGCGTCTCTCAAAGGCTTGGACTCGTCGAGACAGGCACACGGGACACGGGCAGGCGTCTTGACTTTCTTCGTCAATTTGTCGCCCACTTTGTTACGCGCTCGAGTTGGAACGTGAGGTGCGAGCACGCGGCAAGCGCCCTTGGTCCAATCACATGACCGCACAGACGTCTGCAAGCTACGACACCGGGGAGTTGCGGAAAGGAAAGGGTCATAAGCGTACGGCTAGAAAGAATGGCTTGAATTGCAGACGGTAGCGAGCATTGCCGAGTTAGATGTCCTGCTGTAATGTTGGAACGTGAAAGGCTTCAAGACGCTTTTACACACGACTGCTAGATGACCTTCAAGTCCATCTATATGTCCGAAAATCCGATGCTGCTTCCAGACGATAAAACGTGACCCATATCATCAATAGTCATTCATATCTGATCGTCAATTGCGTATTATGTAAACACAGGACGCCGTCATGTCTGCGGGCTGGCGCCAGGTATCCCTTGGTAGAAATCTGTAAAGTCATCGACGAAGAACATGAGACTCTGTGGTTCAAAGGGGTATCCTGCAAAAGGCCCGGCAAGGTCGTCTTCGCCGTCACGATGTGCACAGACCTCCGCACTCGGCGTAGTTCCCGAGGTTCCGCTTGGGGGTATTGCAGTATTTGCAGACGCAGAGTCAGGGGTGGGTATCATCTGGACACTTTGTGCTGGCTTTTTGGTGCGTCTCTGTCGGACTTCATGGGTACAGCCAAATAAACGAATTGCTTTCTCAATGAGACTCCCTAATTCCTGGTACTGCTTCCGAGTCAGGTACGGTACCTTTCCCTCGGCTGCCAACCCCTGCCATTCGCCGTTTACCCAGGTTCGCAGTTGTGGAAGTACAGCGCTTGGGAAACTGATAGTTCCTTGATGGACGCCACTGGGCGGGATGTGTTCGGGAGACGGCGTCTTGTGTATGAGCCGCCACCACTGGGCCCATGTTTTCTGTAGGTCTCGACGATCCCTTTCCTCATACGCTTTTTCCATCTGCAAGAAATCATCGTACCCAATGTGAGGGCCTATAACTCTGTTGGCATCAGGGATGCAAATCGAAGCCCTGAACCTGTCGTGATAGTGACGTGAAGCGTCAAGTTCGCCAGAGAATTTCTGCCCACAATCAGAGCAGCCTAAGTGAATCCGTTTCAGATGTATCCTGTGACAACTTCATTAGCGCTGTCCATCTGCGGTAGATGGCCACATACCAAAGATCATTGAGTTGTAGGCCTGTTTCTGCACAACCAGGAGGACTGCTTGCCACGCCAGAAGGGGTTCTGTCGAAAGGACAATCCCACCGAAGCTTTGCCTGTGCTTGTGCCTCTGGATCGCCTTTGCGTTTTTTGAATGGCCTGCCTCCATCGCCTCCATCTTTGCCACTTTGATCCTTTCCTTGGTCTCCGTCAGCGCCACCAGGAGGCGTCTTTCGCTTATCGCTGCCCGGCGATGATGAGGTCTTGGCAGGAGTTGGCAAATGCGCTTCCGTAGATGAACCCGGACTGCTGTTGGTGCCACTGGGACACTGCCGAAACACATCCCCAACACGCAACAAAATGGCGAAGTCATCCGTAGACGAATCCGGACTGCTGTTGGTGCCACTGGGACATTGCCGAAACCCACTCCCGACACGCAGCAAACTGGCGAAGTTATCTGATGCAATCTTCTCAAACGCATTCGCAGCGAAACGAGCAGACTTAGATCCGAAACAGGCAGCAACTTCTTCTTCTACGCTGAGCTCCTCGAGCCCATCATCCTCATTAACGTCTTCAGAACCGATGGCAGATGCCTCTGCTCGGTCTTCATATTCCTTCGCTGGCGGGGCGCTGTACTGTGTCTGCGGACTCGCCCGCTCTGTAAGGACAAATATTTTGCTGAGATCGTTGACAAGCTCTCCTGTTGGAGGCTTCAAAGCCATGTGGGCGCTTCGTAGGTCATCCTGCCACCTCCATGGAGCAGTAGATTTGGTATCGGTGAACTGGGTCCTGCGAGGAAAGTGCTGATGGCTTGAGGGCAAAGGGCTGGAGGTCGCGAGAGCCAGAAAATCAAAATCGTGAACGTCCTTGTCAACCAGTAAAGTTTCCCCATTTGGTGGCTCATAGCCGGAATTCGACGCCTGCGCAACATATCGGGGATTGGTAGCACCAATCGCCTCCTGCTCCGGCTCTTCATTGTCGGTCTGAGACGAGCAACTTGTGCCTCGCTTTTTGATGAGCCGACAAGAACTCACGTGGGGACCAAAGGCTCTTTCTCTCGAGTTCGGGGCTCTGGCACGGCGGCTAGACTGCGCTAAAGATGACGTGCTAGCCGAGTATGTCAAGGACGGGATTGAAGACGAGGACGAGCATTCTGCTGATCCTCCAGACCCGGCCAACGAAGGTCCACAGTCCACCTCGGAGCTAGGTTGCTCTAAGTCTAGGGGAAGTGTCCACGGATATTGGCGCCGCTTTTGTAGCTCCGGTCCGTGGCGCGGAATCGTCTTTAACGATGCGAAAAAGTCATGTTGAGGCAATTCTGGATGGTGCGACCGCATGTGGTTCGCACAGTCTCCACGTCGATGATATCCTTTTCCGTTGTAACTCCTGTTGCACTTGAATGACGGGCAATAGAACAGGGAACCATTAGGAGCAGTGTTAACAACTATCGGTTTCACGGATTTGTGTCTGGAGCCCACTAGGATACCCTTCTTCTCTTCTCTTGAGACCGGTGTCAAGTCCAGGGTTGGCGAACAAAGTCTCTGGGCTGGTGATAGTCCTTTGGACTCTTTCTGTTCATCAGTCTCTACCGAGAGCAATAGCGACGTCCAATGGTCATTGGCACTGTTGTCTTGATGCGTCTCTCGGAAAGGCCGGGAGTCAAAGAATGGTGTGGTAAGCAGGTCGTCGTCCATGCTCTGCCCGGACTGTGTCAATGGGGGCTGCCATAGGTCCTCCATTGGGATCCTCACTGGGACATGCCCTGGGCATTTCGTTGGGACCATCTCCTGTGGGTCGAGAGTTGGATCCTGATCGAAAGCATGGTGAAGACCGCACGAACCCCAACGGACGAAACTGTAGAAGTGTAAGCACTCTGGAAAAAGGCTCGGTCCGAGAAGTTCGACTGGACACATGGGCTGGCCAACTCACTGTGATGACATGGAAGGGAACGTTGACCATAGCAAAGGGATCAAAATATAGCGCAACAACGAGTACGTTCGTGATAAAAGTGCAACGGCTCAGTCCTCAAGAGCAACGACGGAGTGAAGCAAAAAGAGCAAGGGAGTTCGTGATGTCGTCTGCGCACATTACTGATAAAATTGCGCCGGCATGGCGCAGAGGGAGCGCAGGTGCGCATCCCCTCGTGTTTGGGACGCTGCGCAGTTGCGCGAGATGGCATCTCGAGGGGCTCCAAGCACCAGAATGGGTGAGAAGACATGCTCCATGATGTCAGCCCAGAACCACTCTTAGTGGCACCTAGTGCTTCGTTCTTGGGCCTCAGCCACAGTTCAACAACGGGCCCTGGCAGTAGCGCCCTGGAGTGACTGATCATCCGGGGTAGGTGCATTCATTGTTCAAGCAGCTTATTGTGACCATGCTACCATCCTCGCATCTCAATTTTCAATTGTGACCGTTAGGCCTAGTACTATGTGATAGTATTTAGACCTTCAGTATGGGTCCAGAGGAATGTCAATGACATCCGAGCTTACCAGTGCCCTGTTCCATCACCAACGCGAGGCCCTCACGGTGGGTCTGGCTCGTCTGGGGATGGTGGACAAGAGTCCGCTCGCGAAAACCTTAACTAATCGAATCTAGTGGGCGGGTTCCAGGCCGTTTTCAAGCGTGCGGAAGCCACATCGTGCCCTTGGGACGAGCAGCGCGTAGACAAATCCCACCGCCACGAGGAGCACGGGCGTTTCAGATGCCCACCATGGCTCAGGCCTGCGCAACTGCGCGTCGAGGCCCCAAAACGCTTGTCAGTCACAGCATGGCACCGCTCTTGTGGCGTCACCGTCCGTCCTCGGTAGCCAGCTGCGCATTTGCGTCCACGCCCTGGAACCGACCTCAAGCAGGCGCATCTGGGTTGGCGACTTGACTCGAGCGACTACCTCAACTCGGGCAGTAGCGCAGCTCGTCGGCGTCGATACCGCGGCAAATATGCTGCAAGTGGTGAAGATGGATAGAAACGACCATGCCGGCGGTAAGTATTCTTGGTGACTGTCTAACCTCTTCACTATTTACTTTGAAGTCGACAGGTGAGGATGCCTCTCCCCATCACACAACCTTCGCACCCAGTCAGGGCAGATCAACACCCCGACCCCTCTTCAAACATCAATGCTACCTACAGGATCAGATGGCGTCTTCTCATCTGTCAGACTGAGGCCTTCTACCTTCACGAGGTGCCCCTCCTCTCCACTGATCGCGGCCCCGCTGTCGTAGAGACACTTCTCCATCAGTCTCTACGCTCGGAGTCCTGGCTGGCGAAGGCCGTCCCATTCATGATACCCGCCGCCTACACGGCTGTACTGGCCCCAGTAAGTCCACGGGAGCCTCAAGCTTGCCGTCTCTGCTGATCCGCCCACTCCTGACCAGGTCCCTGTCGAACTTCTTTCCGACCTCCCCTGCCTAGTGGACGTCGAGACTCAACAATACTCACACGTTTTGACCACGGCGCTGCGACAACCAAGCCAATTCCCGGCAACAGCTCAGTTCCTAACTTCCTATGCCCGCTTTGCCATTACACCCGAGCCTCGCAATAACGCCATCTCACGCGACGCCATCTTGATCAAGTTGCAGCTCAGCAAGCTCACGCTGGCAGCCTTCTTGGCTATCACCCTTACCGTATCTGTCGTGGCTGGTGTCGTCGCCGGAGTCGCACGCCATAGTGTCGACTTGGGCTTAGGGGTTTTCGGTGCCCTCGTCAGTCTGGTTGGGATAGTAGAGGGCTTTGCAACATGGAGATTGATGTGATCTGGGGGCACGGAAATCCAATTACAGGATTGGTACGAGAAGACTTGTGCATTAAATGCTCTATTGAAGACAGAAAATTAGGATCCGAAAAGAGGTCAAGTGGGAACGGTCATTACGCAGTTGATATTAGATCCTCCACCACCTCCTTGGCGCTGTGGGAGCTGGAGTAGGGGGACAGGGTGGAGAAGTTCGGATTGGGGGCGGGGTGAGGATAACCGGACTCGCGAGAGAGAGTGGCGGCGCTGGGGTACGTCGCACGTGAGCTCTAAGTCTGTCCCTGTCTTCGGCTCCTACGAGAAGGTAGACGTTCAACCCTTTCCGTGGACAGTGCCACTCACCATTCATTGTTGACCAGAAGTGTCGCTCGCTGTCTTTAGCAAACTAAAGCGTCGCGTATCAAAATGGAGGATCAGGATCACATCGCTTTCATTGGTGAGTACGGGTAACAGTCACTCTTACGTGCTCAGTACTGAGCTGATGGTGAGGCCAGGCGTAGGTGTGATGGGCTACGCCATAGCAGGCAATATCCGGAAGAAGATGTCCCGCAAGGCTCACCTCTATGTGAACGACGTTAACAGATCGGCTGCTGAGCGCTTCGCTCAGGAGTTTGGCTCTCACGGCTCGATCCATGTCGTCGATTCGGCCAAAGAAGCAGCTAGCCATGCGAAGGTTGTCATCTCCATTGTGCCTGGTGCGGACGATGTTTGTGAAGTATTCCTGGATCCAGCTACCGGGGTGATCGCCGCGCCGAAAGATGCCGACAGATTGATGCTGGACTGCAGCACGATCGACTGTCGATCGTCGAGAACCGTCGGTGAGAAATTGAAAGACGCGGGATCGGGCACCTTCGTGGATGCCCCTGTCTCTGTATGGCTCCCTAAGAGGACTGTCAAAGACCGATTGCTGATGATGTTGCTGGTGCTGTCTAGGGTGGATTACCTGGGGCTCAAGCCGGGACACTCTCCTTCCTGGTCGGTCACACGGCCCCATCTGACTCGGATCCGATGTCAAGGAGAATCGAGGCCGTGATCTCCATGATGGGTTCCCCCGACAAATTTTTCTGGTGCAATTCACCCGGGGCCGGCCTCGCCGTCAAGATTGCGAATAATTACATCTCCTGCACGACGCTCTTGACGATCGCCGAGGCCATGGCAATTGGTGTCCGCTCAGGGGTCGACCCGTCATTGCTGTACAATTGCATCAAGAGCTCGACTGGTCAATCCTGGATGTGTGACAACGTTCAGCCAGTTCCTTACGTGCTTCCCCATGTGCCTAGTAGCAACGACTATAAGCCGGGATTCAAGAGTCAGATGATGATCAAGGACATCTCGCTGGGAGTCGAAGCGGGCAGAGAGGTGAGAATTGAGCCGAAGACGGGAGAAACAGCCCTCAAGGTGTTTGAACAGGCTGCCAGGGACCCCAGATGTATCGATCGGGACGGGTCGAGCGTGTACCTGTGGCTGACCGGTGACACAACGGAGGATTATGCCAAGAAACGGGAACATTAGGAAGGCGTTTCGAATCCGTAGCTGCGCAGGAGCGTCAGGCGCGTTGAGCAGGAAAGATGTGGTAGACAGCCTTGCCAGCATCCGACCACAAGGTTTGGACAAGTCGGGGGTGCACACCTGCCCCAGAACAGGCAGGCTCTTCTTCTCCACATCCCCAACATCGTAACCCCGTGGCTTGGTAGGCCGTTCGCTCCGTCATGCAAACATTGATCTCAATGTGGATGGTGCCTTGGGCAGTATCAGACATCCACACCAATACTCTTAATGTCACGTCGTGATAATGCCTAAGGGAAGTCAGTTCATAACGCATCCGTCTGGTGAGACAACACATTTTCTCGCGGACGACTTCACCGACCCGTGGCTAGAGTCTCGCGAGACGATCCTCCTCCAAGGCGGGTTCGCTCGCCACGCAGCATTCTTCTACCATTGGGTGCCAGCTCTCTCCCGACACTACAATGTAATTCGGCGAGATCTTCGGGGCCATGGATACTCAAGTGCGCCTCCAATCTCTGAAAGACCGGACGTTTACACTCTCGACGCCATTCTAGCCGACATCATTGACACGCTGGACCAGCTCAAGATCGAGAAGGTGCACTTCTTCGGCGAGAGCACGAGCGGTATGCTGGGAGAAATCCTTGCCGCGAAGCACCCTGAGAGGCTGAAAAGCCTGACGGTTTGCTCCTCTCCTGCATATCTCCCCGAAGCCACGCAGACGTTCTTGGCCTTCGGGGAAGCGAGCTTCCCAGAGGCATGTCGGACGTTAGGTTCGCGTGGATGGGCAGAAAGGCTGAAGGCTCAGCCGGGGACCATGACACACCCAGACCCGGCATTTCATCGTTGGTGGCTGGACCAGATCTCGGTTAGTTCTGGCGAGGGGCTCGCCAGCTATGCGGAGTTCCTGGGCACGCTTGATGCAAGGCCCTATCTCTCGCAGATCCGAGTACCCACGCTCATCCTTGCTCCGGCGAACAGCGCTGCCACCAAGGTGGAGGAACAGAAAGCGATTCAGCAGCAGATCGAGGGGAGTCAGTTGGTGGTGGTTGATGGAGCCGGTCATGAAATATACGTCGACAAGGCCGAGCAGTGCATTGACGAGGTTCTTCGCTTCATCCGGGATGCATAGTATCAAAACGTGGAAAGATGTGGCTTGGGTTTCCGGGAAGTGTGAATTGAGAACGGCCTCAGATCCTATTACATTTGCAACAGATTCTCTTCCACCTCTTTGCCAAAGGTGTGGCAGTCGCTCGTAGGAATCACCACCACAGCTCGATAATTATTGGGTGTTCCAGACGGAGCTCAAGGCAGGCTTGGTGGAGAGATAGCAGGAACCACTGTAATTGTCTAGCAATCAGTGAGCCTGGTCGGGATATTCGGTGACCCTGCTAACCTCAGGGTCCAAACGATATCGAAGTCGACATGACAGGCGTCAATGTTTCTTGTATTACCTTGTCCTGGCTGGTGGCGCGCGCCAGAGCATGCCAGGAATAACGGCCCATGTCCTGCACGCCCCTCCGTCCTTATTGCAGCAGATTGTAGATGTGGTGGTAGGGTTGACCGTGTTTCTCTAGACCTCTTGCTTCAAGCCTAAAAGAATGATTCGAGCGGACTTTGTGTCTGCTATATACAAGTACTCTAGCGGTGCGAAGTGCCAGATCTAGAGCGGCGCATCTTGTACAAAGGCGTGGCCAGCTCTAGATCAACTGTCAAGGAGCCATGGCCAGGTCTCGCCCCTGAGTGCATAAATGGAATGTGATATCAGATTGAAGTGGCGTCTCGAAGCACACGCTTGGAAACAATCAGTTACCTCATTGCCAATCGAAAGCACTACCACATGGCACTGGTGATTGGAACTTCATTCAGCTCGAAGCTTCTCCAGAGGCTGGAGACGATGCAGTAGTGAGTGGGGGAGGGCGGCAAACGGGCGCTTCATTCGGCAATCTGCGAGCTGCGGCAGCGATCGAGACGGTCGTTGTGGTTGGGCAGTCGAGGCAGAGGCAAGCCTGAGCTTGCCGTCACCGTTTCGTCTCCTCATCGGTGGCGCTTTCGTAACACCCTTTTTGGACGGTGATGCCGTAGTCGAAGAGACTGTCTCTCGCACAGACCTTGTCCGGCACTCTGGGGTGTCCGAGCTGAAGCACATCCATATCTCACAAGCTCCGGTCCTTTGTACTGTCACTTCGGGCATCTGTGCGGAAACATCCACCGGGCGAAGCCAATCGGCGCCGACTGCGACAGCCCTTGACACTCCGGTTCAGACCTGATGCCACCCGCAAACTCACCTAGTGTAAGTACAGGGTATCCAAGTCGCTCTCATCCAGGCCGTCTGCATCTCTTCTACGATTACACCTGGAGACTTGTTCTGCGTCACAGCCGTCACTAGTGTGCCAGGCTTCATGGTCTGACCGAGTGCATTGCTAAGCAGCGTTGTCCGTGCGAGTAGCAGCGTACTCACTTTGTTCTTGCCCACAGGCCACCCGCCCTTCGACTCCTCCTCTGATCACCTACCTCCAACATATCCAAGAAGCCATTGCGACCCCCGTCCCCGATCTTGCCGCTACGCTGAGTCCGTCTCCGCCTCGTCCAAGGCTGCGCCAAGATCAATGGGAGGTGCGCCCCGCAACACATGAGAACGGCATTGAAGGGCCTCGATTACAGCCTACTAGCGACGACCTGTTCTCGCGGAGAACCTACTTGACGGAAGAGGAGTTTCAACACTGGTCTGCAGAGAACAGAGCGAGGGTCATCATGCAGAGCGAAAGGACCAGAGCCAGGACTACCCTGTCAGCCGCTATGCAGCGCGAACTGGACCGTCGAAGTTATCCTGCGACTGCCGATGGGATACATCGCAGAAACCTCTACGATTTTGCCATGAGAGGAATCCCGCCTCCAGAGTTTCCCGAGCAATATTCGAGTGACGACAGCGATGGCGAAACGGAAGGCATGAGCACGGCCGCTCCCAACGCCGACCCCAATGCACGGAGGGATCTGCAGCGCCTTGAGAGAGCGTTGCAAAGTTACAGATCAGCTCGCAATACTCTGAGGACTTCCCGAGGCGGAAGCTCTGATTTGGGAGCCGTGCCCACGGCGAGTGCCCTGCGAGCATACTGGAACGAAGAAGATGACAATAATACGAGGCCCCCGCGAACAGGCCCCTCGGCGGAACGCGTTCAGCGGGATGCGGTCCCGGCACATGCGCAAAGTGCTCGGGCTCCGCATGAGCCTCGCTTCATTTCGTCAACCAACCCAAAACCATCAGATGCGTTCGTCCGAGTCAGAAAATTGCTCCGATATCTGTCAGAGCTGAGAGACACTGGCGTGGAAGGAGGACTGGAGGCAGCCAGGAGGTTAGGGCTGGATTCGTTATACGCCTCTGAGGACTCGAACACCCCTAGCGATCTGCCGATGCACATCAGCAGCCTTCCACTCCCACATTGGAGCTCTTGGTTGCAGCCAGGAATGGCATGGAGCGGGCTGCAGTCTACAGAACGCCAGCTTTCACATCATTCGGCCGTGCTGGCAGCGAGTCTGCGGCGACAACGGCAACGAGAACTGTTTCGAAGGACGCTCGATCGGAGAGGGGAGATGCCTCGGGCCGGTGGAGACGAACCTGCTCCTCCTCCCACCGACCATCTGCTCGACGCGGAGCGCTATCTGTCGGATTTGGTACAGAACAGCAACGGCAGGTGGTCTTTATCTTTCACCCGGCGTGGAGATTCATTCGTATCTACACGACATGCACGAGACTCTCAGTCCCTCGACCTGGACCGCTGGCCGGTAAATGTAACCATTACCACTGTTGATTGGCACACGATGACCCTGACCGGGACGATGTCGGCAAGTCATATGCCGGACAAACTGTCTCCCGCTCATCAATCCACATCACCTGAGCATACTATTACAAACAGCATGTCCTCCTATTTTACAGGAGAGATTCTCGACTTTCGGCAAAAGCCCTTGGAGACGGAGAAAGAAGGTCGAGACTACGAGGTTGGTGGACTGGATGTGGATGCGCGGTATTGGCAGAGACTGGGACCTTTCAGGAAAGAGATCGAGAGGGTGAGGCACTTGCGAGGCAAAAGCAGAAGCGAATACCAGCAAAATAGCCCTCTGTGGGATGCATTCCGCAAGGCTGCTGGCCAAGAAGCAGAGAACAAGGAGCCTCAAGGCAGCACGGCCAGTTCGGCCACTTCTCCGGACCCAGGCACACTTGGACCGCATCAAAAGATTTTCCAGACAGAGGAGGACAGGGAAATCGAAGCCGATCAAATCATGGCGCGGTGCCTGGGGAGCGCGAAATGGATGGACGAGAAACTAGGAAACGAGTGGATCTTGATGCGGTGGAAAGAGCAATGTTTTGTTACGGCACCTGGAAAGCCCACATATCCCGGTTCAACGAGGACGATATTGACGACGACGGCGCCATCAGCCGCACCGTCAGGCTCGGGCGGTGCTAGGAATGTCAATGGATCTACCTCATGGGGGCTGACCATTTCGGGCTTCTACTACGTTGCCCTGAACCGGCTGACCGGTGAGATCGACGGGTTGTACTACGACCCTGGGTCACAGCCCTACCAGACGCTCAAGATGATGCCCGAGCGTGGCTCCAGGTCAAGCGACAGTAGCCATGCCCACGTTTGCGCATGTGGGACGCCAGACTGCAAAGAACCGGTCGGCGTCAGGAAATGGTTTCCTTCGATTGAGTTTCGGTGAACAGAATGCAGGTTTCGGTGCTACAAACCAGCGATTGTACACCATAGTCGATTTGGTCGAAATTGAAGTCATCAAAGTCCCCCTTCCGCTGCTGACTGAGCACGCGCCCTCTCACCATGTTCAGCCAAACCCTGATCGCGCGATAAATGTGACCAAAGATGTAGTGGCCGAAAGTGAGCGGCCTCGTAGCAGACTGACTCGGCCATATATGCTCCGGCAGGGCAGGGCAGGGCAGGGCAGGACAACACGCGCTTCAACAGCTTTGACGCTTCGAGGCCAGTGTGGCCTGCGCGGCTGTTAATGCTCAATTGCCGATGACAAAGTATCCATCTCACCACGATTCGAGCATTGGCAAGTCTAATGATTTTGGCCTCTGAGAAGTACGGTGTATCGCTCACCATAGCGCAATAGCTGTCGATATGACGTGATCACCACCACGCCTCACCAGCGTCTTGGATAATTACTGAAAGTACTCTGAGGTTACTCTCTCCAATCGAATCGAGTCTAGTTGTCAAGCTGCGATAAGCGCTGTCTCCAAGCTTCAGCCAAATAGTCTTCGCTTCTTGTGCTCCATCTCAACCTGTTGCACGGTTTCGTTCGACTGATCGACCCTGAGAGCTGAAGAGAGCTGAGCTTTCTTCGTGGCACTTCCTGCTCAAGCCGCTACCACGATCACGACGGACTCACGATGGCGCAAACTGGACTTCTCCAGTCCTTCCTCGCCGCCATTCAAGCCTCCGTGTCGGTCTTGCTGGTCATCTTCTACGGAGGCGTGGCCGCACACCTGAAACTGCTCAACGGCACCAACACAAAAGCAATCAGCAAGATATGCGTGCGCATGTTCCTGCCCGCCCTGCTCATCGTTGATATCGGCTCCCAACTACACTCTAGATCGGCAAATCGATACCTGATTATCTTCGTCTGGGCCCTCATCTGCCACTTCATCTCCTTTGTGATTGGCATCCTGGCTCATTTCTGGCTGGGCATGCCCGACTGGACCACGGTAGCGTTGATGTTCAACAACACCACGTCCTACCCGCTGTTACTGATCGGGGCGCTGGACGAAACAGGCATCCTCCGCGCCCTGATTGTGACGGACGAAACCACCAGCGCGATGGTCGCCCGCGCGAAGTCGTACTTCCTAGTTTTCGCCACAGTCAGCAGCTGTTTGACGTTCGCCGTGGGCCCGAGACTGATCGACACGGAACACGCGCCCGAGATGGACGATTCGAAAGAAGGAGCAGACGATGATCATGACGAGCCATTCGACGCGAACGAGCAGCAGGATCGCGATCAGGAGAACGGAAACGGGAACGCAGACGAACGGACTGGCCTGCTGCAGTCTAGTCCTTCTACGTCTCCGAATGAACGACGCTCGACCATCACCTTCGCCTCAGCCGTGAATTACGCCGAGAATACCTTCTTCCCCTCGATTCGTCGGTCGTCCGTTGGGCTGCCGTCCACGCGACGGTCCTCGATCTCTATCCCCCAGAATCGTCGCGCCTCCATCGTGCCCAAGAAGCAGTGGTACAAGCTGGGCCCTCGTGCCAAATGGTGGCTGCTGTTCATCAGCGACTTCTTCAACGCTCCGCTCCTGGGCGCCATCATCGGGGCCGTCATTGGTCTTGTCCCCGTCTTGCACCGCTCCTTCTTCAACGACACCTACGAGGGTGGCATCTTCACCGCCTGGCTGACCGCCTCGCTGAAGAGTATCGGCGGGCTGTTCGTGCCGTTGCCCGTCGTCGTCGCGGGCGTGAGCCTCTACACGGCCATGAAGGAAGCCCGGAACGCGAGCGCGAGTTCTGACACATCATCGACCGACAAGTCCAAAAAGATGCCCTGGATCACCGTGACTTTCATCATGGTGATCAGGTTCGTCATCTGGCCGGCCGCGAGCATCTACTTTGTATACCTGGTGGCGAAGAAGGGGACGATACTGGGAGATGATCCCATGTTGTGGTTTGCCATGATGTTGATGGTGAGTCGACGTCGGAGTACTTCCTTGTTTGTTCGCTTCTCAAGATATCCAATCCCATATGCTGACGTGGTCTCTCGCGCTCCAGCCGACAGGACCGCCCGCAATGAAACTCATAACTCTCATCCAAGTCAGCGACGCCGAGGAGGAGGACGAACGGAACATCGCAAAGCTGTTGACGGTATGTCTTTTCTCCACTGAACATTACTGTCACCCACCCGGCTCGTCCACCTTCTTTTCTTCCCAGGGGTCTTCGTCTCCAGGCAACGGCCCGACCCTCCAAGCCATGCTCGCCCACCAACCAACCGATACGAGGTACATTAGACTGACACAATCCAATCGCAGATCTCATACCTGATCTCGCCAATCCTGAGCTTCACGGTCGTGGGCGCCCTGCAGGCCGCGCGGGCCGCTATTCCTGGATAGATGGCCGGAAGGAGGGCCACGCGGGTCGCCCACTGAATAACTCACTCCTTTCCGCCCTGTCGCCAGCTCTAGGAGCATGCTTCGTCCGTGGCTCGCTACCCTGGACTCTTAAACCACGTCCCGAGGAGTCCAGGCTTTGACTTGCGGTGGTTGTGTCTAGGGCATGGATGTCACGCCACACTATAGCACAGTACAGTACACACCTTGGACGTCGGTCGTACAGGGTATATACTTCTATACACATTTCCTTGTGCTAGCGCTTGCAGGTCAGGTCATACATGGTTCGCTTGTTATTACGTGCCGTGGTGCAGCGAAGCACAAGCGTACGCACGCGTGCGTATACGCATTTGAGATGCAGAGTGAGTTGGAGTCGGAGTGCGGAAGTCACGAGTCATGCGGAAAAAAAAAACGTCCGCCACCATTAGCTTGTCGTGAAGGACATACGGCATCAGTGGGCTCGGTGAAGTGTTTAGGTACGCAGTATGGATCGATGACTGGGAGAGTTGGCCGGCGTCCGTCTCTCCAGTTCTTCTGGCGTAAGGTCCCCCATGTGGAGAGAACAGGTTCTTGAAATTTACTGGCCGGATCAAAGCGGGCAGTGTGCCCTCGGGCCTGATTTCTGCATTTCCCCATATCTGTATATTCGCGATACATGCTGTGGGACTAGATGCGGGTATAGGAAGCCATTTGCTACGTTAACGCCCCCACTCAATGGTAGAGAGACTAAATTCAAGGCCTCAAGCTCAGTATCGATCGGCCGACGTCGCGATTGGCGGTTGATGAGGTCAGCGCTTAGCCTCGACTCCTCTCCGCAATATACGCCAGCGCTCTCTTAAAGTACGGGATGAACCGCACTGGATCCTCACTGAACGGGAAATGACCCAACCCGTCCATCGCCTCGAACACGACCTGGCTGCCTTTCTTGCCACCTTGAATCTTCTCCGCCGTGGCCCGAGACATCTCCACGCTACAACTGTAATCGTACTCTCCCGTGAGCATGTAAATGGGACACTCCTCCGTATCCATGAGGTGCATCCTCTCCCTGCCATCCCACCCGTCAAAGTAGAATTTGAGGTCGCCGGGGAAAATGCGCGACGCCTGGGCCGAATAAAGCCACCAGTTCAGCCGCTTGTAGATGGCCGGCGAGGTCGGGCTGATCATGCCGCATACCCTCTCGGCATTGAGGATGGCCTCGTCGCCTTCGAGCTTGTAGATGGTGGACCCCGCCGCCGAGGGGATGAAGTCGCACGCCTCACATGGTATCACGCCGCGGACGTCGAGTTCTTTCGCGCGGAGAGCGACGGCTAAGCAGACCTGGCCGCCCATGGACGCGCCGGTGACGATGGAGCGGCGGATGTCGAGTTTACCGAGGAATGAGCGGATGCATGTCACATAAAAGTCTTCAGAGTTGGCGTACGATAGCGGGTATTGTTTCTGGCCGGGGAAGGAGCGGCCATGGCCTGGGAGGTCGAAGGCATACATTCTATATCGGGACTGCAGGTCCCTGTTGAGCATCATGGAGTGGTACTGCCGCGAGTCGGCCCCGGCTGTATGGAGGAAGAGGATCGGTTGATTGCCCTGCCCTGAAAGTTCGTAGAAGATCTTGCATTTCCCTAGCGGCGGGAGGGTAAGCCAGGTGTAATGGCCTATGATGGAGTCGTCGTCGGTCTCGTCTTCTGAAGTGTATTCCTCTTCTCCCTGGGCCGAATGGGCTTGTCCGCCGTGCACTGCCTCTCGTATGCGGTCCAGGACGATCCTCCATGTCCGAGCGTGCCTGGTGAATGCCTCTTCGTCTCCTAGGACTTCTACGCCAGCGGGCTTCCCCAGGACGCGGATCATACCCCAGAATGTTTGAAAAGGGCGCTTCGGCACGGCCGCAAAGAATTGCTGCCAATGCTCGGGACGCGCCTTCAGGGTGAACTGCGGGTTGACTCCTGGGTCCGCAAGGGATATCCTTCCTGCGCTGACGCAGAGGTATATTGCCGGCTTGAGGTCGGATCGCTGGATGGCGAAGTTCACGTCGTGGCCAATGCTAGCCTTGAATTCAATATCTTCATTGAGCTTCGCGAGGGAGGAGCGGATAGATTCCTCGGAAAGGTCGAAGTCATTCGATTCACTTCCCATCGTCGCCCAGCTCTGTCCTTGCCACTTTTTTAAATGTCGTGCTCCTTCTCACCTATGGCGACGAGCTATAAGTTGTGTAGTCAGCAGGCTTAACACCATAACGCCGACTCAATCAGATATCCTTCGCATCGAGGTCTCGACGGATTATCTCCGCATTCGAATCCCAATGCCGAGAATGGGGACAAAGTCTGACGGAAATCAAGGGTGGTCATGAGGTGGAGGAGACAGGGACTGTGCAGTCAGACGACATGTAGACTGGGCTTCCCCGCTCTGCTTTATCCATGACTCCTCACCAAGGAGCCATTCCTCCTCATGTATTATGGCAGTTTTGGTACATTCGGCAGCCATGGCTCTCTGAGATGGTAGGGAGAGACCGAGGCTTGCAACATCGCTTGGAAGCCTTTCACTCGGTCTGGAACCTGCGTCCCTCCCCCGTAGTCGCATGGTCCTGCACATCTGCATGGCTTGCAACCTTGCCAAGGCAGAACGCTTGATATTAGATGGTTGGTCGTCTTGTACCTATGCTGGGGACGACAACAATGTGAGTTTGATTGGACTAGGGCCAGCCTCGTGTCGAGGCGTAATATAGCAATTTCAAAATGGCGACAAGGCTCAGCATCCTGACCGGCGATATGGAGGCTTGCTGGGATGCCCACCTGCGATGTTCGCTAAAGGACGCGTGAACGGTACGCGGCTTAATCCCGAGCAGGTCAAAGATTGCATTCTCAATCGACCTGTGACACAACAGGAGACTCCCGGGTCAGCAGAACGATAATGGCAATTAAACATCGCGCGTGGCAGTCTTCCGGGGTTGTGCAATGTCATTGCTTGTATTTCATTCGGCGGCTCAACCTTATGAGGCTACCGGGCAGCCCTGTCGAGAGTGCATCATACGCGGTTTCAGATGCACACCTTGTCCACGCTCGACGACAAAGGCTCGCTGGCAATAACATGTGGCATTCGCACGTGCCATTGCGTAGCGGGACTCGAGGCCCGTCCAAGACGTGTGCGCGACGGGTTAGTCCTGGGTCCCTAGCATTCGGTCGGACACCGCAAGCAAATCAAACAAAACCTCGCAGCTGCAGGTGAGGTTCGGAGAAGCTCCAGCTGTGGGTAAGCCGATGCACTCGACCAATGTCCAATAGATGCTCACAGGCACACAGGGTTCCACCTGTTCAGTTTGCTCCAGCTCGGAATATCGCGATCGTGATCCTGGCAAGCCGTCCAAGGGCGAGGAGCCAGAGCAGATGTTAGATATGAGATGCGCTGTGGACTAAGTAGAGATTGGTCTGGAGGAGAAGATGGTGGTCAAATGAACGAATTTGAAGAGTGGAGCGAAAGTGGCAGGTTGATCTCTGCTGCTTCCCGCTGATTCGGTGCGCGTCGGACGCTTTCATCTCCGGGGCGGGACTCAGAAGCAGCAAAGTTGACGCCAGCGCAGGAACGAATCCGCCCAGCACGCGCTATAATCCAGCTAGACGCTCTAGTGGCCACAGGCCGCCTGGATATGAATTCCATGGCCAATGGACTTATCCACTACGGACTTCTGTGGAGCTCAGACGCACGGGGCAATTGTCTGCAACTGCGCTGTCGCGCTCTCTCTCACACCCAACTGACGGCTCTTCCCTGCTGCTTCTTTCTCCCTTGCTTCACCACCACCTCACCATACACACACCCTCACGCTCACTTCCTCCACACTGTCGGTCGCTTGTCCCTGTTGTCTTCTGCATAATAATATCACGCCGTATATTGTCCATCATTACTGTTGCTCCTACCAACGATCGCTCATCTAATAATCCCCGGTGATTGCTGTCTTGAAGCTCGAAGGAAAGGAGCTCTTCTCGCTTGTACCCATTCGCAACACAACCAGCAACAATTAATTCAATATCAATCCGGACCACGGTACGGCGGCTCCCTCTCCATCCCTCCGTCTTTGATGAAGCCACGAGGGCACCCATTGTGAGGTCGGTCTATCATATACCGTCTTGAAGATGAGTTGAGTTTATGAGGTGCATAGCCTTCCGCCCCTTCATGTCTATGTCTCACATTCTCTGACACCACCCACTTTTGACAGATCCCTGACTTTGCCCGACCTTCGCTCTCGCTGAGCTTTTCGCCAGCTGCCACTCGTTTTGTTCATTCCTTCGAAATACTCGGACGACTCACTTGCTTGAAGACCCACCACCATCGCCAGTCATCACCTCCACCGATCCAGGACCGGGGGCGCATAGGCAGCTCTCACCTGTCGTATACTACCGTCATTCTCCTGCACCGACGCCGGCCGAGTCATCCTGCATCTCATGCATTTGTTATAGACCGTCTTCATGATGGAGAGACCGGCAAAGCGGATGAAGATCACTGACCCTGATGTACGAAATCCTCGAGACTCGGGTTCGAGAAGGACGGAAGGACTGTTTAGCTCGGAGTTGGGCATGCGAAGCGATGAGACAGATAGAAAATCCCTTCCGACCCGCACCATCAGTCTATTAGACTTACAGAGACAACAAGTATTTGATAACCACCAACATACCCCGCGACCTGTTTTGCCGCGGAGGAATGCTGCAGTTTACCTGTTACCCAGGGCTCCGGATGCCACCGTCACGGCCAGCGTTGTCCAGGTCAACGTCAATGACGGCACAACGACCTCGAAAGTCACCGAAGTGCCTATGGCCACCACTGGTGCCGTTGTTTCTTTGACAGACGTTGGTACCTTGACGACTGCCCTCTCTGTGACCATTCCTGGTCTCACCAACAGTACCATTGGGACAGGTAGCGATTCGGCTCAGGAGACCATCACATCTTCAACCACTCCGTTACCACCCGATACATCGACAATCACCTCTTTCATAACCAGTTCAAGTCTACTCCCACCAGTCAATGGCACTGTACCAATCCCTACCACGAGTACTGGGCAGCGGACGGTCACAGTGACAGCAACGTCGACATTCGAAATCTCCCTGATCAACGGCACTATTGTCGCCACGGAGCCGTACTTTGGAGTACACTCTACCAGGACTACCAGGACTGGCACAGGCAGTACCAGTGCTTCTCGAACCTACACCTTTGGCGAACTACCTTCCACATCGACAGGCTCTTCTCAAGGGTCTACTACATCCACTGGATCCGACTCGTCTGCAACTTCGACCGATTACTTCGCGGGCGGTGCAGGAGCGACTGCTACCGACGCGACTACACCCACGTCTGATCCAGCATCCACTTCCAGGTCAAGGTCAGATGGAGGCGGGGGTGGGGGAGGCAGCACTGGTCTGACCCCGACTCAGCAACAAGTAGTAGGAGGTGTCGTTGGGGGCGTGGCTGGAGTCGCACTGACGCTGGTCATAATTCTCTTTCTCCTCCGCTGGTATCGACGTCGGCTGAAAGCACGTGGTCAACTTCCCGAGCAGATTGCAGCCCGGGAGCTTGCAGGCGGCGGAACTGGTGAGGCGTACCCAATGTCGCAGCGGTCGTCCACAACTCCTCTGGCGGCTGCGGTGGCTCATGGATTCAAGCGTTTCCGACCTCACAGCAATCAAACCCTTGGCACGACTTTCACTGCCGATACAACAAGTAGCGTGCCAGAGTCTGAACGTGGCTTCCAGCGAATAGCCGGACGGAAGATAGCCCCCGTCATAGGCAGTGGAGGTGATCCATATGGTGGGAACTATGGCGCCTTTGAAAAAGATGTCGGTGCAGGTCCATCCGACATACCTGAGAGTAGCCTGGCAGGTGCATCATTCTACCAAGACAGTCGCGGTTTCTACGGCGGTCAGGGGGCTCAAACGCCGCCAATGCCCTCATCGCCAATCACTGCTACATCGGCTGCAAAGACTGGAGACATGTCAGCCACTACCGGAGCCGCTTCTAGCACAAGAGACTTCGCCGATCCCCGCGTTCCATCAGTGCGCAACAGCAGTCAAGTTTCTTTGACCACGCCCACCCGACCCGAAGGATATGCTGTCATGCGGCCAAGTCCCGCCCGAACTCCCGTGACACTTAGTCCCGCTGCGAGCTCCATTCGACTACCCATTCAACAGGCTCCAACCATGGACGAGCGCGCGCCGCCAATGCCAGTGTCCACGCTGCGCGATGGTGTAGGCCGAAGTCTTGCTAGTCAAGATGGCAGTCGAGTGAGCAAGAGCAGTGGTCGAAGCGCGGGAAGATTTACGGAAAACATGTGATAGCCACAATCTTGTGAGGCTTATTTGAAGAACACCATTCCTTGCGTCGATTTTCTAGTTTACTTGTTAGCGAGGAGCCTGGCGTTGTCCTACACCATCATATCGATGCTGTCTTGAGTTTCTGTTCTCAGACTAATGTCTAGACTTGTCTTGTTTGATGATACCCATTATGTGTGTCTATGACATACAAACTATCTTTGTATATGCTGAGGTTGTGAGACCGTGCGCTACTAGGAGTCGATATGGCAATCAAATTTCATATGGGCAATCCGAGCTCTTCGTACTTCTTGATCGTCTATTGTGCGTCACTGTTCTGACGTGAACTGCTCACTACGCGTCGCCCGCAGATATCAGGACCGACTCTGTAACTCGGCGGATGTGCACGAAGATGTAGATACGGTGTAAGATAAGCTTAATCACCTGCTAGATTATAGACGGGTTGAGTACTCCGTACATACCTAGGTATATTCCCAGTAGCACCAACTATTTGTTGCCCCAACGCGATGTTTCAACCTGTGAGTCTCCCTGTGATGTACAAGGCACGTATGCATAGGTACATGCACTGGACATGGAACAGACTCCATGCACAATTGGGACAGTACATGGAGTATACCAGCAAGATGTCAGTCAGTCACTCCTGGTGAACGTCGTCCTGCCTCGGCTCTACGCCTTTCCGCTTCGGCGTTTCGGCCGCGGCCGAGGCGCGTGTGATGGTGCCGACGGCGATATTTTGGCGGCCTTTACGATCGTTCCTTGATGTCGTCTGAGCCCTTCGCTTCTTGAAATACTCGTGTCTCAGGCGCAGTACGTAAATGTAACCTGTTTTTAGGACACATCTAACCTTTGAGCTTTCCATGTACGGGCACTCTCGTCGTACAGCACAGTATGGAAATCAGCAGCTTGAATTGAGCAGACCCGAGGGAATAGACTTGAGTTGACTTGACTTTGACTCCACTTGGCTTCGACTTGGGCGTGACTTGACCTCACCTGATCTGGCCCGGTCGAAACCATTGAGGGGTGGGTTGTGGCTGCATATCTACCCATAACTCAATTGACTGTATTTTGCACCAGTCGTTGGAAAACAGACGCAACCCCACGAGACAGCATGACTACGCTCACGCCCACGGCCACGGCCACGCCCACGGCCACTCCCTTGCCAACTTCACCAAGCACGACACCCCTCGCGAAACTCCTCTGGGGTGAGGAGCGGCTCCAGCGCCGATGTGAGATTCTGGCAGCCATCTCGAGGAACCCTGTGTTCGCGGATACGCAAAGTAACCCGCACGCCCTGTCGCGCAAGGACTTATGGACGCTGCGCCTGAAGCAGGGCGTCGAGTTGCTAAAGTTGAAGTTCAAGTTGGGGTGGTCGAACCAGCATTTTGTCGATGCGACGAAGATTGCGGGCGATGTTTTGTCGTTGGGGGTGAATTATCGGAGTGAGTAAACGAGGCCGGCCACCAGCTCTTTTGTCCCCCCTGTTGTTCCCCTTCCCCTGGTCACTGCGATTTCCCTCCCAGAGCCCCCACCCAGCGTCCCTCAAGTTTCCACAAGTCCCTGCCAGCACTCGCCAGTGGCTTTCTGGTCTGACTCGACTTGTCCGGCTGCACTCATGTGGTATGGTGTAGTGCATCGAAGATGACGCACAATTCACTGACTATATCTCGCAGTCTTCATTAGGAACCTCGAAGCCCAGATGAGCGCGGCGCAAAAAGCATACTGGATCCCTCGTGCCGAGAGGTTCGAGATCGCGGGATGTTACGCCCAGACGGAGCTCGGCCACGGGAGTAACGTCCGCGGCATCGAGACGACGGCGACGTTCGAACCGAGCGCGGAAGCCGACGAGATCGTCATCAACTCGCCCACGGCGTCGAGCCACAAGTACTGGATTGGCTCACTGGGCGTGGTCGCCACGCATGCCCTCGTCATTGCGCGGCTCGTCGTCAAGGGCCAAGATCTGGGGAACCATGTCTTCCTAGTGCAGGTCCGAAATCTCGACACCCACGACCTCATGCCTGGCGTGCAGATCTACGAGCAGGGCGAGAAAGGCATGGGCACGTTCGCGTCCATGGACAACGGCGTCATGGCCTTCACGAACTGTCGGATTCCGAGGGCAAATATGTTGGCCGGGATGGTCTCCTTGGAGCGAGATGGGACGTACCGTGCCGCAACTAACAAAAAGCACGCGTATACTTCGATGGTGATCATTCGGGGGCTGATGTCCGAGGAGATTGGGACCGAAGTGGCCAAGGCGGTGGTCATTGCCTTGAGGTACACGGGCTTCAGGCGGCAGTTCAACGCCTCCCGAGATGGACAGGAGAAGAGAGTGATTGAGTATGCGAGTGTGCAGCACCGGCTGTTTCCTGCACTGGCACGGGTGAGTCGACTGGTGATAATGCTTTTCCCCGGTCCCGCCGCTAATCGTCTGTTCAGGCAGTTGCGATGATGCTTCTTGGTCGCGAGATGAGAGCCCGGATCGACAACATCGTCAATGAGAGCCTCGAGGATCTCCATTTACAAACCGTCGGGGCGAAGATCTGGGTGAGCGTACATGGAGTGCGGGACATAGAGGTCGCTCGTTTGAGTTGCGGTGGACACGGTAGGTCGTCTGCTATGTGCGCAATATCCAGGCTCAGACGCTCATCTGTGGCCAGGGAACATGGCAGCAACGGGACTGGGGCCGCTATATGCGCAACTCTCTCCGTCACGGACGTACGAAGGAGAAACATACGTGCTTTCACAGCAGATTGGAAATGCTGTTGTGAAGCACTGGAAGAAGTATGCCATGTCTGTCTGCCTGGAGTCGTGAATTTTCTGACGTGACGCAGTAAAACTGAGAGCTCCATCAGCGCCTTGCCGTATCTGGGACGATTGAGAGAGCACACGAAGATGTCTCAGAGGTTGCAAGTTGCCGGCGTGGATGCCTGGTCCAGCCCGCAAGTACAAGAAGGGTTCCTGGAGCTCAGAGCAGCGCTTCTGGCGAAAAGGCACCTAGACGACGTGGCTGGCGGGAGGGATACCAGCTACGATGTCTTCGAGCTCACCATGGCTCATGCGGACCTCACGTACTGCCGCGCGTTACAAGCCCAGGTCAAGCAGAGCCCGACTGAGGACAGACCGACTTTAGAGGCCCTGGCGAATGTAGTAAGTACTGCCTACCATGAGCTTCTCTCCGGTATCCATCAGCCCAGCGCTGACAATACCATAGTTTGCCCTCACCGCCATCGTCGAGAACTTGGCCGCTTTCGCCGGTACAGACCTTCTTTCAGCTGAAGATCTCGCCAATCTACGCCTGGCGCATAAGGACGCCATCTCGATTTTCGCGGGAAATGTAGATCGGGTGGTTGACGCGCTTGGCTTCACCGAGTATGAGCTCAACAGCGTGTTTGCTCGGTCAAGTCAGACACCCTACGAAGGACTTCTGGAAGTGGCGAAGCAGAGCGAGTTGACGGACAATCGCTTCGTCCGGCCGATGCTGCTCGAGGCAAGAAGTTTGTGGAAGCAGTATCGCCGTGCGAAAATATAGAAATGCCGGCGTTGCAACCACATCGGTGACCCAGCTATCCGTTGGCTTTGCATCAACATAGATTCACGAGCCGACTTCTCGTCTCCTTTGCCATCCAACGTCCACTGGCCATGACAGGATCGACGTATGCGTGCCCGATCAACTTAAAGATGCTCTCGCCGTGTTTCTCGGATAGCTCTTCCGACTTGCGCAGGATGGCTTGCAACGTACAGCCTTCGAGATGCCAAACGATGTCATCGGGTCTTGCGTGCCGGTGTGCCCAACCCAACAGGACTTGGTCGTGGATGTACATCAGCCGCATGCGTTCTTCCAGAATCGAGGAAATTGACGCCAGCATAGGATAGAGAGGGTGTTCTCCTCGGCGGCTGATCGTGTTGTCTTCATTCAAGCTGAAGAACTCTCTCCACTCGGGAAGGACTCTCGACGCGATGCTCAACCTGCCACCTCGGCGTGCAATGAAGGCGAAGTCGTCGGACTCTGGGGACAGCTTTACGCCAAATGCCTCGAAAAATGCCCTGTGAGAGTCCAGCCAATGCTTTACCCTCATATGACCCCTGTCCTGGAAGACGTGATCCGGCAGAGCGTACAGAAGCGAGAAGAACGCCGCAGATGGCTGGATCCCGAATGTCTGATTGTGGCAGATGAGAAGTAGCCTGCGGAAGGCCTTTCCGATGTGTCGATCTGTGATGTCGTTGGCAGAAAACTGCTCGTTGGGGGCGCTCGGAGCAGTCCGTTCGTCCAACAGGGCGCCAAGGGCTGTAATCCTGCCGATGCGTCGGCCCTTTAGGATCAGTCTGTCGCCGCTAGTGATGAATGTGTCAGGGATGACTTCGTTCATAGTGGGAGATCCTTGACCAAAGGCTCGCCTTCTCTCCCAGCCCAGATTGACATCTTTGCCGCCCACGTACGGAATCAGGTTTTTGTCAAATTCGTGCGGCTGAAAGTGAAAATAGTCAGGACACCAGGAGGGCAGCTCGGCCTGATGGGGATTCGTACTTCGGAGGAAGATGATATCTGCGGAGCTGTACCAGGCGATGTGATTGGACGTCATTTCGCGGCAAAGAGTCTTCTCGGACACGGTTTTCGAGTAGTTTGGTTCTTGCACAAAGTCGGTCCAATCCGAGGCCAGACCGAGGAGGCCATATACTTTGTCTCTCAGGACGCTGGTATTAGATGAAGTGGTCATCGCCAGTATATCCATTAGTCGAGGCTTCTGCTGTGCTCGACAAGCAGCACGGACCGATAGAACTTTCTGGGCGAGGCCGTGCTTGTCGCGATCGTTGCCCGGTGGATCGAGTCTGTCACGCAACAGCGTTTCCAAAGAGCGCAGGTCAAAGATATAGGATCCCCAGAATATACGTGCCTGTCTGGCCGCTGCGACCTCCTGAATGATCCACACCCTGGCCCAGTAAGGTTGCGACAACAATTGTTCTAGAGCAGACAGTTCGAAATCAGGGGCATTGCTGTGATTGAGTCTGCTTGCCGGTCTTTCGATATCCTCGGCGGCCGCCACAAGCTCATGCATATCGTTCTCTGCACTAGTGTGCAAGCCGAGCCATATGACCACCATCTGTGCCGTGCGGTATATTGCAAACATCCGTGTAACTTCCCTGCTTTTCCTGTGACCGTCGTCAGCATGATCAACATCGACCGGACGCCGCTGTAGGCGTCTGAAGCACGATGACATATTCAGCTGTTCAGGCAACTCACTCGATGTTGTCCTGCTGATTGATGCAAATGGCATCAACCCAGACCGTAGAGATATTGTTCTGATGCAGCTTGTGGAGAGCGTCTGCAAGGTTTCGTGACACCTCAAATGTTCGACCGTCTACCACGATGTTCGCTTTGCTCTGCCTGTCACTGCTTCCCCAGGAATAAGACAAGGCCACGTACTCAGGCCTCCAGCTCAGCTTGGAGTGATAAAGCTCGAATCGTAAAGCATTGTCCTCGGCATCACGTCGGTCAAGAAATCTGAGCAGCCTGATCGAGCCCTCAGCTAAGGGGCTATAAGGGAAAGCTGCACATGGCAGGTCAGACGCAGCGGCGACGGCATCTCGCCTGAACAGCTTGATCAGTCGTCGATGGTAAGGCACTGTCGTTTCTGCGCTCGCGGACGAGTCGGAGAGTTCGAGCGGATAGCAGGCGACGGCAAGTTGGGTATATAATATGATACTGCCTGTGAGACAGGTCATGGCCCATACGATCCGCACATTGCTGACCTCAAAAGCCGCGAACAAGATGAAACTCAACGGCAGGATCGTGAGATACAAAGCGACCCTTTCAGCACTGCTTGTGGAAGTCCGGTTGGCGAACCTCACCAACAAGAAGCATTGTAAGACGGCTAATGTTGCAGCACTACCAGTAATGAGGACTGGAGGCATCATCCCATGAGCTTCGATTGGATGACAGCGTGAGATGGCCAGAAAGGGATTCGACTTGCCCTAACCAGAACTGGCGGACGTAGAATGCCATTGAGCAGATCGGGCTAATTGATAATATGACGGGACTGACGGTGGGCGGGATGCTTGACCAGAGCCAGAGCCATCAGATGTATACTGCCAGTTCCTGGTCTCAAGCCTGTCGAATGATTAATTGATTCAACAAAGTCGAAAATGTAAAGTGGGACTTTGGCTCTCCGCGTGGAAAATGAAGTACCCGACCGTACACCACGGTGGAGCATAATCCTCCAAACGCAGTGTGCGAGCTCATGGCTCTGCCTTGTTCCTCGCCCCTAGACATCGTACTTCTGAGGGAGCTCATGTTTCTCCACCGCGCCCGTCGAACCCGACCGTCGCTCTGCCTCTGCGTCGTCGTTGATACGCTCTGCGTCTGTACTGTTCTTGGAAAGCGGCACTGTCCGTATCAGTGCCGCGACAGGGACTCCCTCGGGAGCTTCGTCGACAAGTCGCCTCACACCGGCAGTGGCTCCGTCCGCCACGCCGACCCTGTGCGCGACCTGCTGCAGAAGTGCGTGCTGGAGTTTCAATTCGCGATGCATCTGCCTGTCAGCAAAACCACAGATGTGAGCCTGGAATGCCTGTGGCGCGTTTGTCTCGATCGACCTGACTTACTCCTGAGTGATGCCATCCAACAACACACCAACATCGTCAGTGGCGTGGCTGGCCGCCACGAGCAACTCGTGCAACTCGCGCTGCGCCAGCACGAACTTGCCTTTCTGCCTCGTGCGCGTCGCGACGCCGCTGGTGGGGTCGTAGTCGAGGGCCAAGTCCAGGCGCCTCATGGCCTCGCCGCCCGTGTCCAGGCGGTGCTGTAGCAGGATCTTGAAGTCTCCGGTAATCTCGCCGCCGGACTTGAGCACATCCTCGTACTCGTTGATCATCAGCTTCCAGCGCACGTAGTTGGCGTAGGCCGTGTCCATGAGTTTGCGCTGCTCCGCGTCCGCTGATCGGATGCGTGAGACGTAGATCCACGCCGTGGCCAGCACGGCGTACACGAAGGTCAGGATCCCCATGGTGTTGCCGGCCGTGGAGTAGGCCGAGTCACTGCAGTCGAGCTGTGGGTTGCAGTTGCAATTGCAGGGCGGACATTGCGACATGGTGATGGTGGCATGATCCTGCGGCGCGAAGCGTAGCAGGTAATTATTATTTCTAGTGACGCCGCGAAGGTGGTTCTGAGGTCGAGATGGAGGACGGGGAGAGATATCCCCTACGTACTCGGTATCGTCGATGGCATCAATTACCGACTGTGCACTCCGTACCTTGTACAGTACATACAGGTAGTCTACACCAACACTTTACCCTTCGAGCGTATCACTGCCTTGGAGTTCAACATCCCGTACAAAGGCACGTCAATCTCCTGTCCACCTGGAAAAAGCAGTTCTCGAGCTGCCTGCACAGTACCTCGTAATACGTACATGTCACATCCAGCTCGAAGGCACGGAAATCAGCGACTTGCATCACTGGGCCCGAAAGCTCCTACGCACACGACCTGCGCTGATCGTCCGCAACCAATCTGAAGTCCGTGGCCTCACACGTGATGGCCACCAATCGAACCCTGCTTCTCGAATCCCCCCAAAATCTGCAGACTTTGCCGGTCCAATGCGGCTCGACGTAGAAGGCATGCACAGAGCGCAAGCGGTGTCCAGCCCGTCACGGACACGAGCAGCGGAGCTACAAAACACCCAGCAGCCCCAACCCAAGATCAGCATCACCCACAGAAAGGTAGGTACGCAGAAAATCACAGCAGGTAAGGGTCAAGAGCGTCGAGATACATAAGCCAAACCACGCACGCAAGGAATGATGAAAGCGTCCCTTCCGCCCCTCGCGGCGACGGCGGCCTGCCTGCTGCTGGCAACGACCCAGGCGGCGAATCTGACGGTGTTCCAACCCGACGTGTCCTTCGTCCCGACGCCACTCCCGCCGCCCGGTCCGGCTGCGAACTTTGAGCAGATCATCGAGCAGTTCACGACCCTGGGCCGCACGACGGTCTGGCGGTCCGTCAAGAACATCACGCTCGCCGGCGACACGGGCGAGCCCGAAGGCATGGTCGTGCTGGACGAGCAGCGCTACATCACCGCCCGCGGCGACTGGACCGCCCCGACGGTGTCCTACAACGGATCCATCATCAACGGCACGGACCGCACGCCCGGCGCGGGCTACGCGCACCTGGAGATCTACGACGCGCAGGGCCGGCGGGTGGTCGACGCGACGCTCACGGAGCCAAACGACATCGAGTACCACATCGGCGGCATCGACTACGACGGGCACTACATCTGGGCCACCCTCGCGCAGTACCGGCCCAACACGACCGCCACGATCGTCCGCGTCGACCCCACCACGCTGGAGTCCACGCCCCTCATCCACTACGCGGACCATCTGGGCGGGATTGTGCACGACATCCAACGCAACCGGCTGGCGACCCTGAACTGGGGCGCGCGGAACACGTCGATCTGGAATTTGGGGGCGGTCAACAGTGCTGCTTATCCGGCCTTTTCGACCCCGCTGGCCGTGGTCGCGAACCCGACCTTCTTCATCGATTACCAGGACTGCAAGTTCCTCGGGCACTCGAAGCACTACGACTACCGCGCGGTGATGGTGTGCTCTGGCGTGGCGACGCTTGCGGTCAACGTCACCGTGGGTGGCCTCGCGCTCGTGGACGTGGAAACCATGGTCCCGCTGTATGAGGTGCCGGTCATGATGAAGAGCGGGCTCGGAGCCGTCATGACGCAGAACCCGTTCGACATCGCGTGGAACAGTGCCGACGAGACGATGCGCGTCTATTTCTTGCCGGATCAGCATAATTCCACGGTCTATATCTACGAGCCGGTGCGGGAGAGTCCGTATCAGTATTGAATGGAGTGGGGGCGTGGGCAGTGGGGCAGTGGGCCTCGTCTGGACGTGTACATAATGCATTCCAAGTACATACTTCCTGAGTATAAGCTCAGTACATATCTCAATACATATATCTAGTCCGTCCCTCAGTACAACGAGCTTGTGCCGCGGTAGACGGGTGGAAACTGTCACGGATGCATGATTGACAATCAGCTACAGCACCCTGTGATTTCGGAAGCGTCCTGTTCGCCATTGCTTCTGAATGATTATTAGTGCCCAAAAAGTAGCACTGACCCAGTATGACATCAAAGGAGTAGCCAAGTGACGCTTACTCTCTGGCGACCTGGTCCCAGTTGAAAACGAGGGCTCCAAGGAACGCCCCAATGAGCACACATATGATGCTAGAGCCTAGAACCCTGCCGTCAGCCCCGTGATCGAGTCTCGTGTCCAGCACATGTCCCGATATGACATGACATGCCGTGACATGCCATTGTAAGACATGGCCAGGAGCATGACAAAATACGCCAACCCGGACTGGACCGTATGGCCGAGCGAGCGGATGACATGCCGCTGGATCAAGGTCCTTCGATCCATGCGCTGGCCCGGAAGAGGCGCCCGTCCGGGACAAGAGCGTGCTGGTAACAGCAACGGCGACACTGTTTGCCTTGCCGGCAGAGCTTGGTCCCAGCTCCCATGAAATTGAGATTGGATCTTCAGATCCAGCCGATACGGCAACAAAGCCTTTGAGGTCCACACGGCGGCACCAATCGTCATATTCTCGTTGGAGGCGGCGCAGGAGCTCGGGTGACATGACGAGGAGGATGACACCGATGCGGCAGCCTGTGGACACGCGCCTTGAGGTTATTCGCCGGGATTGGAAAATGAAGCAGGCGCCGACTGTGTACCAGTTCCAGGTCATGGAGATCTTGCAGGTGGTGCCTACCATGTCGGCCATGCTCGTGGCGGCTAGGGCGGAGGCAGAGCCGGAGGGGGTAGCCAAGGTCATCATTGACATTGGAGGGGTAGGTGTCGCTGTCGACAACATCATCGAGGACATGACCATGTTGATGTCCCTGTAATGGTGCTTTATTCAGCTGCGGGAAGGGTGCGGAGCAACTGTCGCTACGACAGAGCACTTCTCTGGTGGCAAGAGGGATGCTGTAGCCCGTGGCGGATGGATGATATCGAGCCATCGGCCGCTTGTTATAATGCTGCTCTGATCTCTCAATGGGAGCCGCGAACCATACGTCGAAATCAGCGATAGAGCACATTTCCGTTCATCGACACGATTGGTTGAACGCGGTGGATGAGCAGGTTTTGCCTACCTCTTGACTGAACTTGCTCGTGAGCGGGCAAATAGTGTCCCGTCTATATGACAGTCAGCAAGCAGGTGTAGGTGCAAGGGTTTCTGTTGTGGCGCGTAAATGAAGGGCAGAGGCCATCCTCGCGGCCTCGACCAGCAACATAACGCCCAAAAGGCCCATGGCTAGGTAGACGACATTCTGCTGCGCTTACTGCTGCTTCTGAGCGTCGTTCTCGGGCGGAAGATGGGGCAGGTGATGGCTACCTGTATGTTTGTCGTGGGACGGGATCTTGGTTGAAGCGATTGAACGTCCACCTGCGGAAGTACGTGGTGTCGGTCGATCGCTTTTGCTTTCTTTCATGCGGTTGCAGTTGCTCAAATCAACAATGTTTCTTGCGTCCTCGTATCGATGCCCTTTACAGTAGGCGCCCCCTCACCTCCAGGGGTGGTGGAGCTCTACCATACCATACTGTGATTCTTGAAGTGCCAGCGGTCCGTAACTACTCCCAGCTTCCAGCATATCATGCTACGGATCGTATCTGGGTGAAGCTCCTGAGCTTCCTTCTTTGACCTTTATCCTTCCTCGCATCAAGCTGGTCAAGATGTGTTGTAACTCGACTTCGTGCCAGCGTGCACATCTTTCTCCAAAGACAGGCTCAAGTCCATCCTGTACGGCAAGCATGATTACCACGCATCACACCGCCGACTGCCCAAAATCCCCAGGGAACAATAAGCTCGCCCAGAATCCCCATTGCACCCAGTCCGACCACAACAGACCCCCATGCAGGTGAGCAAACTTTGAGGTTTTGGAGTAACGGGCGGAAAGGAAGGTGGGGCTGTCGCTGAATTGAAAGGTACAGTACAGAACGAGGAGGATAATATCCACGAGCCTCAGCATGCAGTACATACCACACGGTAGAGCACAAGAAGAGAGCAATCTCGTCAACGGTAATTGCTTCGAGGTGCCACATACAACCAAGCAGCAGATCCACAGACATGTCCCAGACCATTCTCCTCACCGGCGCAACAGGCTCACTCGGAGCCTCGACGCTGGCCCGCCTGCTCTCCGACACCAACTTCACCGTCCTCGCGGCGCTGAGGTCCTCCGCAAAGTCCGAGCCCTTTCTTCGAAGTAAGTACGCCTCGCACGTCTCGTCGGGCTGCCTCTCGTTCGTCGAAATCCCGGACATGACGGCGCCGCACGCCTTCGACGGCCCAGCCAGCGTTGCCGACTTCATCATCCACATCGCCACGCCGCTGGCCTACGACGACGTGGTCAACACGGTGATCAACCCCAGCTGGCCGATCGTGCGCAATGTCCTGACCGCCGCGGACAAGTCCCGCCGCGTCAAGAGGGTCGTCGTGACGGGGAGCCTCGTCGCCACGATGCGCATCCCCGAGGGCTTGTTCGCGGGTGCCACCAGCAGCACCATCTCCGAGGCGGACTGGAATCCCATCTCGCGGGACGAAGCACCCACAAGTCCCTCAACGGCGTACCAGTACTCGAAGGTGCACGCAGAGAAGGAGGCGTGGAAGTTCATGAACGAGAGGCACCCCACGTTCGACTTGGTTTTCTTGCTCGCGCCGTCGATCACGGGGAGGAGTCTGCAGGATGGGTTCAAGCCCGAGAGGGGACACCTGGGCGGCCAGCCGGGGTTGTATACGGGGTTATTCGACGTCGAGAGGCCGGGGTTCCTGTTTCCGATGTTTGCGTAAGTGTGGCTTGCTTCTTCCCCCTCGTCGTGCATGCTGTGGCGTGTCTATTGGTGATTGTGTTTGTGATCCCCTGTGCCGATTTTGGTGCCGATGCTAACGCTACTGTTCTGTGTCCTCTAGAGATGTCGACGACGTGGCCCGCATCCACGTCGACGCCCTATCGCCCCGTATCCCGGGTAATCAAAGGTACTTGTTCCATTCGCCGGAGCTGATGGCGCCGAATCCCATTGCGGCGGCGATCCGGGAGGAATTTCCTCAATTACGGGATCGTGTTCCTGCCCCGGTTCCGGAAGAGGGGAGTGGTAGTGATGATGGGATGCCCGCGAACTTGGTCAAGACGGACATGTCGAAGTTTGAGAGTGCGTTCGGGAAACGGACGTGGAAGTCTGCGAGGGTGTCGGCCTTGGAGGCGGTGCAGGATATTGTGGATTATGAGGCGAGGGGCCGGACACGGGCGGGTAAGACATGAGGCGTGGCACTGGACGGTATCTCCTGTGTAGGATAGGGCGGGAGTCCTAGCCACAAGACCGGCTTCTGATACAGTACAACACCCATTGAACCGCCGTGAAGATACAAGTGAGGTGTGCTACGGAGGTGGTAAACTGGAGGAAGGAGTCTTGAGCTGTCCGCAAAATTTTTGCACGCATCTCGTCACGCATCATCTCAGCTACATCTTACGGTGACATTCCGCGCGTTCCGAACAGGCAATGTGATTATGGGTGTCTGGTCTGTTGCGTATCTGCCCTTCAAGCACTTTGCCACTGCTCATTTCTCCGTCCCCCATCCAGCATGTGCAAGCACCATCTGTGTGTTCAGCCAGCAAAAGAACATGATAAGACCAAGATGGAACCACGACGCTGGTGATGGATTCCCCCAAGCAAGAATGAGTGATCGTGCAACGCCCGCTGAACGAATGGAAGCCCCTTGCATTGTCCAACGCCTGTCCCCAGTGCACAGTATGTGCATGCCAACCCAGTGGGCCCAAGTGGAAGTGAGCGCCAACTTCTTGTATCTACAGTCCTAGTCCTGCGTGCCATCACCACATCACGCCTTGGCAACAAAGCAGAGGTCCTCCAGTTTCTTGACAAGCTTCACGCATCGGCTCTCCACCTCGCGAGTCCACACGTCGGCCGCCCACAAGGACAGCGTCAGGCTGATGGACCAGCCGACCAAGATCGTGGCCGCCCAGGTGTAGTCGCCCGTGTCGACCATCTGGGTGCCCATTGACCACCATATCCTATGCGGGATCATGTAACCAACTGCATGCAATATGGGGCCGTGGACCAAGTACAGTGCGAAGCTGATCTTGCCCAAATATTGCGCCGTGTCCGTGTTGAGGATTTTGCGCCATTTCGAAGTCGCCGGGTCGGACCGCGCCAAAAGGAGAATGAGCATCGCAGTGCCGATGTTCGGAAAGAATTTGTCCTTGCGGTCCATCCACTGCGGGATCAGCTTGTTCAGCGTCATGTACCCTGGCGCGTGGTCTTTCCAGCCGTCGATCGGGTACGAGAGGAGGTAGAAAGCCACGAGGAATCCCAAGACGCGGCCAATGCGGTAGAGCCATCCGCTCGCCGGGGCGGGGAGTTGATGACTCGCGAAGTAATCTGTCCATGTGGCTGGCGGCAGCGGTTTGTGGTCTGGTTTCGGTGAGTGCGGAGGTGAGGGCGGCAGGTGGCGGTCGGGCGATAGTGTGAGCTTCTTTTCCTGCGCCTTTTCGGTGAGGAGTAGGTCGACCTGTGCGACGACCGCCCCTAGAATGTAGACCCAGACTTCCCAATGGTTCCACAGGAAGAACATGTAGGTCATTAGGAGCAGGGCGGCCAGTCGGACGTATTTCTGGCACTGTGCCGTCCCCATTAAGACCATGTAAGTGCACAGGGAACCCTTGAGCTCGGCCAAAATCGACCACAGATGCTGGTCATGGTAAGGGTACACGGCGCCGGGTTCGAATATGTTGGTCAAGTCAAACATTTCGCGCATCCAATATCGGATTTGGACGAAGTAGCTGGCAAACATCTCTGGCTTGGGCTCGTTCCATTCTCCGGGGAAGAGCTTTTCGTTGTCCGCGATGAATGGTCGATTCGTCTCGTAGAACCCGAAGTGGATGTAGTGAGCAGTGATGAGGGTGACGATAAGAACCGGCAAGTAGAGTCGGAGCGCTCGGCGAAACAGAGCACCCGAGACCGTCTTCAGAACCTTCGATTGGGAAGCCTGATCGTTCTGGTCGAGCAATTGAAACAGGCGGAAAGAAGTCAGGTAGCCGGCGATGCCGAAGAAGAGGTGAGCAGTGAAGCCTGCATAGAAGTAGCGAATGATGGGGAGTTCGAGGAGGTAATGATGGCGGTCATCAGTCCCCCACGGTTGAAAGCAGATATCGGTGTATGCGAACACATAGTGGAAGGTGAAGACTTTGATTGATGTGATACCTCGGAGGCCGTTCAGGTAGCTGGTTGAGAACTGTTTGGGCTTGGGAGCATGATCATTAAAGTATCGAGAGCGCACAAATTGCGGAGCGAAGCAGTAGGCGAATCGTTTACCGGCCTTGACGGCGTTCGCTGGTGTGGCCTTGGAGGCGGCTTTAGCAAGAAGTCGCCGAGGCAGTTGTCGAAGGGATTGTCTGTCGAGACTGAGAAAGTCGTCGTTCAAGTCCGAATCCAGAAAGACGTCCCTCTCATCCTTAATGAGAGGTTCTCGCAGGGTCGGGAGCTCGTGAACACTCATGGCTATCGCATGGCAGTTAGAGATGGTTGAGAGAACACAGTGAATTGAGTCTCCGGGTTGGACAGTGTCTGAAAGAGTGGGACGAAGTGAACTGGAGAGACAGGGCGCGCCCGCGCCCCTGAATCCTCCGCCTTGCAAATTACCCCGGGTCTGGGGGTTGAATGAGTGAGATGCGGTCAAAAGAGTGTCCTGCAAGACCAAGAGTCACAAAGGAATGAATGAGCTGGCCTCTAAATGAATGTCCACGAGCCCAACAAGCCTGCGAAGAGCGACTTGCGGGAGAGGACGCGATCTTGACCAAAATCACGACATGTCTTTGACTGACTTCGCCGAGACGCCAGAAGTTTGATGACGCCCCCTGTCGGCCCCTTGCTATTTGCTCGCGTGCAAGGCGGCGCCTTCCACCAGCCCGATGAGGCTGAGGGACGCCGCCCGGACCCACTTCTCCAGCCCTCTTCCGGCAAGCGCGCCTCCCGGCTGGATCATCCCTGCATTAGGCACGAACCCTCGTCTAAGGCGCTCTGCTTGGCTACGCTCCTACGTACGGAGTACAAGTACCCGAAACATGCCGCGAGAAGCGCAGCAAATCTCTGTATCGCGTTGCCATGCCGAGGTCACTTCGGTCGGAACAATGCACAGCAAGGAGCGACTTGTACGGAGTATCAGTGGGAGGTTCTCGCCCTGGTCAAACTATGGAGTTTGTACTGGCGGCATTACCACGCGGCTCCATCCACCTTCAGGCCGAAATTGAAAAGAGGAGCCCCAGGCCCGCCACGGCTGTACGCGAACCCCTGAAATCCTCTTCCTCCGGATTCTTAAGGATCGCTCGTCGCTCAGGCGGCTTTATGTAAAGTGCATCAAGGTGCACAAGGACCGAGTCGACACGAATTCTGCCACCTGCCGTCGCACCTGGTGTTGCTGTTGCATCGTCATGTATGGACCCGTCTCGTCAGAGCGGAAGCACTTACCCAGAAGGAGCGAAATCTTTGTTGAAGTTTGATCCCCACGGACCCTTCTCCCTGCGTATGTCAACGGTACGAGTATTGTGAGTGTCTCAATGCAACCGGTTCTGCCCGTCAAGACCCGTATGGCCAGTGTGCGATCTGCGCTTCTCTCGCTTGAAAGAGACTCACGACGGGAGACTATCACCAGGCAAATGCTGTCCCTGGCCCAACCTGCTCATACACCGAACTCCGTACGTCAATGAGTCTAGCGCCGCGGAAAGGAGGCCACGGCCCCAGATCTGTTGCGCAAAGATTGACGGCAAAATCATGAAGCGCTGGTCCCGTACGCTACAATTCAATTGCTCGAGGCTTGAGGGCGCAGGCAAGACTCAAGACTGTTTGAGCACAGTGTGGCGGATGCAAAACATACACAATATATCGCGAGGACTTGCAAGGGGGTATTCATGTCTTCGGTATCAATACTTTCGGGCTATTTCGATACCGCTTTGAACTCTGCTTGCCCAGGTCTCAATGAACCCTTGTGTCTCCGGTGAGATTGCGAATCAGAACATGTAACGAGGTGCCTTGTCGGGAGACACGCACTGATACCGACACGTATATCGTCACCTCCGCCGTCGCCGTCGAAATGGCTCTCAGAACGGGCAGGTGTTACTGGTAAGTGGGTGTTGCTCATGCTCTTCACAACTCACGTGACACCGCCGACAGGGCCCGCTGTCAAGGTCGATCTCGCAGGTGCCATCACGTGGCTGCTTCTATCGATAAGCGGGCTGGAGCTTGAACTGCAGAAAAAAATTTCTAGGCACCCCCACTTGTGATGAGTGGCCCTTCTGCCGCCTCCCGCACCAACAACTACTGTACCCTCGCTACGCATCAAGCGCACATCATTCGGGCTTCACCGATCGTCGAAATGCAACATCATAGGGCCTAGCCAGCACCGACGCAAGCTACAAAATGCTGTCCCTACGGAGCCTGCTTTTCACTTCTCTCCCTTCCTCTCTTTCCCAGTCCATTCCCAGGCATTGCCCTCACCCCCTTCCACAGTGAGCGACTTCTGGAGTTTTGCGCTCACTTCTCGTCATAAAGCTCCAATCCAGCTCTGGAACTAGTAGCCGCTCGTGTAGCATCGACCGGCAGCTATCTTGTGATTTTCTTTTCCCCTCCCGCGTGTTGACTAGCGACCGGTCTCTCCACCATGAGCGACTCCAAGGCCATCGACGTCGTGCGCGCCACCAGCGTTGATCTCGGCCGCGACTACGGCACCGGCAGCGGCTCGTCGTCGCGCGCCCACGGCCATCCAGAGATCGTCGATTCGAGCCCCGACCGTGGAGGAGAAATCGCGCTCGCCTCGGACGAGTTCAAGCCGCAGCAAGGATGGCGCGCAAAGCTCGCATTCTTCAAGACCCGAGATTTCTGGTTCATTCTGGCGCTGGGACAGGTCCTGGCGATCTGTATCACCGGCACGAACACGCTGACCACGTTGCTTGCCATGGAGGGAACCAGCCTGCCGGCGTTCCAGACGTTTTTTAACTACGTGTTGCTTAATATCGTGTATACGGGCTACACGCTCTACAAGTACGGGTTCAGGAAGTGGGGACGCATGGTACTGAAGGACGGGTGGAAGTGTACGTGTCCTCTCTCCTCTTTGTGACCGGCCGCAACTGACGCTGCGAATTGCAGACATCATCCTCGCGTTTTTCGACGTCGAGGGCAATTACTTCACCGTGCTGGCGTACCGGTACACGACGATCCTGTCGGCGCAGCTGATCAACTTCTGGGCCATCGTCATCGTCGTCATCATTTCCTTCACATTTCTGAAAGTGCGCTACCACTGGGCCCAGGTGTTGGGTATCTTCGTCTGCATCGGCGGCATGGGTTTGTTACTTGCGTCGGACCACATCACGGGCTCCAACGGTGGCGACGTCTCCTCGGGCAACCAGCTCAAGGGCGACCTGTTCGCGCTGCTGGGCGCCACCTTCTACGGCCTGTGCAACGTCTACGAGGAGTGGTTCGTCTCGGGCCGCCCCCTGTACGAGGTCATCGGCCAGCTCGGCTTTTGGGCGACCATCATCAACGGCGCCCAGGCGGGTATCTTTGACCGCGCCAGTTTCCGCACTGCCACCTGGAACGGCAAAGTTGGCGGCTATCTCACCGGGTATACACTGATTTTGTTCCTCTTCTACACTCTGGTCCCCGTGCTGTACCGCTTCGCGTCGGCCGCGTTCCAGAACATTTCCCTCCTGACGGGCAATTTCTGGGGCGTCATCATCGGGTTGCGCGTCTTTCATCTGCATGTCCATTGGATGTACCCCATTGCGTTTACGCTCATCATGATCGGCCACTTTGTGTATTACTTTGGCAAGGGCGTGCTCGGCGAGGCCGCCAAGGCGTGGTTGGGCGAGAACCAGGAGAAGGGGATCGATGGGTTCGGCAGCGCGAAGAGACGGCTGAGGCTCATGCAGGAGACTGGGAATGGGACGAGGGGCCAGGAAGGCACCGAGAGCATGGGCGTTGTCTAAGTTAGGTCTGAAGGTGATTTGAGGCCCGATGAGGCTTGGTCAGTGGTGCGCCGGAAGTGACGAGAGATGCTTGGAGCTGATCTCAGGTGGTCATCCATAATACTTTCTGCAGTTGTTTGGATACTGAGACGTTGGCTAGTGTGAGAGAGAGAGGCATGCATCCTTGAAATGTCCGTGGTCTTGTTCGCTAAGCTGCAGCTGGAGGGACACCTGTGGACATGCATGGCCGATGAAATACAGGTAGGTAGCATAGAACAGCATTATGAGAAGACGTACGATGAATAAGGACACGAACAGATCCAGGCAGTGTGAAGACGAGGCTGTGCCGAGATATGATCTCGGCCACAAAAAGCGAATGCAGGTCAACTGTCCATCCATGGTGTCTTCGTTCTATCACAGAGGCTCTTGGAATACATCGTGGCTCCACAGCCCGAAGACCGCGTGCCAACCGCATGCCCACATCCAAGCAGGCGAGCAGTGCGGAAACTCACCACGCCGACCGCGTCTCATCCTGTCCATTCTCTGAGACGTGTGTTTTTGTGGTCTTCTTTACCGTCCGTTTTCCAGGTCCCTTGCAGTATGCATCATATGCAATGCCACGCCATGGATGCATGAATGCAGAGCAGCAACTGTCATCTTTTTCCCAGTATCACCTATCGCACATCAACGTCCCGACCACCACCGTCGGCCAGAATAGCGTCGTGCACTTCCCCGAGGATGAAGGGCGAAGGTGTGTGAATGATCCGTGCTCTCTCCTCCCCTTCTGTGTCTGCACCGCGTCCTTCTCCTCCTCTACTGCTCGGTCTGGAAGTAATTCAAGAGGACGTTGCGCTCCTGGCTCTCTTCACCCCAGTCGCGCACGACGACGCATGAGCAGTTGACGACCTTCCGGGCGTTGCCCTCACGGTCGAGGACGCACAAACCAGCCCACTCGCCCAGCATCTTCCCGTCGGGCACCTTGATCAGGGGGATCTTGTGCTCCGAGCACAGCGCGATGACGAGCTTCTTGTACGCTTCTTCCTCGCAGGCTTCGTTGAGGACGCACATGTGCGCCTGGCGCCGGTCGAGGGCTTTTGAGGCTTCGCGCAGGCCGCGGGCAAGGCCGTCGTGGATGAGGGCGAGTTTGAGGACACCTGGTGGACGACAAGTATTAGCGATGGGGATCTTCCGTCATGTGGACCGACCCTTGCGGGCTACAACGCGTCTTTGGCGGGTTGTACCACATACCTTTCAAGGCGTCGAGGACAGACATGGAACCACCGGAGGCGCCAGCATCGCCAGAGACTTCGACCTCGTCGGCCGCGGCGACCTCTTCAACTGGGGAAGTGGGCTCTTCTCCGTCCGACTGTGATGGGGAAATACATGTCAGTAAAGTGATCGATCGAATGGTAGTTGATCGTTCTGGATCAATTTGTCTTCAGGTCCAGCCTCGAGCAGGCCCAGTCCATCTTCACTTCAATGGACAAGCGACACTCTGAACCTTCTGATTGAGATCAAGCGACAATGGGACGAAAATGGCGGAAGACGTACCATCTTGGCGATTCGTTAACTTGATTGCAAATCTGTCGGATGATCCTCAAAGAGTCAACTGGTGAAAGGAATGGATATCATGGAAGGGATCTAAAGCGTCTTGAAGATGCAAAGCCGAATATTGATCGGAAAGTTTGGTGGACCGCCAAGCTTCGCCAAGATTTAATCTGCTGTATGGTCACGTGATAGATTACCTGAAGCAATCTGGTGAGAACAACCATCCAGGATCAAGTAAAGGAGGCTCGTTACACTATCGATCTGCATCAAACATTCCTTGTTCAATTATCAGGAGTCCGCCTTCGTCATACACCGTATGCTATGGTCGTTATGTTTTTCAAGGGAATGTCTCTACAGCCAACCGTGGACGTGTATTCATCGCGTCCATCATATTCCATAATCCCTCAGCGGTTTCCAGCGCAACTTTCACCCACATGACAAGTGCCAGATGATCTTAGGATCATGCTACAAGGTCTCTGACCATGTACGCTTCCGTAGGTGGACAAGGTCCTTCCTCCACACGTGCTCAGACAACTAATCTTCTCGACGGGGATATCCGAATCCATTGCCATTGGCCGTAGGTGATGGGTGAGAATTTATGCCGTTTGCCAGCTGGGGGGTCTTTGCGTTGGCGAAGGCTGGAAGTGACGTCGGACTGTGTGGCGAAGGTCCGTTCCCGTTTACTTGACGAGAAGGCATCACTCTCAGCGAGATCGGCTGCTTCCCAATGCTTAGATTTGCAAGGTGAGGGTGACGAAAGACTTGATCCTCAAAGTCGGAGAGCTGTCGAGGTCAGTACACTGTGGTCCCTGCGCCAGCAAGAACTTACCTTAACCCAGAAAAGTTCTTCCATGGCATAGAACTTTGGTCGCTGCTCCTCCTCGCGCTGTATGGCCTGTTTGATCGTAGTATTCCAGTGGCTAGTCTCAACGTCGTACGACAGGCTGTTTCTTGCCACACTCCACAAACGCTGCCGCTCATGCATTGTAACAGGCCGCGTCTCCAGTGAAGTGTAATTGCGGAGGTTCAGATCTTTTGTCGCAAGCAGTCCAGCAACTTGGAAATTCGGCACCCACAGCTCGTTCTTGTTGGCATCCGGAGTGCTGGGATCGATTTGAACCGACTTGGCCGTGTACAATGGCAGGAAGAGTTTGAGCCAGTCTCCGCTTCTCGCTTCGGGATCGTTTCGGTCAATCAAGATGGCAGATTGCTTGAGTAGGGCTGGCAAAGCATCTCGACGGCGTTCCTCGGCCTCCAGACGTTCTCTGCGCTGCTGCTCCCTAAGCAGCTCCTCCTGTCTGCGTCGTTGCTCCTTCAATTGCTCTTCGTGTCTGCGTTGTCGTTCTTCTAGCTCTCGTCTGACTCGTTCTTGGCGCTCTTCTTCTTCCCTCCGTCTGAGCTCTTGGCGCTCCTCTTCTTCCTTCCGTCTTAACTCTCGACGCTCCTCTTCTTCCTTCTGTCTTCGCTCTCGACGTTCTTCTTCCTCCTTCCTTTTCAGCTCTTCCCGCTCTTCTTCTTCCTTCTTTCGAAGCGCAGCTTCCTCTTCAGCTTTCTTGAGTTGTGCAGCTTCTTCGGCAAGACGTCGTTCTTCTGCCGCCTTCTCAGCCGCGACCCTCTCCGCTTCGGCTCGCTTCGCCTCCTCGACCTTACGCGCTTCCTCCTCCCGTTGTGCCTGAAGCTCAGCCTCATTTGAACCAGGGTCGATCAGCTCAGTCTTGATCTCTTCAGTGGTCTCAGTGCGTTGAAGTGGTACGTCACTCTCAGAAACTGTGGGTATGGGAGCTGCCGTGACTTCTGTCCGAGTGAGTGCTTCAGCTCCAGGCTTGTCAACATCCATCACTTCTGCCGCCTTCTCTTGTGCAACCGTGTCTGATCCCGACTTTTCATTCTTCAAAGCACTTTCCTCCAAACCCTTACGGTCACGAGCCGGAGACGAAGACACAAAGCTGCCTTTTCTTGGACCGGGACGAGTCTCTTCAGGACTGCTTTCAATGACTGTTCTCCGCTTTTTGGCAGCACTCCGTCCATTTTCACCTGCACCTGTCACTAGCCGGCCAGGTGAGACACTATCTCTTGTGCGCTTCAATAATGTACTAGACCTGATTTCGCCCTTCACTGAAACCGCATCTTCATCTGATGACGCTCCAACGTTACTCTTGCGTCTGCGATGCTCTTTCCCAGTGACAAGTCTTCTTCGTCGGTGTGCAGCAGGGTCAGGATCCGCGTTGGATTGTTGCGAGAAGTCGCTCTGGCTTCGTCGCTTGACATGGCCCTTCCTCGCCGACTGGACTGTTTGGTCCTGATCAGAGGACACTGCGACAGAGAGGTCTGCTATGTCTCGCTTTGCAGCATGCTGCTTGCGCCTCTCCATGCCATCGGGGCTACCAGCGTCCAGATCCCTATCTCTTTCTGAAGAGTGCGGCGACTTGCCCGGTAACTGTTTGTGGGTCAACGACGGGCTCGCAGATTTTGCCGACTTGCTGGGAATTGGAGATTGGGAGCGGCGACCGGATCGAGGCTTGAGTTTGTCCGCATCTCTGGTGGCTCGAGGCGATTGTGCCTTGCGGTGCTTCGCCGCGTATTTGTCATATGCAGTTTTGAGAATCTCATATTCCTTTTGCCACTGCTCCCCTCGTCGGTCTGCAGCTATCTCATGATAAGACTTCCCCTTAAGAAGCTTTCTCATGGGATTAAAACCTGATTGCTCAACAAGGAGCTTGACGACTTCTGGATGTCCCCTGCCAATGGCTGCCAGCAGTGGGGTATTGTAGCCGACTTTGAGGTGCCGAATCGGATCAGGATCAGGTTCCGTGTCTCCCATCGCCAAGAGGTATTGTAAGACTTCCTCGTGCCCTGCTTTGGCCGCGGCGATCAAAGACTCTGTTTCCGCTTTCTGCAAGACGTTGAGAATATTGGCCACACCCTGCACATCACCCTGCGCCGCAAGCTTCTTCAAATTCTCCTGCGTATTTGCCTGCCATAATAGATCATTCCGCGTCGACTCACTTCGACCAGTCCTCCGTCTTCCAAACCCGGCGGGTGGACTTCTAGGACCCATCATAGGGGGCGAATCGCGGGGACTGGCTGCGGAAGCCGCTCTGGAAGATGCGCCATCGCGCGGCGCGTCGGTGTAGTCCATAGAAACTCGATGGCTGTTAGGCTTGTCCTTCGCATCGGCCAGCAGTGCTCGGATCTCGTCATAATTTTCATCATCCAGAGGAACAAGTTCGTATGGTTCGTCGCCCTTAGCGTTGCCCAGACGAGGATTTGCCCCGTGGACAAGGAGGAGTTTGACGACTTCAACATGGCCGTTCTCGACCGCGTCGATAAGTGCGGTGTCTCTGTCGATATTTCGTGTATCCACTTCGCATCCGTTTTCCAGCAAAAATCGTACGATATCGACGTAACCCTGCAGTGCGGCAATTTGGAGTGGTGTGTTGCCTGCGTTGTCAGGCAAGTTCAAGTCTTCCGGTCTCTCAGCGAATTTGATCTTGACGGCCGCAAGATCGTTGTTACTGGCAGCACGCGACAAAAAGGTACGGCCATTCTTGTCGCGCCATTTGCGAGGGCCCGTGACTTTTGCCGGAGACATGGTATCATGGTCGACGGATGTGTACTTGTGCAAATCGGGTCGTGGCTGCTGGGGCGAATCTGAGTCCGACTCTGAGCTCATAACGATGCGGTTGTGATCTGCCGAACCACTCCTCTTGGTGTGAATGGCTGGCGGCCGACCGCGTTTTTTCCTTTCTACGTCGCCAAGCGTTAACTGGGTTGACACGCCACGCCTGTGTTCGCGCCTCAGTGGCCTCGGTGACGGAGATCGATCTTCGGATTTGTGACGCGGATAAGTCGCTGATCTGGTTTCGCGGCGTTCACTGGAGCCTGGGTCCACTCCACCGCCAGTGTTCTTTGCACGTTGTTTGCCTATCGAGGGTAGGATGTCGCTTGGGCGCCGCTTGCGAGTTTGATGCTTGACTGGACTTCCCGTGGGAGAGTCCGAATCGGCCGCGTCGCTTTCAGGCCGCCGACCCGTTGGCTTCGATTTCCGAGATGCGATATGGTTTGATACATCTGAATCACTATCTGGGGTATGCAACGGTATTCGGGGTGATGATAATGGTGAGCTGCGACGACTCGAGGTGGAAAACGCTTCATCGTCGTCTAGACTACGCTTGCGCTTTCTCGAATTGGTGTCGTTTTCGGTCGCAATTGCTGCAGCAGATGAATCGCCATCTTTGGTTCTCGGTACGCTTGCTGATCCGGCTACAGATGAGCTATCGGCAGCCGTCCTCTGCTTCTCTGGTGACTGGATCAACGTCTCAGCCTCTGAATCGCCGTCAGCATCCGGCTCGGCGGGAGCATCAACCATGGTCTCATCTGCGCCGGTAGAGGCCGCCGCAGAGTCCAATGTCGTTACTGCCGCTTCGAGAGCAGTAGATGGCGCACTAGGATGATTCATGCCGGTTGCCTGGTTGGTGGTCTGCTCCATTGGGGCATCTTTAGGCCCGTTGGAGTCGACCACCTCACTCATGGCTGTGTTCGCCTCCTCTTCATTCTTGTCCTGATATCTGCCGTCGGCCGTTTTGTCTGAGAAGGAGCGTTGCGAGCAGAGCGACAGGCTAAAAAGGACGTGGGATGGGTTCCAGCGGTGAATGAGGCCGGCTTGCTGCTCGGTGTCTCCAATTATGGCTCAATTGACTCTGAGTAGCTGCTGATGAATACCCAGACCGCTCGACCAGGCGCGCCGAGGTCAAGGAGGTTGTTTGATTGACTTCTCCGATGGCTTCACCACATTCAAGTGAGATCCAGATAGACAAGCACAGCGACTCGGAGACGAAACTGGATCAGGACCAAGATTAGGTGGCTTTGGCTAAGCACGTGATTTAATTTAGGATTGGTGCCGGGCTCCCCCAGGCCTTAGTTCCAGGCTTCTTCGCAGCCTAGGCAGCCTAGAGCGTCTTCCGGGACCGTGTCCCAGCTAATCCACTTGCAGCCGGGCCTTGAGATCAGCACCCATCCAATTTCCACACCCCAGCCCCGCTCATCCTGTCCCCTCAGTGCGTTGTTCACGCGCATTTCGGCTGATCGACCTCTCCGTGTTCTTGTTGCAAACTCTCCTCCAGTTGTCCGTCAAGAGGTCCGTCAATGGCAATACCGCCCTCTGCGGTCGTATGGGCCATCAGGGCTTTCTACCTCTTCAGCTCTGCTGCCATCATCACAGTCTGCCTCATCCCGGCCTTCGCCGACAGGTTTCTTGCGTACGGCGCAAGGGCACGGCGTCACACGATTGACACGCGTGGCAAGCGAGGAACTGTAGGACAGAGTCAACAGTCGGTAGGCACCCAGCTCCTCGACCACCTTGCTACATTTACTGTGCCTCATTCGTGGTTCACACACTTCTACGTCCTCTCTCTTGTGTGCTCACTCACCGCCTTATCTACCTTCTACTACTATGGGTACTATGCTGGAGCGACTATCAAGCAGAACCCGGACCTTGCAACTGCGGCCTTCGGTGCCCATTTGATGCTGTTGCAAGGCCTGCGAAGACTGCTCGAATGTGTTTACGTTACTCGAAACAGCACGTCGCGGATGTGGGTCGGTCACTATGCAATTGGGATGGCGTTCTACATAGCCACCAATATGGCAATCTGGATTGAGCAATTATGTCGACCACCGTCTCCAAGGCCAGCCACAGCAGAACAAATCGTTTTCTGGACATGGAGGACGATCATCTGCACTGTCCTTTTCTTCGGCGCTTCAGAACGACAAAACCGCTATCACCGGTATCTATCCAGCCTGAAGAAATATTCTTTACCTGAGAAATACGCTTTCCGATATTTGATTGCGCCGCACTACACCATGGAGTGTGTGATCTACCTGAGCATGGCCCTTCTGGACACGCCATCCATATTCAATCAGGAGAGCCAGCTCCCAATGGCCACAAAAATCAACTGGACGCTCGTCTGTGCCCTGATGTTTGTGGCGGTGAACCTTGGTGTCACAGCAGACGGGACCAAGGAGTGGCAGCGCCAGAAATTCCACGAGAACAGCTCCGAGATCGAGAAGCGGTGGAGGATCATTCCATGGTTGTTCTAACAGATCCGACGCCCAGGACGCGAGCGATCGCGCCACGCGCCTTTGTGTTACGAGGCTGCTATGAGCTTATGACCTTCGCCTAATCTATGCACGGCCAGATCAAACCGAATATGCCTCAATTTCTCTTTTGAGCCCTGCAGCTCTTGGCACGTCGTGAGATCCCATTTCTCTCCATGGCCAAGCTCGATTCTATTCCAGCATTGATTTTCCGTCATGTCCTGCAACAGCGCCGGCGGTTACATCGATGGAGCTTGGAAGCACGTTTTTCTTTCGTCTTCTTGGCCTCGTTGTCTTCCCAGATCCGCCAGTATCCCAGTACTCAAGGCGGACCACGACGTCAAGAAAGGTAGAGTGTTTCTCAGACTCAGCCGACCTGGCCGCTTGTCCGAGTGCACATTCTTGTCACTGCCCTTGTGCCTTGTCGTCACGGTCGCCGTCCTCCTTAGATGTCATATCCTTTTCATCGCCTTTTGCCTTATCGTCTTGCTCTTCATCTTTCTTTGCTTCATCGCCTTTCGCCTTATCGTCTTGCTCTCCACCTCTCTTTCCTTCATCCTCCTCCGAGCTCAACCCCTTCACTGCCGCCTTGATCTCCTCTCTAAACCTGTCCCTCTCCTTCCGCTTCTCCTCCCGCCATGCCTCCTTCTGTACCTTCTGCTCCGCGTCCTTCCTTTTTCTCTCTTCATGGACGTTCTCCATCCAGCTCTTCACCTCGTCCACGGCCTTCTGGGGATCTTTCTTGTGCATGAGAAGGTAATCCTGCAGATCTGCCGGCGAGAAGTCGTCCTCGGGGACTAATGCCGCAAAGGCATCCGCCAAGCCCCGCAAACGCGTGGTCTCCTCGTCATTGCGCAACCGAAGATCATCCTTGGGCTTCTCATCCTCGGTCGGCGTATTCGGCCCAGCAGCCTCTTCCATCCCCCTCAAGCTCGAAGAGGTAGGCATATCAATAAACATGCGCAAGAAGATCTCCTCGGCCTGGCGTTTACTCGCGTTCTTGAACCCCACGCGCACACTGATGCGCCCGGCACGGACCAGTGCGTCATCCAATTCGTTGGGTTTGTTGGTCGTCCTTTTGTTCGCCATCTGTTAGCCAGTAACATAACGGTGGATACTTTTTCGTGGGGGGAAGAAAAGAGTCAGACTCACATGATCAAAACATGCCCCTCGGGCGCTGCGACGCCGTCGATCGCATTCAACAACCCACTCAGCGTCACCCGCGAGTTACTCCCGGCCTCGTCATCGTCATTGATGTTGTAGTCGTCTGGATCGCGCGGCACCTGGCCACGTTGGAGTCCGTTGACCCAGGCCGGGCCCCCGCGTCGTGCCCCGGCCGTGGACTTGCCCTTGCGATTCAGACCCGCGGTGTCAATGTCCTCGAGCAGTAGCAACGACCGTCCAGGCAGCTGGTTCAGCAGGGAAATCAAGTCCGAGTCCGTGAGATCGTTGTCCAGGAGTGACAAGTTATACACGTCCAAGTTGAACTTGCTCGCGATGGCGAGGGCGAAACTCGTCTTACCCACGCCGGGGGGACCGTGGAACAGGTAGCCTCGCCGATAAGGGATACCGTGGTTGGCGTAGAAGGTCATGGTCGCCTGGTCCATGTACTCGGCGATATCGGCGAGGACCTGCTCCTTCTGCTCCATCTCGAGGATGACCGTGTCCAGGGCCCGTCGGGGCTTGCTCGTGACGCGGCTCCACGTCTGCCCGCCTCTGTAGGGTCTGCGGATGATCGTCAGGGAGCGCTCCCTCGCCTTGTTGAGGAAGTAGATGTGCTCGATGAGGTCCTTGATCGGCTGGGTCGTGCGGCCCAGGCACGAGATGGAGATGATTTCCATGCGCTTGTAGCGGTTGCCGAAGTAGGTGTGCCCTTCGCCGAACTGGCGCGAGCAGAAGAACAGGCGCTTCTTGTGCACGAACAACTGCGTACCTTGGCCTTGTTCGTACTTGATCTTCGGCGGTTCGTTCATGCGCTTAGTCTCCTCGACGTCGGGATCGTGGTGGCGGACCCGTCGCCGGCCTGTGTCCTGCGGCGTGTTGGACATGGCGTTGAGGACTTGATCCGTGCGGAAGGTCCGGTGGTCCGAAATCCACGACGTCAGGTAGCCGAAGAGGTCTTCGTCAGAGCTGACGTTGATGGTGGCGACGATCATGGACGAGAACTGCGTCCATAGTGACCTTAGCCGCGCGGCGGGGCCAAAGTAGTACAGCGCGAGGATGATGCCGAAGAAGCGAAACAGGAAGGGATATTGCTCGAGCAGAGGTCGCGCTCCTGGTAAGAATGACGTGATGATATATTCTGGCAGCTCGACGAGGCTGCTGCCGCTTGTAATGGCGGTCTTCCGCAGGCGTTGGAGATCCATTGCGAGAGACGCTGAACGCAGTCACCTTTGATATTGATGCGGACTGGAGATTGATAGGGATGAGTGACAGTGGCAGCTCATATGTCGAGTCCAGCTCTCACAGGACTGATTGACAGGCCACAACAGCGGTGCAATGAAGTCGAAGGATCTGCAAGGCAACAGTCGTGGATGGGTTTGCCTGAAAGCCGTGGCGATGACTGGATTGCACCACTCAAAACGCAATCGCTCTCTGCCTAAAGACTTCAAGTTGCCTCTGTGCCAGGCGCAGAATCTCCGAAAATCATGGAGATGGGACTCGACTCAACTTGGATTGCGCCGTACTCACAAATCCTCTGTTCGGTGTGACCGGTCAACGAGCATGGGTATGTATGTCTGCAGGTTGCCACACTCTCAAGCATCCGGCACAGTAGCACCAGCAGGCAGCAACTGACTAGGCTCACCTCGATGTTGATTGGGCAGCCGCGATATCATCATACAAATGTGGAGAAGAGATATAGGTGCTCGTAAGACATTCAGCTGCATTCGATACACTTTTGGTGGGAAGCCGTGCATGAGATTTGCAGGTCGGTGATGAGCGGACGATCTGGCGCCAACGCTTCAGAGTGTCATGGAGCTTGGACTCGACAAAGACAACCCAACCCTGAGTCCCAGCTTTAGCCCTGCTGCCTACAGCCCATCCAGCAGATATCTATAGGCTTTCTCATCGTTCTATGCCTGACGCTACGTATATATGCGGCTCTGCAATGGCTCGGAGTGGCATGTGCGGCGTATGCTCCGTATAAGGTTGCCACAATTGAAGCTGAGAATGAGCGGAGATACAGCATGTCGAATCCTTCCTCATCTTTAGTAACTCTCCGGAAAGTACCCAGTAGCGAGCTCATAGTGCCCAGTTGTCGAGATGTCCGTTCCCCTAAGGCTTTCCACGTTTTCCGAAATGATATCGGTGTCTGCCCATTGAGGTGTCATCTCCGCACGAGCGGTACCAGCCTAGATATGATACTGTATCAAAAAGCGTCAACAGGCTAGGGGTTTTCTGGTTCATTGTCACGCACAACACATAGGAAGGGCAATATAGGTGAAATGGTCCTAATGAGTCCGGCGAGACCAGGCGTACTGAAATATGGCGCCTTGACTGTGCGTTTCATCAACAGCATCGAAGATGAACCGCGTGTAGGGTAGCATCTGGATCATAAGAAGCCAGGGAGCCGGCACCAAAGGCCCAAGGTGGTTCAGATGCCACGATTATGGAGCTTAGTTGATTTGTGTACCCGGACTCTTTAGACTTATGAATTGAAGTTCCACCTGCATACCCTCACTGCTGGCGGAGGAAATGCCGGTCAATCAAGAGCGATAGTGCCCAGTAGCACGAAGCCAGAAGTAAAGGGTGCCCAGCTTTGACGAGATCTTTGCATTGAGAAGAGCGGTACGATGGTGAAATTAGTCAAGACAAATGTTGAGATGCAAGCCATCTTTATTTGAGAGCTCGGTGAACGAGAAATACAGCGGAAAATAATCCGAGGTACGAAGGTTGACGTCATTGGCCTCGCAGAATCTTGAGTGTTTCTTTGTGATTCTCGTCATTGCCTCTGCCAAAGCCAACTTGCCAACAACCTTGTGGACACTTCACCTTCTCCTTACCTTAATTTAAAAGACTATGTTACCTTGTAGCTGAGGCGGTCTTACTGTCACCCTCTCGCTCCACCATCATGCCCGCCGTTCAGCGCAACGGGCGTACAGTCGCAACTCAGGATAGGCCAGAAAAGGCATCGCAACAGTTCACTTCGCAAGCAATGCCTCCTAGCCGACCGAGGCCGTCCTCCTACCTCCTCCTCGTCTACCCGGTGATCTTAGCGTTGGGATCCCTCTTCTCCATTCTCTCGCCAATTGCGACTCCTCCATCAGAACCACTTACGCCTGGCATCGCCTCAGACTTGAATGTGCCGCATTTCCACCACACGAACTACTTCGCAGGCAAACGCAACATCGTCAATGTATACTTTGTCAAGTTTGGCTGGCTCTGGACAACACTGGCCTTTGTGTTGCTTCAGATTACCATCCGGCCAGCAAACCAAAGACACTACGTTCAGACGGGCCTGCGCTACGCACTGGTTACCCTGTCGTGGTTTCTCACCACGCAATGGTTCTTTGGGCCCGCTCTCATCGACCGCAGCTTTACGATCACAGGTGGTCACTGCGAGCCTCAAATAGTCAATAACACGGGTTTGAAAGAGGCAATAGATATGAGTAGGATCAGCTCCGGCTTAGCTTGCAAGGTGGCGGGTGGTCGGTGGCGCGGAGGATATGACATCTCAGGCCACGTCTTCATGCTGGTGCTATCGTCTGCCTTTCTCCTCTATGAGCTGCACATCTCTGACCGCGACTCTTCACACCCATCTGTCTCGCCTCAGGCGGCAGCAAGGTTGGCGCACGAGATGACCGAGGAGGAACGCAAGGCAGTAGGAGGCTGGGAGACAGAGACCCAAGCGCGGATCAGAATCTGGTCAAGATACTTTGCCTACGCGGTCGTGTTGTTGGATTTCTGGATGCTGATGATGACCGCCATATGGTTCCATACCTGGCTGGAAAAGTTGGCGGGCTTGCTTATCGCGGCTGTGACGGTGCATGGGACTTATTTCCTCGGCGATATTGTGCCCTTCTGGCGTGAGCTGGTTGGTGGTTTGTAACGGGAAGAGCATCAACAAATAATGCGGAGGGCAGACGAGTGAGCGGAATTATTGTTGCGACAACGAGCCCACGTTCGGATCATGAATTGATGCTGCTACTAAGGCGGGCGCCGGCACTCTCGCTACGCGCACAATCATACTCCCATCAATCCCAAAATATACTTGGAAGCCATGCAGAGTGGCAACTGCTCGCACATCACCACGAATCTTGACAAGGGTGATGCCGCCCTGTGCTCGCCCCCGGGTTTGCCCAGGTCCACAGCGGCCGGGTTAGGGATCAGACATAATCGGCTCTCGAGGTTTGCCCCCAAGGCTTCATGTGTGTGCCATGAGACCGCGGACTCTTACTTTAGGAGAGGTGTATTGAGTAAGGGCGGAGGAGATATGATTGAGGACAACCATGTACTTTGCGGCCTGACCGTCGGACCTCTCGGAGTACTCTCTTTCGACGAAATCATGCCTCAAAGGAGCTTCAGCAGTAGAAGACAAGAGCCGTCACTACAACACCAGGAGAACAAGGCTTGAAACTTGACATCGCTGCATGCCCAGATCCTGGTGTCCGCGTTATGCTCAACACAAGCACACTGCTTCCCGTCATGGGCACACAGCATCTCCTCACGACATGTCTCAGTAGAGGAGTGAGGCACAAAAACTTTCAGCATGGCGGTCAGCATGGCGGAGACCAATTACGGAGTATTGTCCTGATCTGAACTTTAACTACAGCAATGCCGAGTGTACTCTTCTTAAAAATACTTCTGTCGTACGGAGTATAGTATTTCCAGAAAATCTCGAAGCGCTTGAATGGTTGGTGGAACATAAAACAACAACCACTTGCTCAAAGACACTCACAGCTCCTATATGTCTGACGGCGGACGCATACACGTACTATCAAAAAGAGCTTTACACCTAGCACTCTGTTCAACATTGCCCGTCATCCCCATCTTGGTCTCGAAAGCAGTGTCATTAGCTGCTTCCCCTTGTCCATCGCCAACATGGACCTGGCTCAAATATCCAGTATCCTCCGGTGGCTCGTAGTGATTCACGATCTGAGGATCCACGATCACGCAACGATGGTCACCTGAGCTGCAGAACGAAGACATGGCGACATCGAATGCTTCGTTGGCACCGGCTGCCAGGAGCTCGAGGACCTTCGGTGCGCTCTGTCGTGTGACAACATAACCAAAGGTGCACACTCTTCCGACGTCTGCACAAGGCGATGATTTTCCTCCAATTTGTCCCTGAGGAAGTGTTTCGACCAGCCTGAATGATGTTCCATTTTGCAGCGAGCCTCGTCCCGATATTTGTGAACCGGTGGCATCCAGTCTTCGGTTGCAGGCCACAATGACCTAGCCAAAGGACGTCCCAGTTGTCACCATAAGGACGAGGATGGTGATCTGGCGTCTCGACAAATTCGCGAACATTATCGGAGATCAGCCGAATTTGAGCTTTCAACGTCACGTCAAAATCGACGTCGTCCTCGACTATGAACGCTGTCTCGAATCTAGAGGCAACGACGAACTTGAGTAGGTCGATGTGTGCCAGCCATGCTGTGGCAGAACCGTGTGCCGGTGTGGGTTTTCCAGAGTCCCTCCCAATATGCTCGAAGGCTGTGATCAACTCCTGCCGGTTCTGAGGCTGGATGGGGATCGTGAAATCCAGGCCAACAAGACTTGCTGCTGCCTCCAGCCCTCGGACCCGCCAGCTGTTTCCGGTCGAAAGCATAAGCAGCTTCTGAAACTGAGGAAGGGTCAGTATAATTGATCGCAGCCACTGGGTCCACCCAAGGGAAACTGCAGCACTCACCCCAAGCGTCGAGTTTGCCGCCAATTCTCTCGGCCACAGATATAACAGGGCGATACGTGGGAGTAAAAAGCTTGTTTGTTATCATATGCTTGCAACAAAAAGCCCAAGACAGTCAAGATAGTGATGGCAGCAACCACCTGCAGGCGATACCGCAACCAGCTACCGAGACTCTGCCCTGTCCAGGCCTCGAGCATGATCAAGGCATAGAAAGGTCTTGGTTTAGCCCGACAGAGTCGTTCAACATCTGGACAATGACACAGTATAATGGCGAGAACACGACTTGGGTTTGGACGAATTTAACAGTAGCCGCGCCGAAACTATTGTGTCGGCCATATTGAGCAAAGTACGGAAGGCCATGAGGACGCTTCCATACCCTTGAACAGGAACGGAGGATCGTTGCCGCTGTGTCTACGTACTGAAGCCGTGCCGCCGACGCAGCGTCCTTCATCTAGGTAGCCAGCGGGCCCCAATGGATGGGACCTGTCCATGGCCTTGATGGTCTGCTTCACGAGGCGCGAAGTGGAATTAAGCACTCTGTATTATCCCGTATATCCTGGACACTGTCTACCTGCCCACTCCAAACCTTTTCACGAAACGAGAGGCTCTTCACTGGCATGCCCTGGTCATCGTCATCATCGAGGCTAATACGGATTATCTGTAAGCTTTCTTAAGAACATGCCAAGAGGGTTTGAACGGACGATTGAAGGACGGCCCGCAATAGGGCCAGAAGCGCCGAATGAAGTCCCCGGGGAAGAAGGACATATCTCTGATATGGAGGAGACATGGCCATAGACACAGACATGGATATAGACGATGTGTAGTACGGATTGTCTTCATCTGTCGGATTCAGACTCAGATGACTTTGGGACTATGGTGCGTGGCCTGGCTCGCCTGTATCCTCAGACCCGACAATGGAGGAAGTTGAGCCGATGCTCTGAACAACGCCTCTCCCCTCCCAGTCTACCATTGCAATCCAAGGCACTGCATCCATAATGTATACATGTCCTACACATCGCGCCACGTCGCTTGCATGGCAGAACCGTGTAAAGAAGGGACATTTTGGGTACCGTAGAAATACTGTAATAAGGACGACAAAACAGGAAGAAGAGGAAGAAGGATTGCCACAGTACCGGCCATGCCAATATGTATGCCAGACCACGCTATGCCATCGATGATCGATCGCCCTCATGATGCCCGTCCTGCCTCCTATACCCCCATGTGCCCTTGCACCCATGATTATATGCCTGTGGCGCGCAAATTATACCCTGTCCAACTTTGCCAGCTTCTTCCTCTGCTCCTCACGCTGGCCCTCCTTCTTGGCCCTCTCCTCGGCACTCGCCCCGGCACGTTCCTCATCGTCGCTGAACGCGTCGTCGTCCTCGTCCTCGTCATCGCCCGTCAACTGGAAGTACTCCTCGGCCTCGTCCGCCGGCGGGGGCGCGCTCGCGCCACCCTTCTGCATGGGCCCGGGCCGTCGATTCCTCGCCTGGCCGACCACGAGCGTGAGGACGACAACCTCGACAACCGCCAGCGCCACGCACAGCGAGATGGTAAGCCAGCCGTAGCGGCGGAGCATGAGGCCCAAGATGACGTTGACCATGCCGAGGGGCAACACGGCGCGGCCGAGCCAGACGTGCACGGCGGACATCCAGGTCTTGCGGCCGCCCGTGGCGACAAAGACGACGTGGTGGCGCCACCCCAGCACGGTCTGCGCGGCCAGGGCGCACACGATCAGGATGCCGAGGTATTGGTGGAAGATGGAGATGGAGCGGGAGTTCAGGAAGCCGATGATGGCGCCGATCGAGACCGACACGGACGACAGCGCGTTGATCGTCCAGTGGTAGTTGAAGGCCGTGCCGGCGGCGGCCGTGCGCGGGGAGCGGAGCAGGTAGATCGCCGAGGGGTACCCGAGGAGGAAGGCCAGGGTTAGCAGCAGGCCGTGGAGGTGCCTGCCGACCGTGGTTAGTTACTGCCCAAGGGAAGTGCAGATACGACGGGGATACATACCACATCCACGAGCGGATGTTCCACTGCTTGACCGTCTTGACGGGTTCTTCGACCTTGGAGCCATCGTCGGCACCGGGCGTGGATGTGTCCGAGTCCGAACCGGTCGGTGGTGGCGAAGCCTCTTTATCGCCACTAGCATCCGGCGCACCGTCACCGGTGCCGGGATTCAACTGCGCAGCGATGATTGCATCGCCCTTCTTGAGCTCCTCGTCGCTCGGAGCCGTAGGGTCCCCAATCTCACTCAGCCCGCTGTGGTCGCTGACCTCGTCGATGGTCTGGAAGAATGGGACTTCACTCTTCGCGTTCAGCAGGTCGACCCACAGGAACCCGAACCCCAGGCCGAACTGATGCATGTCGATGCTCCGCTCGTAGGAGAAATCCCCTTCAAAGTCCTGCTTGAAGTTACTGCTCCAGATCATCGACTGCTTGGTGCTATCGCTGTGGATCCCCAGCGCCGGGGCCGTGAATTTCTCGTACCCGCGCACGATGAATTCCGCCACGCCCAAGTGAGAGGGCTTGGCCTGGAGTTGCTCGGAGTACCAGTCCCCCGTATACGGCTCGAAGCGCGTACTGATAACCTCCACGTCGGGAATGTCGCCGGAGTAGAAATCCTTCATCTCGTCGAGCGGTCGAGGAGGATGATGCCCATCAACGGTCCGCACAGTCATGGTGAGATCATTGCTGGCCGGATCGCCGTAGATGATGAACATGAGCGCGCCTTTCATTTGGGGGCCGAGACCGAGCGCCGCCCAGCCTCTATTGCTCGAGTCGTACCGGAACATCCACATGCGGACGTACAGGTCGGATTGCGCCGTCGTGGTGTTGTAGTAGTTGACCAGGCTGAAGGCTTGGTCCGCCCGGCCGGACTGGCCCGTGTGTTTGACGAATTGGACGGGGCGGTAGGCATTGGCGAGGACGGTGAAGATGGTGACCAAGACGGCCAGGACGGCGGGCAGCCGAGTTGAGAACAGCATGGTGTGGAATTTGGCTGTGCCCACTTGAAGTTGATGCAATACACGGAGTAGCAAGAAGAGAAACTAAGAATTTGTCGTCGAAATCAGGTCGAATAACGTGAGACGCGAAGCTGCTGACGACCGAAATAGGGGCTGTGTTGCCGTGAGATCCGCTTATGATGCTCCTCTTCCAGACCTGTCCGCCGCGATTCTACTGAGCCACTTTTGCTCTTCCAATGCTCGTTGCAGGATCTACAGATGCCGCTGCAAGAGGAAGTGAAAGTGTCCCAGGACACGAGAGGAAGTCGTGTGGTTGATGGATTGCGTGAGCAGGGGAAGGACTCGTGGTGGTTGATTGCCAATGGTGGAGTGACGGTTGGCCCAGTCAGCCGCGCTATTCCCATTTGGGCCATCGCCTCGGCACCAAAACTCGAAGCTTTCAGGGGTGCAAGCCACTGTCTGCGCGGGACAACACTGGAGAATCAATCATCATGGTTCATGTGGTACGAAGGACTCTCGTCTCCAACGTGTGTACTCCGTATTCGAGAGACTATGATGCGAACCGTGTCACAAGGTTGTTTCCAACCCGAATGAACGCCGGCCTTGTTCATCTCTCCACCCAAGTTTGACGATGGACAGCAAACAGCCGTCATGGAACACAACGCGAATATGCACTGATTGCTTTGTCTTGCGGCTGACTATAGGTATTGTCTTGACCATGAGCTTCTCATCGTGTTGTTACACACCACGCGTCGCTGATATCTAGGTGTCCATCTTCGGCCCCCTCATCGCCACTCTGGCTCTTCCGAGGACAACGCTGATGGACCCCTGCGTGGGTCGCTCGCAGTCTTCTAACATCTCATGCTTTCACAAGCACCCTCTTTTCAATGGGCTCGAAAGTCTTCTCCTTGGCCTCCTCCTGGGGCTTTCCAAACACGAGCTGGGCCTTGAGCTTCCACGCCTCAGGAAGATCCCACGTCGACTTGATCTCAGCGGTGATCCCGGGGTGGAAATTCATATGTTGAAGATTGGCGCCCAGTCCTTCGGATTCCAGGGCCGTCCAGACTGCCCACGCATCGCGTGATGGTCAGTAATTGTCGTTATTCTGAGGGGACTCGGGGACAGGCTTTGCTAGAATGTGAGTGTGGGTGCGTGGACTTACCAATGAATTGATGCATGCCGCTTGAATGGTCCGACCACTCCGTCAACATGCCACCGATCATGGGGTTCTTCTCGGCCAATCCATCCAAAGCCGTCTGATCTTCGAACCACAACACGGTTCCATAGCTCGATCTCCACGCGGCGATGCGGCCGTCCATGTACCCACGCATGCCGCCCTCAAGCGGCACATCGGCCATGTGCTTCTTCACGATATCCCAGAGCTTGTGGTGGTTCTCCTTGAACACGACGACCGCGCGAGCCGACTGGACATTGTACGTGGAGGGGGCCCACGTGACGGCGTGCTTGACGATCTCTTCGATCCTGGAGTCCGGGACCGGTGATTCAGCCGCGAGGGCATACAGGGAGCGCCGGTCCTTGACGGCCTCGAGGAAGCTATCTGTTTTGCTGAGCGAGCCCATGGTCGCGCCGAATGGTTGCGGAGGACAAAGTAAGTCCGTCAACGACGATAGGTGGTGGATGAGTAGAGAAGTGGTTCAGGTCAGTCAACGAAGATAGGTGGTGGATGAGTAGAGAAGTGGTTCAGGTCAGTCAACGAAGATGCCTGGTGGACGAGCAGAGAAGTGGCTGAGGTGAGTCCAGGAAGATGCCGATGCGTGGATGAGCAGAGAAGTAGTTAAAGTCCTTGCAGCTAAGAGACAACCGATGACGGCGCAAAGGACAATTGATCAAGTGAGGGTAGGACCCAGCCTCTTTATCATTTCCACCCTCGACCACGTCTCGCCACGCATTACGATACGACACACAATACGAGCTGACCCGCCGGGTGCCCGCGCTGAATTAACAATCAATACACATGCTTCGATCCGAACCCAAACGCACTTGTTCGTTGAACCCCTGCCCGCAAAAGGCGCCTTACAGGCTACAGCCGTGCAGACCCAGTTATGAAGCTGATCTCTTGCTTGCAAGTGGAGGCTAGGATAATACCTCTTGCTTGCGAGTGGGTGTGGTTCCAGCGTTGACCCGTCAAGGCTAGCACAATGACAAGGCCAGTAAGTGGATGTTCCAGCTTTACACCGTCGAGCTCAGGACAAGGGCAGTGGATGAGTGGACGTTCCAGCTGCGATGCGTCTCGACGCTAGGACAAGGGACAGTCGGTAAACCACAAGTAGTACGTACAAGTACTCGGCCGAGAAGAAGTTAGTGTATCAGGAAGCCTACCACTATTACTACTACTAGTGTCGCCCAAGTGTCCCAGCGCAGCCATGGGCTTCACCAGCAACAGGGTTCGGCTGACATAAGCCGCGCGGACTTGGGCCGCCAGTGGTTGTAAAGAATTCGTGGGATGGCCCAGGCAGCTTACCAGGGCACCAGGGGCTGGGCGAGAGGCATGTGACGTTGACGTGCTTCGCGGCGTTCTACATAAAATATGCTAATTAAACCGTAACGCCATGCAGTGTACAGAGTAAAGTGAGATACTATGATACTATGATACTATGTGTGTAGCTACCGTGACCGCCAACCCTCTTCGCCAATCGAACGAACTGCGACGTGACGTAGTATGTATTATTGGCTACTGTGTAAATGGGGAGTCATCTTCTCGTGATAGCGCGAAAAAGCATACCGCACAGTACTGTAAGTACTCAGGTAATTACTGAGGCCGCGCTTGCAGTGGGTGAGACGAGATGTCTTTCATCAGGGGGCGCCCAACCGACGGCCACATGGCTTATTTTCCGAGCATCAGTTCAAATTCCCTTGTCACGTTTGCAGCGGGATTGCGAGGACAACCGATGTCGCCGCTGTGCTCCGGGGAAATAGAATATTACAGCTGATCGTCAGGGAGAACGGGTGCGCCTACTGAGCCCCTAGCGCGGACCCCATCACGCTCAATCGACGGCGGAACATTCTCAAACGATGAAGGTTGATTATGCGATCACCGTACTATCTGGCAGGTCGTGTTGAAGCCGTTATCGGTCGACGGCATCGCTTCTGCGCCGGCTGGTTGTCTATCGGGCGAGAACATCCCGCAGTCACGTGGCGAGCGACGTCGCGGCATTGTAGATCCATATGTGGAGCGGAGACGGGAAGAAATGCAATGATACGGCCGTTGGGAGAAAGGGACAACTGTGCTAGAAACAAAGTATTGTATATACAGTCGCCCGCTTCTTTCAGGCCAGGCGGATTCTGCAACCCGGACGCTTCGTTCTTCCGCGAACCCGATACTGTAACACTTGACGGCGAATTGTCTCAATTGATCATCGGCCATTCCGGTACCATACTTGTTATCGTCGGGAAGGCAGGTGGCTAATGTGATCGATCATCCATATGCACGTTCGGGGCCCCAGCTGGCTCATTGCGCCTTTCTTGGCTTGAAGCGGCAGTAGAAATCGTGTTCTTTGACGAACCAAGCTAAAGCATCATTAGCAACCCAAGAATCGAGGCGGTCTGTGGGGAACTTACCATTATGCAACTTCCAGTCCTTGCTGGGGTCCTCAAATTCGATCTGAAAACGCAATCGTCAGTCAGGCAATCGAGTGTGGAGGATCTGCAGCATCCATGATGCACGGCTTACCTCAAAACGTCGCAGGAATGCTGGTATCAGCTTGTACATCTCCAGGAGACTGATGTTCTTGCCAATGCACGTTCTCGAGCCAGCTCCGAACTGGAACAAGGCGCCATTCATTTCCTTCAGCTGTTCCTTTCCAGCATCAAGCCACCTCTCCGGGATGTAGCTGTCGATCTGTTTTCCAAAGATGTCTTCCCGCTTGTGGATGACCCACGCATTGCAACCGACAATGGTGCCTCCCGGAATGAAGTGACCGTCGATCTCAATTCCCTGCGGGGGTGTGATTCTCTCCAGAGGCAGTCCTGCCGCTGGGTGCATCCGGAATGCCTCTTTGATACAGGCATCGAGGTATGGTAGTTGTTGTGATTCGGTCCATGTTACGGTTCCCGTGGGGGTGTCTGCCATCTTTCCTTCTTCCACGGCGTCGTTCAACTCCTTGTTCAATTTCTCAAGGCATCGCGGGTTGCGCAAGAGATAGTAAAACACGGCCGCCAAGCTGATGGCCGTGGTCTCTGACCCGGCAAATGCCATCGAGATGGCCATGGTCAGAACTCGGTGGTCAGTCATGAAGTCCGGACGGTCGTTTTGTGCCTTCAAGAACATCGACAACAAGTCCGGTTTTGACGTGCCCTTTTCGACGCCCTGGGCTTCCATTTCGGCCAATCTTTCCGACATTCGTTGTTGAGCAAAGGTTGCTACTGGAAAAGCGAACAGCTTGACCCCAAGTCGATCCAGCAGCAGGACCAGCGGATTCTTCAAGAAAAGGAGATCCAACCACGGTATTTGTCCGATCTGGAGTCGAGCGAGTCAGAAACTGTGGAAGATTCGGACGAAAGATACACCTACCGGTGCCACATAGGAGAAGAGATGTCCCAGATATCCGACCATGCCGTCGACGTCTTTGTTCCCTTCAATGAAACCATGGCGTTTGCTGTAAGTGATATATCCGATGACCTTGACGCGGATCAGTAAACCTTGCTCGGCGGTATCAACGGTCCACTTACATCAAAGGCGAAGAATTGGAGCCACTCGGCAAAGTCGCACACTTTGCCTGTGCTTGCGTACAGCTTCTCCGTCTGGTCAAGAAACACCTCGACACACTCAGTCACGCCAGGTTCGTACTGAACTAGTTGGCTCATGGCGAAGGCATTGTTCACGGATCTCCGAAGGTTGGCGTGGTAGGCCTCGTCAGTGGTGGAAAACAGCGACGGCAGTCGCTTGCCCTTGCTGACCCCCTGCTGCACGGGATAGAACCCGGACTGTGAATTTCGCGTTAGGGTGGCCACGTTCAGAACTTGAGGTAGTCGTACCTTGACAAAGCCTTTGTTCAATCCGTATATCGTCTTCAACGCCCGCGGATTCGCAAAGGATAGCATGTTTGGGCCCAGTCGGACGATGTCTCCATGCTTTCGGTGTAGTTTGAGATGTGTGATGTCTGGTCGTCTCCCTAGTACGTCAAAGAACCTCCACCAGTCGGTGAATCTCGCCAACACAGGCCCCGGGTACTTGTTCAGGCCATGGTAGAAGTAGTTTCTGAGCAAGTAAGCGACGCCAACAACGGCGAGGGCAATCGGCCAGTTGTTGACGATGGCGGGAACTATGGACTCGAGCATGGCAACCACAGCGTTTGATAGACGGGGAGGAAGACGATGCACCCAAGTCCGGACTCACACACTCAACCTGGGATGATGCGAGATATGGTGGTCATGATGTACGGTAGCACAGTCGACGTCAATCGTCCTCCCGATTTTATGCTTCCGTCATTTGAGCTCCAGATCTGTCCAACCCCGGTGATCTTGAATGACTACTGCAACAAGTAAAGTGGCCAATTCAGGGTTCGGCAGTTCACTTTCGCACGAATGGGGGGGGGTCCTGCAGCGGCAACATCATGTAAACACTTTCCATCCACAGGGCCAACAGATTAGTTGGCTCGGTGGTCGTCCTACGAATGAGCGGCTGTCCGCTGGTAATGCTCAGCGCCAGCCGCCAGATCGCGGGGCATGCTCCATGGGAAAACGGTACGAACAGTCGGCCAGTAATGGCAGGCTTTGGCGGAAAGACATGGCAGTCGAAGGTTCGAGTGGAGGGCTCGGCTCAGGGCGGCATTGGATGTGGGGTGTGGCGTGGGCGAAGATGCAAATTAACCCGAGGCCAGGATGAGATAAAGGCCAGTCGACATGCCGATACCTGAGAGATGAGCAAAAAGGGTGTGCAAAAGAGAGCGAAGGGTCGTGACACCTGGGATCTGGGGGGCGGAGGAGCTTCGGCAGATGATCGTGAGCCACAACTGCCGACTTGGACCTCCGTCAATCTGCACCTTCTAGGCTCAACAATGGGCATCGGGCCTTTGCGACTGCTGACCGACGGAGCCGCCTGGCTCAATTAGAAGAGAACATCCGGCGCGACTGTGCGATTGACTCTGTTGTGGTACGAGTTACATACGCTTCAAGACAAGCATGTCCCTCAACTGCCGATATGGAACCGGCACGGATATTCTAAGCATCCGGACGACGTCCTGAACGACAGGAATCAATGTTGCATCGTGAAGATACTCGTTCTCTCTCGCGCGGCAGTTGCGCGGTCAGCACCAAACGTGTCGCTGATTCGAAGTGGTCATTACCTAGTTAATACACAGGCCGACTCCATCCTGAGATGCAGAGGAGATAGGAGAGCGAGAATGACTACACGAGAACCGGCGTCATCATGAGGCACAGGAACATGAGAATCAATTGACATTCCATTCTGAAGGCAGCCCCGGCACTGGAAAGGACAAGAAAGGGTATTCTTATCTTACACGAATTCCAAGCTAGCCAGGTGGAATTGCTCGATATCGTAGAACAAAATCCCTCCTCCTCCATTACTCTGGTCACTGCTCAATGCTTTTGTGTGGATTCATTGCCGTCTGTCGAATAAACCCGATCTTTCTCCGTGCAAATGCATTGCTCCCTGCCTCCGAACTCGCCAGTACGGTAGTGATTGGCGGTATCGAGCCAGCGAGTGTTTGCTGTTCACATAGTACAAAGCCGGTGATGTTGTATGGCGCGAAGTAAACGGTCGGTGCGGTGTTGTGCGATAGGTTTGTGGTCGGGAAGCAGACACAGCCATGGGCGTGCGGGCTTACTTTCCTCCCAAGCTGGGGAAAGCAGATTCGTCGTCGACGGGAACAGCAGGACCGTCGCCACGGCCACCACGTCCTCGTCCTCCGCGGAAGTCACCACGTTCACGCTCGCCGCGTCCGCGTCCACGTCCGCCGCGGAACTCACCACGATCACTACGATCGCCACGGTCGCCACCACCGCCTCGTCCGCCACGGAATTCACCCCGGTCTCCACGTCCGCGCCCAGCGCCGCGGCCACCACGGCCACCACGACCCTCACGTGACTGCTCTTTGAAGCTGTAGTCAATGTCAAGGAACTCTTTCTTCGTGGCACGCTCGCGTTCGCGCTTGGCCTTCTCCTCGCCCTTGAAGTAGTCCGAGTCCTCGGTCTTGGTAAGCTCTTTGGCCGCATTCCATTTCTTGTTCTCCTTGGCGCCTTCGTTGGGTCGTCGAGCTTCCTTGAGACCAAGGCCTTCCAACTTCTTGGCAGCCTGCTCAGCAAGGTATTCAGCATAGGACTTGTGAGTGTCCTCTGGCTCGGCTTCAGCCTCTGGAGCGGCCGGATCCGGGACAGCGCCATCCTCCGGAATGGTGGTTTGTTCAGCATTCTCATTCCACGCCGGGTTCTGGGTACCGGCATCCCACCCACCCTCCTTCTGTTCTTCGGTGGCTATGGCTTCCCCAGCCTTCTCATCGGCCCATTCGCCTTGACCAGTGCTTTCACCCCAGCCATGGTCCACCTGCTTCGGATGATCACTGCACGTATTAGGACAGTAGACACGTGAATAGCGGCAGATACTTACGCAACGCCAGTGCGGCTGTGACGGTCTCCGCCACGACGAGGTCCTCGCTGACCACGGCCACCGCGCCGAACACCAGGGCCGCTGTCACGACCAGGGCGATTGCCATAGCCGTCTTCGCCAGCACCCTCAGTAGGTTGATCGCGATTGTAGTTTCTGCCGGTAGCTCTGTTGCGGAAGGCTTTTCAACGTGTCAGCAAGGTGTTTCACATCCAGATTTTCCACAAGTATGTACCAGTTTCGTTGTCATTGAAACCACCTGAGCGCTGACCACCGCGACCGCCTCGAGGAGCTACGCCGGCACGGTCAGCTGGGGGCGCAGGAGCCTCTTTTGGCGCGTCGCGTTTGCCGTGACGAGGAGCCGGCTTGTCGACGGTCTTGGTGGGTGGATCAGGCTCGCGGTCAGAGTCCTGGTCCGAGGTATTCCCTGCAATCCTCACGTCAATCGCAAGGCTGGAGATGAAGCGCTAATGGTGGTCCTACCCAACAGCTCGTAGAGGTTCTGTGCAGATTGCTGTCAGTGGCTGTGCGAGGATGGTTTGGAAAGGTTGAGCTTGGGAAAAAGCAGCTCCAGCTGATGCTCACCTTGCTCTTGACGTCCGCCATGACGTGAGCCTCTCGAGCGCCTTCCGTGAAGGCTTGCTTTTAATGAGGCTCCAATTCGAGGTGAAGAAAGTGAAACGCTCGACCGCGACAACGTCCACAACTACCAAGTCGTGAGACCTTGTCAAGTCGAGAAGGGTTGGGTCTGAACAGGTGATGAAAATCAATCAGAATCAGAATCGCTACGCAATCGTGACAATTCGCAGGACCTCGATTGTAATGTGCGCTAGCCACTTTCGGATTATGCTTGGCACTCTGCCACCCCAAAACTACTGGGAACGTAGATCTGAGCAAGCAACAGCAAGCTCGTGATCTGTTCCAGCAAAGAGCACGCGACAAGCTCGATAAGGGTGGTTTTTGGATCGCGTTATTTACAACGAAGCATACTGTATAAAAATGCTGTGGGTCATCGCGTCGGGTGCAGGCTCCAAGACAAGTACACGCATGCAGTTGAATACCATCCACCCCTCCCACTAATGCTGTGCAAGTTCGACAGTACGCCTTCGCTCAATGCCCATTTTCGCAATGCTCGTTATGCGTTTCAATCAATAATCACTGGACATGCGTGACGCTGGGTATCTTGTCCTCAAAATTCATCTTCTGGGATGCACAGGCGGGTATGTGTAGGGATTCGGAAAATGCATACTGGCAGTCAAACCGAACGGGTCTGCGTCCAGCATGGGGTCGTAGGGGTCGATGAAAGTGCCTCCGCCCCCGCCATCGCTAGCTGCACTAGTAGTCATCGGCGGGGACGCCTGCATGCCCATAGACATGCCGGCAGTCGACGCCGTAGGTGGAAGCCGGAAGTTAGGAATGAAGCTATCGGTGTCGACTTCGTCGCCGGCTCCATCGAGGTCATCTATCATATCGGCTTGCGCATCGTACTCCTGCTCTGTACTCACGGAATCAGTCTAGGACGAACAAAGCTCCACATGCGGAAAGGGAAAAGGGAACGGGTCAGCTTGCCGAGTTGAGTGTAATGCTTCTGGAATGAAGCTGGATAGTAGCTTTCTGGTTGCGTTCGCGGAGGGTAGGCTTGAGGCAGGTTGGATCCCGATAGGGATCGCACCTGCGACCTATGCTGCGGTGGGAACGAGGCGGGGTGCGAAGGTGGTATCGGTCGGACCTGCTGCTGCTGTGGAGGTTGCTGAGCTGCCATTTCCGTCGCAGGTGAGGTCATCCCACCTTGCAGAGCAAAACCCGGTGATTTTGCCGTGGAAGGAGAGGAATGTTGTGAAGGAGGGGTGGGCTGTGCTGTGGGTGAGCCTGCGAAATTCCGCGGTCCTCCAGCCTGGGCAGTAGGATTTACAGTCTGAATTGGAGGCGCCATTGAATTTCGGTGTCTCGATTGCTGCCGGCTGAGCATCGCCTTCTGCATAGGCGAAGCCTGACCCGTGATGGGGGGTGCGCGATGCGGTCGGAGTGTAGGGCTCCCTTTGAGCGCAAGTTCAGCTTGGACATCGATACCTGCCATGACAAGTAAGTAAAGGCCGACATGGCAGCACATGGGGAATGGCACGAACCTTTCTCAAGGAGAATGCGTTCGAGCAATGAATTCTTGTACCGGAGCATCAGGCACTCGTCTGCGGCCGCGCGATGACTCTGCTGGAGATTCTGGAGAGTCTCTTCATGATGCTGGATGGTAGTTTCGAGCTGCTTGATGTACTCGGTACGTCGCTCACGGAATGCGGCTTGCGCCTGGCGATTTCTCTGCTTCCGCTCTTCGGACGTTGCATAGATCTGCATGAATCAGTGAGTGGAATAATACAACGTAGACCTTGAGGGTCTTACCGGCTTCCTCCCACCCTTACGCTTCGGAGCAGGAGCAGGCTCCGCTGCTCTGCGCTCTTCGCTGCCCGGAGCGCCATCCTCTCCCTCTGGAGTCGAAACCGAGAAGGAGGAATACCGGTCAACACTTGACTCCCGCTTCGGTACCACAGCGTCGGATAGTGTGACGTCGGTGTTCGCGACAGAGCCCATGCCTGCTCCACGCGACCGGTCTAATGCAATGTGCCTGGCATAAGCGCCGATAAGGGTCGATTTGTCGACGGACGATCCGGGGAAACGCAACAATAGACGCGATTCCTGGGGTGAGCCGATATCGAACACGTAAAAGATAGATAGTTGACAGCAGTAAACAGAGATAAGAGATGTAAAGCAAAGGGCATGCCAAAGACGGCGCCAGAAGTGAGGTAATCGAATGAGCTAACAAATTTTCATGGGTGGTGGAAGGATCCGGGTGGTGGGGAGGCAGAAGCAGGGCTTAAGAAACCTCGGTGCACAGACTGCCACGGGTGAGGGTTCCTTTTCTCCTCCCTGGTCGTGCGTGGCGCCTTCTGAACCCCAGGTTCAGTGATCCGGATCTCCGCCTGCAGGACTTAGACAGACGATGCTGGACCTAAAATGCTGGAGCAGGCCGAAGCCGAGTTCGCTGCAGGAGCCAAACTGAGGAGCTTGCTTGAAACTGGAAGGGGAGAGGACCCGAGGGCACCAGCCGATCATTGCGCCATCAAAACTGAAGCCCGAGCGATCTCAATACGAAGAGAGGGAAACTACCCAGTTACTGGTCCGGCCTCTTGGTTTGGACGACAAGCATTGTGGCATTCCAGCTCAGGCGCATTTCCAACAGCAGGAAAAGTTTTCTCGAACCCCGAGTCACAAGTAGAAGACGCTATGGGGCAGCTACGACATTGGACAGAAACCGGCCCCACGCCACGTGGAGCAAAAATTTTCAAGCCGGGTCTGCAATGTGCGGGATCCAATAAGAGCACAACCCTGCCGCGATTTGTGCCCTCACTTGGAATAGAGCAATCACTAACATTTGCAAGAGGAAAGGTGAAACAAGGCTGATCCAACGTCAGGCGAGCGCCGACCTGCGTCAGATGAGCCTAATTCAACCAGCAGCAGCCACTAGTAGCTCACTTTGGGGGGGTGCTAGCCGAAGAGAGCCCTGCGTTTGGTTGCTCTTGGTCCCTGTAACATGGTTTCCCCGCCCTCTTGTGTCGACTTTCTCCGTGGACTCAACTCGACCTCATTTCAACCTCACTTTGCGCACATCCAACTCGAAACCATCACCTCCGGCCAGACCTGCTTAACCTCCGCAGTTGTGATTTGAAGGTTGCCGCAGATCACAACCCCTACATCCAACATCCTAGAAGATGTAAAGCAGATGCAGTAGCCCTTGTCCAGTTGAAGCTCGAGAGAGTTCAAGGTAGCATCCTTTTGGAGCTATGCGGTCGTTCACCGCCTGACCTCGGCTCAAACTTCCGCTCTTCGGCTTCCAATGGTCGCCGCAACAGCGGGAGCAGCTGATCTTGTGGAAACTGTACCACAATCTGCGCGGCTACTTCGAGCTCAAAAGCACGAACTTAAGTGGTGGTGAGGCGGATCAAGCGTACATTACCCGGACTTTACAACGCCTAACGGTCAAGATTGGCTTATTAGACAATAGGCTTTGGGAAGTCTTCTTAATGCTGGTTCATAGTGCTGTTGGCAAGCTAAAATCGACGCAGCATCCTTTGAGGCAGATGTAAGAGTCAATATACCGAGAGTGAAGTACGTCGCAGGTAGCAGAGCGTCCGAGATGCTCCCCATGCTGAGTCAACGAGGAGCTTCATGATATTCTCCCGATCTCTTGGTCATGTGAGCACTTGACATACAGTAAGACGTCTGCGGCGGATCTGAAAATGAGGCGAAATAGCGGTGTTCTTGAGTGCGCCAGCTGCTCCTGCTCTACTAGCTGTGGAAGGAACAATGTCGTCGCTGCTTGCTGGACATCACGGCAGGCACGATCACTATGGTTTCCTTTACTCGATCCTCTGGGGACGTGCTCTCTGTTTCCCCAGTCAAGATGACCCTGCTCACGAAATGACATTTCTTTCTTTGAGGTCGAAAACAATGCTTGACGGAAAATAGGAAGCCTCTTACCGTATGGATATCAGCAATTAGATTACCATGGAGCACTGGACAGCGAAAGGTGTGTTGAAGACAGCCAGAACGCCGCACTCTCATCAAGCCAGACTGACGAAGAGGGCCAGACTCCTTGGAACGACTTCACCTGCCCAAGCGAATGTCCACGGACGATGGCAATTCTACCCGTTTCCCATTGCCCTCAAGTGAAGCTTTCGTCCGCCCTATCTCTGCTTCAGCACGACACCGAGTCCATCGACTTTCAGACATACGAGAAGTCTCTGGATCGTCAAGAACTGCTACGCTCGGGACTCCCACACAAGTATGGGGCGATGGTAGCAGAGACAGACCGCAAACTCCCCCAGCCCAGGCCGACTCTCTCTCGCATACGACATCGTCCGAGTATCTTACCATTTCAGCATTTCGTGGCGGTCCGAGAAATGCTCTCTCAGGCTTAGGTAGTCGAGCGGCAAGTGCAATCAGCTTACCTCATCGGGCTGTCCCCGAAAGACGTTCTTCTGCGAACATGTTCTCACGCAGCCTTGGAGAAGCAGGTCAAATTTCCATGCGTGATATGGCCACATGGAGGATACCGGAACTGGACGGCATCAGCACAGTAATTCCGAACAGAGGACGAGCTGAGTCCCCTGTCCGTGGGTCAATAGCCCGCGCAGCTCAATCATCAGAGATCCTCCGTCCCTCCCTCGCACGTACCTTTATTCGCACCTCGCCTCCTCATGAAGTCTTGGACAACGGCAGCAGTCGACATCCTCGGGTTGAGCTATCAATCAGTCTGCCCTCTCCACTATGTGTAGGAGGAGGTGCCGTGGAGGGACAATTGACCATTCAGGTTGATGGCGGAGTTGCACGGAAACCGAAGACTAAGCCAATGTATATCACGAGGGCTTGTGTGGATGTCATCGGCGTGGAAGAGATATCTGACGGTCGTCGTTGGGTTTTCCTGTCCCTCGCTACGGAATTGTTCGACAAGGAAAATCCACCTCCACCTTCGTTAGTCACCTCTCAGCATCCAGAGCCTGGCCCTGATTTGTGGTGGGAGATGAAACCAGCGACGTCAGTCATCCCGTTCTGCGTCAATCTACCTCTGAAACTAGGTCCACCTCCTTATTCCTCAAAGCAAGCTTCGATCCGATATCTCCTCTGCCCTTCAATCGTGGTCAAAACCGGAGATAAGCGAATTGTCATTAGACAGACGTGGAAAGTACAAATGCTTACGGTGCATGACCCAGAAAAGGCACTGGCAAGCCTCCCAAGTCCTCTTCTGGCCACAGATACACTGTATCTGGCACGGGAGCCAGATGTCCAGACAGTCAAGCTGACTGCGGGCCTGCATCGCCAAACGTGGGTCAATGGCGGCATGATTTTCATTGATGTCCACGTCGCCAACACTACGGCAAAGGCAGTCAAGAAAATCGAGGTTCAGCTGGAGAAGTCGACGCTATGGTACATTCACGCCCCTGCAGGAACTGCAGAGAAAAGCGCGAACTACCTCCGCCTTCCTAAGCGAACAGACACCGACGTCGTCAGTGGAACAACTTTGAAGAGGTCGCCTGCTTGGCGTGGCGTGCCAGCGCATTCCTCAGATGTCCGGACTATCGAGCTTGAAGCTCCACGCGGACATGTCACGATCAGCACTGGGCGCTTCTTTGAGGTCAGATACTTCGTCAACGTCGTCCTGACGCTCAAGATGTTCAAGACGGTTGCGGTGCAACTACCTGTTACAATCATACCCATCAATTCTTTGGATATCCCACCCAACTCTCTTGCGCAGGTCGCTGCTTCTATCGAAGCTAAGAGAGCCAAAACGGTACCGGTGCCACCTAGTGGGCCCAGTCACGCTACTTTTTATCAAGGTCAAGCTTTCGAGATCCCTGTGCGGCGGTCCATTGAGCGTGCAAGACAGGAGGCGTCACTCCCGTCGGTTGATCTTCGCAATCTCACGAACGATGTTGACAAGTCTCCTCGCCGGTCGCATCATGTTCATCGACATTGCCGAGATGGGCTGCTTGATTCGACAACAGATGAAAACATGGCGCCAGGGCGTCATAGCAGGGCATTGTCCTCTCACCATCACCTCTCCAGACATGCAAGCTGTTATCACTGCCATATTGCGCCAGAGAACAATACCCCTGCACAGCGACAAGGCCTGCGGCTGCCCAGGCTCCAAGTTTCGACCTCCGGTCTCGGCTTCTCCGAGTCCGATTTCGAGATTCCTCCTGATTCCCCTCCTCGCAAGGTCATGCTAAGCGAGGAGGAGCGCAACATGATCAACCGCCAAAGGGAGCTCCAGAACCGGCAGCAACTGGTTCAACGGAAGCAGAAGAGGCCAAGCGGAGAGATCAAGCGAGGAGACGGACGGCGGATGTCCAAAGATCTTCCTGGCTACAACAACGTGGTCGCGAATCCTAATGTTGGTCCCAAACTGTCCGATGTCGGAAATTTTAGTGCGGCAGCTTTAGGATGCCGAAGTACAAGCACGAAGCTGAAGGATCCGTGGGTTCCGCCCAATGGGTCCGCAGTCATGAGATCAAGATCGAAGACAAGCCCAGAGGGACCGAGATATCGACCAAGCATCAGCAAGCCGCGGCGGAGGTCGAGCCCGGACAGACATGTGCGCGCGCGTGGATCGGTCGATGCTGATGGCCCGGCGTATGCTCCACCTCCACGCAGAATCAGCAAGGACGTGAGTCGCAGAGGAAGTCTGGATCAGCTCTTCTGAGAGGAGAGAATGGAAGAACGGTATGAGCATAAGCATAATATGTCGCCGGTCAGCATAGTAATGCATTGTGGGGCCAATCGGGTCACAAAGTTAGACTCTGGATATCACGGTAGAGAGGCAGCTCGCTCAACCTGTACATGCACCTTCATAGAACTAGTATATCAAGTACTGTATTAAGCATATCGGCTTGACGAGTCGGTCCAGCCGGCTACTCGATGACTGGCGGCCACTAAGACCGAGGTTCAACTTCGGATCAGTGGCAGCCTCGTTTACTTCTCCATCTTCTTCCCCGACTTATCTACGTTTAAGGTCAGGTCATGATATAGCCCCGAATACCTCACAGTCAAGTTATAGGTTAGATATCTGAGGTATCGTCCCTTTGATACCATTCAATTTCGAAGCCTCGCTCTACGTGTTGCAGCCTGAGGGCCATAAACGTCATTCAGCGACACGATATCGTGACCACAGTCGCAAGGGAAAGGGCATACTAGCCGAGAGAATCTGAATGAGCATCGGCCACGAACACTTGCTTGACTCAAGCTCGCGCTCTACGGGGTTCTGATCTCACTGGACGAGGCCTAGGAGGAGGACTCAGGAGGACAAGGACAAGAGTAGGACTTGTCTCGGCCCACCGATCGTGCCTCGCTCAAGACTCCGATGGCGGAGATCAAGGACTTCGACACGCTATTCCGGCTTGACGGGAAGATCGCCGTCGTCACAGGAGGTGCGTGCGTGTGTAACTGAATTTCTATCGCGCGAAAGGGTGCTCGTGCTGGCGTCATAGTCAAAGTCACAATGTCCCTGGCGAGCCGCCTCAGGTGGTCCCCGATGAATGGGGGTTGGTTCGCGGGCTGATCTGGCTGACCTGGCTGACCTGGCTGGCTGACCTTGGTGACTTCTGTCGACTTGTTGCCCTCAGCCTCAATTCCTACCAAGTTATTCAACCGTGCTTCCCACTGACGCTCTGACATCAACCACAGGCTCCCGCGGCATCGGGCTCTACTGCGCGACGGCCTTCCTACGGGCCGGCTGCACCAAGGTCATCATCACGGCGCGGGACGCCAAGAATCTGGAAGCGGCCGCGCAGAAGCTCAACGCTCTCCCCGGCATCAAAGGCGTGGCCGTGTCGATCCCCGCGAATGTCGGGCATACGGACCAGATCGAACGGTTCGTCAGGGACGTCGAGGCCGAAGTTGCAAAAGATGCGGGTAAAGGGAAACCCAGGGGCGTGGATATCCTGGTCGCGAACGCGGCGGCCAGTTGGGGCGGGCCGTTTGAGGAGTTTGAGGACTGGAAGAGTGTCAAGACGCTGGATTTGAATGTTAGGGGGGTGTTTAATCTGTGTCGATTGTGAGTTGGCCCTTTTCCTCTCCCTTTCGTGCTGTGTTGCGCGGTGCTGTGTAGTGTTGTCGAGGCGCGTTCTTTCTTTCTCGTCGCTCCTGGTGTTTGCTGTGCGTCGAGAACACGTGTGCGATTTCCTGGGTTTGGGCTTGGGCTGCCTGGATGGGGAAATCACTATGCACACGTACATGAAGTGTGTAATGACATAGACGCAAATGACTCGCACTAACGTGTCGACTGGCAGCATGGTCCCCCTCCTCTCCCGGTCCGCCACGCCCGATGACCCCTCCAGGATCCTCATCACCTCGTCGGTTGGCGGGATCATCGTGCCCCACGTGGGCGCCCGCGGGGCGATCATGTACAGCGTGTCCAAGGCCGCCGCGCACCATCTGGGCCGGAACCTCGCGCTGGAGCTGGCGCCCAAGAACATCACGACCAACATCGTGGCGCCCGGCTTTTTCCCCTCACGACTTGCGAACCCGCAGATCGATTACCTCGGCGGCGTGGACAAAGTGGGCAAGCAGAACCCGCTGGGCAGGCTGGGGAGGCCCGAGGACATCGCGGGCGTGGTGCTGTACCTGTGTAGTCGCGCGGGGAGCTATATTAATGGCGAGGATATCAGTATCGATGGCGGTGCGAGGCTGAGGAGCGGGACACATCCTGGGAGTATGGATGAGAGAGGAGAGGAGGCTGCTTCTGCTGCGAGGGACAATAAGTTGTGACAGCAACCAAGTGGATGGGTAAATTATCGTGATTCCTTGCAGTATTCGCTTGCTTGCCTGCCTGGGTGAAGTCACTTTTGGGCGAACCGGCTGGTGTAGAGATGAGACTGTCTCGAACTGTATAGAGAAAGAGAGCAATGAGCCTAGGCCAGCTGCTCGTAGTCCCTGCGTCCCGGCCGGCCAATTCAGGCACGGACACAACTCCTCGTCCAGAAGCCAGTACAATGCTTATGCAGCAGTCCTGATACTGCTCGTCTCGAGGCGAAAGGGCGGGCATTGCCGCCTCGACTTCCAACCCCATCACCGAGGTCCATCCTGCCAGAACCCAGCCGGCTCCTTGACCAGGACCAAACTCGCTCCAACGCCCTCGCTATCAAGCGGCGCCTCGTCCACCTCATCCTCGCCCTTGGCCTCCGCGAAGATGCGTACTTCCCTAATCCCCACGCCCCGCTCCCTTACCCACGCCTCGTCATCCTGGTCCCTAGGCGCCCGAACCTCAACACCCACCCTGCCCCTGAGAGCCTTCATCGCCGGCTCGTCCGCGTTGGGTGTGCTCAGCAGGAAACTCACACTCGTCGTCGGCGAGTACCGATACCCGCCATGCACGTTGGCCTCGACGCCCAGCACAGACCCATACAAGCGAATGTAACTGTCGATTTTCTCCTCCGGCACGACCACCTCGACGGAGACAATCCCCCTCGCGCCACAGGGGTGCGTCTCGGAGATGTGCTTCTCGGCATAAGGCACGCGCAACGCCCGCTCGGTAACGTCGTGGCAGAAGAACGGTGTGTCCAGGCGTCCTGTGGGGAAGAACTTGTCGAGCGGCACGGGCAGGTTGGGCGCGGCGTCACTGTCGCTGGCAAGTACCGGCTTGGTGACGTGCCATTGGACGTGTTGGCCGTCTTTGCGTTTCCGCCCGCCAGCGAGGGGGAGCTTGTATTTGACGCCCAGTCCGCCGTCTCCACTGCCGCCGTCGGCTTCTAATCGTGCAGTGACTTCGTCGAACGTGTCGTGTACGGAAGTGGGTGTTGTGAGCGCAAAATCAATGAGTCCCGGCGGTTTGTTGGCCCAGTCGAAGAATTCTTTGGGTTCGCTGATCCAGTTGATCAGTTCGATGTATGTCCCGTCGGGAAAGACGATGAGCTTGTTGCGCGAAGAGCCGCCTGCAAACGTTCGTTAGGTTTTCGGTCTAGTTGAGGGAGACAGACCGCAGAGGGAGAGCATAGCGAACGAGGAATGGAAGGGGACAAAACCATGATATCCGCCATCCCTGTACAGTAGCATCGGGCTCAGAGAAGGGATGCACAGTAGAGCTGAAAGAATGGAGCACGACGCTCACGCCCACACTCACCGGCATGCGTCCCGCCCTCGATGATGGTGAAATTCTTGCTCAACCACTCCGGCGGGTTTTCAAAGTCCGCAGTATCGAGCAGGAGAATGACATGGTCGAAGCTGTACGACGAGATGGAGAGACCCGCCATTTTGGTACGACACGGCTTGTTGTGATGTGATTTGAGGGACCCTGCTACACTGCTACACTGCTGCACTGTTAAGCATGCTCACTTGAGTCAAGGCCACACGGCAACCGATAGGGAAGACATGCGAGATGAGATGCGTTTCTCAGCCGCAGAGGGAATGGAACACGAGGCTCGAATACGAGGCACGACAAACGCGGCAAACTCCGCGTGGATTGGATGTGTTGGGAGTCGTTGAACCAAGGCACTGGCGGCAACAATGGTAGGTATACGGTAGCTGGAAAGGGGATGAATTAAGACTCTAGAGCACAGCATGGGATATACCGTACCGTGAAATCTGTCTCTTCGCTCGCAACCAGGCGAGGGTTTGCCTGTTTCGCCTCAATAGGCGTTATTCACATCTCCTCGTCTGAAGCCTTCTTGCTGCTACAGAAAAGCAGAGCGTAGTAAGATCCCTTGCCAGCCACGCCTCCTCACAGCTTTGCTGCTCACTGCCTGCTTCCAGGACCGATGAGGCTCCCAATCTCCGCATCTGTACAGCAGTAGATGTCAAACGCCATCATTTCATCGTCCAAACCAGAGACATTAGGCTGCGGTGTCGACTCCCTCTTTCCATTCCACTGCTCTGAACTCGGCCTTTGCCCTTCGCCCCATAAACACCCAGAGAGTGGTCGTATGGTACAATGCGGTAGGGAGGGCGTTCGTACTCCATCAACACCGTCGCCGAAAGTGAAGAAACGTGGTCGCATATTGTCACAGCTTTCTATTCATATCCCTACTCCTTGGTCGTCACTGACTGTTGGTGACTCCGCAGCTTCGTATCAGCTCTCGTCGTCGGCGCCTCGTCAGGTTTATTCGTTACGTTGGACAAAGTGATGGCGATCTTCCGTGGCTTCCGTCCTTCAACATGGTTCTCTGTGTCGACGTCGTTCGTCGAAACGCTGTTGGCGTTCTCGCCAGTAGCCGTCTGTTTAGACCGCAAGAAACCCTTCTTGCGCCGTATTGACCCTTGCGCCGCCAGACTGGAAGCACTGGACGTGGAATTCCGTCGTTTCGGGCCACTGGAGAGCTTGCTCAATTCGTCTTCGTCGTCGTCCTCTTGCCTCCTACGCTTCTCGGTCACTCTTTCCGGAGGATGCTGTAATTCTGCCTCGGCAGCGGACTTGATCTCTGGGGATGGCTGTAGCTTCTTCTCGGATGCCGTCTTTGCTTCCGGCGACGAAACGTCCTTGTTGCTCTCGGGAGTGAGCGGCGTTGTAGGGGTGGCGTCGGCTTTACTTCCCATTGACTCGTCCTCGTCGTCGTCAGGATAATCGACAAGGGGCTTTCCGATCGGGCTAGCGCCGCCGTTCATCATTTCGGACTTCATCCTTCTACGATGCCACTGCATCCGCTCTGAGACGTCTTCGATGTTTTCGCGATCGGTATCCTCTTCGCCTTCCTCCTCGTCGTCGTCCGAGGTGTTGAAATAGTCCTCCGCGCTGACGTCCATTTCTGGCAAGCCTTGCCACCGCCCATTGATGTGCGTTCGATTCATTGGCGGCGTCGCATCGTCTTGGCTGAACAACGTGTGTTCTGGCTCAGGGTGGTCATTTGTCAGCTGTTCATACCTCATCAGCAGGTTCTCGAAAGTGTCAACGTAATTGATGTCTTGGAGCTTCTGACGGTAGTTGTCTCCGAGATGAATGATGATCGGTTTTATCGCCTCCTTGCGGATAAATTCGAACATCTCCAGGCACGCGGAATTGAGAAGGTTATCCCGGGGCATGGTGTCAATGACAATATCCAGGATAGCATCGAATGCATCACTTTTGATGACTTGTGCAGCATAAAACGGATCCTGTAATGAGACTGCCGTTCGAAAGAACTTCAATGCTGTCAATTTGAGTGGCTTTTGCGGTACCTGCAACAGCTGTGCCACTCTGGGTGCCAGATTCTCCGACAGAACAAATGGTCGGCTTCGTATCGAGTGTTGCCGGACGAAGAAGGACAGTATCTCGACGAGGTACGAAAACAACGACACTTCTTGGTAACTGAAATTCTGCATCGATTCTCGAGACTCGAGGGATTTTAGCGGCTGGAACAGCTTGCGGCACGATCGGTCAAAGTTGTCCTGAGCAAATTGCTCGTTGGCTTGCTGGGTCGGCGTCATCTGGGGCCGTGAGAGTTTGGTCATAAATTCCGAGTTTTGTCGAGATCCCATCGGGTCGGTCGAGGGCGGTTGCGGATCGAGTAAGATCTTGATGGCATCTGCCAGCTGGTTCTTCACACCCAGGTCGGTTTCGGCGTGCAACAATTCGATAAGGGTGTCCGTCAAGGGAACCTTCCTCTCCGAAACAGCCTTGAGCATGTAACTCCTCATCATGTTCGGGTCGTGATCGAGAAGCGCCACAAGAATATCAATGCCCGTCGTCCTCATTGACGGCTCCGGGTGCTTGACCGCAAATGTGATCACAGCGAACAGGCCGTGGGCAATGAAATTGTTCAGGAGATTCGCTCTCGACTGCATCTGCAGGGTCTTCGCGATGGCAGCACATTGCTGCAAGAAATGCACTGCCTGTTCCTTCCGCTTGACGTCGGTGTTGTCCTGATTAAATATGGCAAACAGTTCTTTCAGGAAGGCAGTGTTGCCTTGCAAGTGTTGCACAATGTCGACTTGGTTAAAGAAGATGAGGGAGTTGAGAACACCGAAGGTGGGATCGTCCAAAATGCGCGCCAGCACGACATCCTTCAAGTATTGTAATCGCCATGTCTGACGGATCTTTTGCTTGATGTTTTGGTCCTTGATTTCCACCACCTCCTTGTACCTCGATTCGTCCGCAAGGTATTGACGGTGGTTTGCCTTGTGCGTGGGGAAGTCTGGATCATATTCGAGCGCGCCGACCACGCCAAGGATTATATCGTCCGTCACCAAGTGCTCGATGATGGTGTTATCGTTCATCAGAATTAAGGCCTTCATTATATTGCATAAGCGATGTAAGTCCGGTAGACTTTCGAGGTCCTCTGCCATTTCGACGAGCGGTATTAGTTTGAGCAGGTACTCTTCTCGAATCAGGAATTTTGCCAGAGCCTCCCGTCCACCTTGAGTAATGCTCGCATGCCGAATCGACTGTTCGATTTCGTCAAGGTTGCTCAGCTCGGGAGGATTGAGGGCGAACGAGGTCGTGATATTATCAAGCGCATCGTCCGACAGCCCGTCATCTGCAGATTGATCAGCATACCGCGTGGATGGCTGGGCGCATTCAGTGCGTACCCGGAAGAGCGAGCAACTGCTGCTGTACTTGGTGAACGAATTCCCTAAAGCGATATCAGCACGTTGCGCAATGAAAGCCGTCGTCCTTCATACCATATCACGGCGCACCCTTCAGCCTCTTGGAAGCTGAGAGCCATATCCATACCATTGGTCTCGGTCCAGACGATGAGTGTATCTATTACGCGTTAACCGCCACAACATTCTTGATGTGCGCGCTCGTGTTGCGGACCTTGCTGCTTCTGGTACCCGTCATCTTTCACTATCCGTGTTTCAAGGAGCATGCGATCGGGCTGATCTTCGGACTCGACGTAGATGCGCGGTTCATCCTATCCAGCCTACGGTCAGCGGGTGACTTCGCCAACAAGACCACTGCTAGAGCGCAACTTCTTCAACGTACATTAATGACCTGGCCCGTGCAAAATCCGGTGCCTCTGTCGAACCAGTCATTGTCGCGTAGCTCATAGACTTTTACTCGTTTCTTGTCGTTGGCAAGCGGGCCTTGCATTGCCATGACGAGAAGAGGGAGGGCAACGATCGGACATCAGCAGCCAGGCGACACGAGACGAACTGCTAGGTTGGTCTGGGTGGGTGGCGACTTTCACGAATACGTCGAGCGAGGGTCGCTGGTGAGGTGGTGTTACAGAACAGGTGGCGCGGGGTGGATCTGAGATCAAGACCAGGTCGACGGCCGATAGGCGAGCGCAATGCTGCAGGCAGGCGGATCGAGTAATAGGAGCAGGGCGTCTATTGTATCGCAGGGAACAGGGGTGAGGTTGAAGACAGTGAGATGGAAATTGTGGAATGACGTGCACGCAAGTAGAGCGCAGTCCCAAGTGCAGGTGGTGTTGACCTGTCGCGAGAATTGGGGGATGGAGTTTCGAGAGCGCAATGAGCAATGAGCAATGAGCGAAAAGCCTGGGCCCGTGCAGGGCTTGATCCAACGCTTGGACACTGTGCAGCGACTGTTTCCGAGACTGACGCCTGCACGCTGCTCGCCGGGGGGAAGGGTCTTTACTTAGCTAGCGTGGGTGCTAACTAGGTCAGACGCAGAACGACAGCCAATGTAACCTGATGGTGGCCTCGTTCTGCTCTGGGCGTTTGATTATTTCAGAATGGCAACCTCGATGTCTGTACTCCGTATCGGTGATGCTCAAGTGTGGGAGGCAGGAAGCGGGAGAGGCGTGGATTGCATGCAGACGGCGGAATGCCAGGAACCCGAAGTCGCAGGCATCGTCCCCCCAAATTTGGGAACGCTTGCATCTTCGGCCTCGGTAACGGTGACATCATCTGGCAGCGACAGGCGACACTCCCACCTCTCCCACACGTCACACCAGCACCGCGACCTGACACGCCTGACACGCCTCCACGCCCATATTTTGGTTTGATACCCCTACTGTGTGATGGCAGGGGATTGTCATTTGAGGCTCTGCCGTCTATGCCTAGTATATCGCCAATGCTCTCTCCCACCATTTCTCGCCCTTCCACAGGCCCATCAGCCGCGAGCCCTCCTGATACCATGTCCACCATCCTTCGTCCTTCCCACCCGGACCAAAACCTAGTCCACGCAGAGGGCTGATGGGCACAGGTTCGAATAACCAGATCCCACAATGCGCGAAGTCGTCGGCCAAAAGCGGGCCGGTGAAGTAAAGCCAAGTCAGAACAAAGAGCAGGTTGATAGTCTGGCGAACAGCTAATGGCGTCTTCCTGGTCCAGGAGAGGCGTGTGTTCCCCACCGTGACCACGGACGTCTGTAGAAAGATGCCCAGCGCCTGCAAGAGAAAGAACAACAACGGTCCCGACAAAGGGTGAGATTGTTGGAGAGAGAATGTAGTGTAGCTCCCGAGCGCGTGGATTGTGCCTGACAAGCCGAATGCGATCAAGAGCTGCATCATTCTCGCCACATTGCCGCGTGGATCCAGGCGAAGCTTCTTGACCAACACCCTCGAAGGCTCCGAGATGCCAAAACGAAACATTTGGTGCCAGAATTTACCCCAGAACCCTGCTAGACCCGAGTACATCACCGATGTCGTAAGCGGATACCACATAGGGGGATATAGGCCAGGCTCAAGCAAGGGCGCTTTGGTGAGCTTTGATGTGTCAATCAGGCTCGGGAGGATGGTGCCAAAGAACAACGGACTCAGGCTGAAAATAAGTGATAGTGCCGCGATGACACCTGCCATGGACAGAGAAAGTCGTACAAGGCGTGTTGCAATAGGGAGAGTCTCGTTGAGGTGGCCAAGCCAGTGCCACGGCGTAGGACTCTCTAGTGGCGCCAACCCAAGGAAGTAGGGATCTGTGATGAACATCGTCTTTAATAGATCCAGAAGTAAGTAATTGGTCATGAAGTCCTGTACAGCCCTTCTCTGAAGAGATCGTAAGTTTTGGGCAGAAATCGATCTCGGCTTGGGCTCCTCATCAGTTCTGCTCTGGCGCACTTCTCCCTCTCGATCAGGCTGTATTGGTGCATCGATAGACTTGACGGTCGAAATCCGGTGTTTCCAACCCACACCTCGAAAGCTCGTCATGAGGTCCACTGTCCAGTCGGTGAGGTGAAGCAAGCCATCACCATAAGGGAAGCCTTGCCATACCAGCCTGTACGGTCGGGTAGCTGGCTGCTCGAGGATATCAGAAGATCTCTGCTTGGAATTGGTTGGGGCGTCGACGCTTGCAACCTTTTGTCTCAGAACGCCGACCGACTTCCCGACGTCGGAAGAAATAGAATGCGACGCTGATCTGTTCGGTTGATGATCGCCAGGTCCCGACCTCACAACTCGTGTCTCAAGCCTCTTGAAATCATGCTCCAGGTCATTGCAAACCAGGACAGCGCCTGACATGATGATACCCCAGGCACTAGATAACCCGATTCCATATCCGCCAGCAAACCAGAGTGTACGCCTGCGAGACACCACATAGGCGCCATGGAGGAGCACCAGAATGAATGCAATGTAGCGAGCAGTTCTGGCTATGCTCAAAGGAAGACGTGGAGTGATTGCAACGGCAAGCAACAGGTACAGTGCCGGTAGCGTGTCCCACGGATAGAGGAAAGGAGTGTACTCGCCGAGCCGGATAGAGGCATCATATTGATGCTGTCGGTTTAATAGTGTCCGACGGTACAAAGAGAAATCCTCATGAGCCATACCTGTCTAGTGAGGGTTATCTGATTGAACAGAGCAGATACGAATAAAAACGAATGTGGCACAAGAGTCAATTCACGCGACAAAGTCATGACGTCTCGACAGCGAGATCAGGTAGCGCAACACTGAAAGAGACAATGGAATCACTTTGACCGACCCACCGTCTGAGCATGTTGCTTCGAAGATTTCCAATGAAATGGATCATTGAGGAGGTCGTGTAGCGACTCATGTTGGTGAGGTTCGTTGAGTGGTGGTGAAATGCGTCTCGGAGAATCCAGTGCCTCCCAGTTTGAAGTGATTTACATCTCAAGCGTGTCCTGAAATGAGCCGCCTTCCACACGTTTCGAGCGCAGTGAGATGACATGGTTCTAGTACGAACACTAAGTGCTGTCATCTGAGCTGGAACATTTCTCTCGTCCTCTTTTACGTTTCCATGCTGCGCCATGAGTGTCTCTTCGGTCAAAGGCCTACCGCCTTCATGCTACTATCTTCCCAGCTTCATTACCCAAACCGAGGAGCAGCGCCTTACCAATGAAATCCTCAAGGTTCCAGAATCAAGATGGACTGTTCTAACCCACCGACGTCTGCTTTCTCTTCCATCGACCCTGACGGGACCTGCCCATGATACTCTCCTTGCTGCGCCCTTACCGGCTTACCTCGAATCGATTGTTGCACGTCTGAAAGAGGAGAAATACTTCGAGTTCACACCACACAAGGCTCCCAACCACGTCTTAATCAACGAGTACAAGCCAGGAGAGGGAATAATGCCTCACGAAGATGGTCCTGCATATAGCCCCGTCACTGCTACAGTAAGCTTGGGCAGCCATACCGTGCTCGAGATATACAAAAAGAACGAGCAGGGTGAACGGGAGGCGAATCCAACGTGGCGCATTCTACAGGAACCTCGAAGCCTGCTTGTCACGACTGGTGACATGTACGTCAGCACCCTCCACGGCATCTCGAGGATTCATATTGACACAGAGCTGAGCCATGAAAGCATCGTCAACTGGGATCTTGTCGAGGATAAGCCATTGTACCAGACTGGACAAGCTCAGCGCCAGACGCGCATCAGTCTCACCCTAAGAGATGTGACCAAGGTCGCCAAACTGGGTGGTGCTTTGAAGTTTATGAACAAGAGCAGGTGAGACATGCGCCTTACTTCTGCTCCTTTTTCAAGATCGACCCCGGCGCTGCTGGCATCATGGCACCTTGGGCAGGCTTGTTCTTGCTCTTGAAGTCGTCGACCATCTCTGCCATCGTTACCCATTCCACACCCTCGTGTTTGTTAATGTGCTCGATCAGTCGTTCGTGCATGAGGAGGACATGTGGTCTGCCCGAGACATCCGGATGTATAGTCATTGGGAAAATGAACTCTGGGACACGCAGAGTCAGAAGCGAGACTACGGGACCAAGGCAAGCTGTGACCTACCATCATACTCCCTGTAAAAATAGTCGAAATGGTCCTATGCACGGGTCAAAACGACTGCATCGGCGCTGGCAGGTTGAGCCATTACTCACCCGCCACAGGTCCTCGACGTCCCTGGAGTTCACCCAACCATGGCTGTTTGGTACCGCTTTCATGAACATCATCGGCGGCAGATCGTCAAGATACCAATTTGCCGGAATCTCGACAAGTCCGGTCTCTTGGCCCTTCTTGAAAGGTTTCATCCAGTGGGCGGCTTTCTTGCCATAGTCAATCTTCGTCCAGTCATCCCCAGTCCGGAGATAGTACGCCTGACAATCGTGGTGGTTCATGCTATGGTCGTACTCGATTCCGTATTCGAGTAGCAACTCCGTTGCCTCCTTGGACACCTCCCACCACGGGGCCACGGTGCCCCGAGGGGTTTTGCCATGGCAGAAATCAGTCAGCATGCGGTACGTATAGTCGAGGATATCTCTCTGCTGCTCGAGCGTCATATCAACGGGATTCTCATGGCTGTATCCATGGAGGCCGATTTCGTGGCCAGCATCACGGATCATGGCACATTCTTCAGGAAAGGTCCTGTTGGCAACCGAATCTGTCAGGTGTGCGTCGTGCAACTACCCATCACACGCAGGGCTTACTCCAGGCTGTGGCCAGGGATGAACCACGAGGCTTTGATCTTGTATTTCTCGAATAGCTTCAACAGTCTCCTGACGCCCTGGGTACCAGCGAAGTAACCTGTTCCCACAAAAGCATTTAGCAGTCAGTCAAGCCGGACAACACCACAACATGTTCCGCAGCCGCAAGCGGCATGGAATCTGATATTGCGAGGAAAACAAAGCCGTACCTCTCGAGATGTCGCTCGTAGAGTCCTCGCCCTTGTATGAGCCAAGCCATCCCGCAATTGCGTCTATGTCAACGCCATATGAGACCAGAACTCTTTTCTTCGGCTTTGACGTGCTGTCAGACATATTGCAACTCTATCAATGGCTTGAGCTATACGACACAACTCGCGAGTGTCTGGATGCGCAAATCGATTTCTGCACACTGCAATGGCAGAGGAGATCACATCAAATGCAACAACTGGATCATGATGTATGGTTGGAGATGTCCGCCTGGTTGTGATGACGTCCGGGGATATGTTGTCGACCCCAGATGAGCAGTCTATCTCCTGCCTGACCCGGTCCTTCTGATGCTCGTGGGGAATATGCGATCCACATAGAGTTACAAGGTACGAGTACGGGGCGCCTTATGTTCGTACGCAATGGCAGACATACTCCAACCACTTAGCCAACCGTGGTACTGTAGATCTGTCATTCAACTGCCATGTCTCGTAAGTCTTAGAATTGAGAAATCTCTTCCTGCCCTGATCCGATTATGTACTCCCCGTACAAGCAAGCGTGCAATGTAGATTCCAGTGCAATCCAAACAACCTATAGTGTTGGCCGCCTCACCTTGTTTTGGATAGATCCTCGACGATGTCTACTTCACATGTAAACATGGTTTGTGCTCGCTGTAGCGAGACAAGGCAGCGAATTCATAGTATCAACAACCCCAAACAATGTGAGGCTGCCAACAACCAGAGTGAGCGCTTGGTTCGAGTTGCATGGAGTTAAGATCCAAATATCGCATCCTCAAAGAGGGTCTTTTCCATCTCGGCGTAACGGAGGCTCACCGGCCTGGCGCAATCACACTGCTCACTCCGTAGTATGTAGGGAAGCCCGTCCAGCGCCTGCAGGCAACCGGTAGAGTCGGTGCAGGCAGAGACACAGCACCAAGAATACGAACGACCGTCACGTAAAGACTTGCGTGAAATATACCTAGGTACCTGGAGGCTTACAGTGTAGGTGAGTCCACCAGTCCAAAGCTTAGTCATCGGGCTCGGATCGGTCTCCGCAAGCGAAAGCGGTCGCTCCAGCCAAACTCAACGTCGTCGATATTCAATTCCTTATGTTCTCTCTCTTTCCTCGCTTTTTCCTTCAAGAAGAAGATGCAGGAGCAAAAATGTGAACTTGCATGCCTCTGGAAATGCCCGACATCGAGGAATGCCCCTTCACCATGCCTTTGCGCGCTTTCATATCCGGCTCATGTGTCAACCCCTTACCATGCCGGCAAACCACTGGGGCCGCGCTCTGATTGTGCTCAGCATGAGCTTTGGATTCGAACAATACGTCTGGTTTGTCGCGATGCGTTCAATCTTCCTCCAAGCATGTCGGCAATCAACGCACCCAGATACGTGATTCGAGGGTACCTCCTTGGTGTCTCAGTGCACCAGTACCTTTGCAGCTCCGGGAGCAGCGCAAACACAGACATCTTCACCCTCTAGGGATCGCCCAGATATCAAATTATCCTGAAGCCGACATCGATGTTGAAGCTTCCGCCGCGTATCTCGCAACAGCATCTTGCCGCTGTTCCTGTTCCTCCTTGATCGAGCCCCCAAAATGGCCCTGCTGGATTGATTTGACTGTCCTAACGGCGCCATCTGCCTGCTGAGACTCTTTGACCTGTGAAGGATGTTTCTTACCTCGCTCTGCAGGCTGAACCTCGACCCTTACCCTCGCATCGAGCACTTCAATTTGCCTTCGCTCGCAACGTCGCCAGGCCTGAGCCTTCTTTCACTCTCCTGGTCTGAACGACGCGTCCTCAATCTCGGCGTTGACAACTCATCATCTTGTCGCCGGCGATAGCAGAACAGCCTGTCCGGTGTTTAAAGGCGCTTGGAAGTGTCCTGAGCTTTCGGTCCGCTTGTTATGAGCCTGGCTGAGGACGAGCTACAATTCCTGTCTCGTCATCCAAAAGGATGAAGTCAAGCACAAGCCCCTTGTATCCGATCCGCCAAGGGGATTGATCGGCACATATGCAGGAAATATCCGGAAGACAGAACCTACGTGTGTCACAGGACGTGCACCTCGTTACCGAGGGCCATTCCCATATACTGAAGACTGCATATCTAGTTGCCGATCGCGAGACAAGTGCTTTTGCAATATTGCTCATCAACGCCTCTGGCTCTGGTGTTCCACTTGATGCTGTTGTTGCTTACACACGTATTGTATAGGTCCTCGCGTCACCGGTCCACCCTCTCTACGTTCGGAGGCTGTTGCTGCTGGTAACAGTGACCGCCCAATGGCTCGGCCGCATCCATTCTGCCCCTCTATGACGCCCATCGAATCAATACAATAAACACGTTTCCTAACAGGGCATAGCATGGTTGGACGCCTCCTACATTTCCTGCGAACGATTTGTGCTCGCGATTTTCCCTTTCCGTTTCTCTTCTTCAGGGCGCACCGGGTTCATCTTCGTACGAGTACACTGCACATTACACTGCACATTGGCACTAACGGGACATAGATTCAACAACGTTTCTTACAGCGGCCACTCGTTAGCTATCGGTAAGTGCTTGAATCTACACATTCGACGTTGTACCGGCTGACACAATTGTCCGCAGTCTACAACACCACGCTCTGTTTTTCACCCCCATCCGCGCCTTTCACATCGCGGACTGACTCATTATAGTTTGAACTCTTACTCCCGCCGCTCTTTGCTTTCCCGGTGTTCCCCTTTTGTAAGCCGCCCCCTACACTATACTCAAAGACCTCCACCACTAACTAGTCAATAGTTTATCATTATGTCGTGAGTACCCTTAGCATCGAAAACCGACGAGGTTCTGACTGGCGGACGCTAGAGAAACACGATTTGCAGTTTGTCCAGCCTCTACCCCGGGGCAGATCGCCGCTTGGGCGTTTACCGGGGCGGGCGGCGGTGCCAGCGTAGCTAGCTTTATTATACGGTTTGGGCCTGGTCTCCTCTCCTGGTGCAGGAACAAGTGGCGCAAGCAGCTGGGCCACCGGCAGGAGTGTGGCTGTTGCTGTTGTCGTTGCCACAAACGGCACGGTGGCAAGGCAGGTCGCACTCCTGCCGAGTTGGAGGCTGGCCTTGATGGCTGCACGGAGGGGGCCTGCTGCTCCGGTGAGTGTGATTGGCATCTGAAGATCGCCAACGCTAACATTGTGCAGTTTGACTGCTCCAAGACTGCAACTTGCTGCGGAGGCCGTGGGTTCTTTTGCTTGCATACGCTGCTTTTCTCCCATGTAAAACGAAAGAGAAATACATCTTACACTCAAAAAAATGAAAATAAAAATAAAAAAGGGTAAGCACTGGTGGCCGACGTCGAGCGTGCTGGCTAACTAGCTGGGCAGCGACATGGTCATCGCCTCCACGCGGCGTCGCTGGAAGCTGGAGAAATCCAGGCGAAGGGTGGCCACCTTACCGAACATCGGAACCAAGCAAAAATGTCAGCGACCACAAGTATCTGCCGACGTGTGCCTCGAATCAGTCAGTATCTGCCTGAAAACACTGCGCAACGATTCAACTTCCGCCTCAAGGTGATCGCACCACCTCCAGTCCTTCGGATTTCATTTCTCGGCAAACATGAACAAGGGGCCTTCCGGCTTGGAGGGCCATGGTTGCAAAGGAGGTCACCATAATGCGGGATGGATACCGGCAGCTTTGAACAGGTTACACGTCTTGCTCCACCATGCAGATGTCCTTTTTCCCATCTTGTTGAGGATTGCCGTGGGTCGGAATGGAGAAGACCAAGACTTCCGTACGGTTTCACGCCGGACCTCACCGTGAACCGCATGTTGGCGACGACCCTCCAATCTGAGCCGGTAGCCAGCAAATCTCTCTGTGGCTCAGCCCCGTTGGCATACCACAGTGCCAGCTCTCCCGCCGACGAATCTGGAAGATGTTATCAGCTGTTCCACCTCATTTGTCCACGGACTTTGAACACTCATCTGGGCTGGAAGTCTCATAATTTAGCTTCTCTCCGAAACACCTATGCTAGACAAGGCGCCAAGACCTGAGCCGAACCTCACAAGCACAACCACCAGAACCCCAACTTTAAATGCTGAGGACCTGCTCGGAACCAACTTGAAATGGCGCATCAGCCTGAAGACCGAAAACTATATTAAGATTGCCATTCCCATACTCCAAGACTCTCGGGTTCACTGAACCTCTCGATTACAACGCCTTGACCACCAGTCGCCATCATGAAAGGACTACGATACGCGCTTCCCGCTCTCCTATGGGTGTCCAGTTATATCACTACGACGATCGCTCTCGACTGTGGCTTGTTTGATGTTGATTGCTGGGCTTGCAAAGCTGCCGGTTTGGGACATGAAGACTACGACTGCTCACCAGTCACTTGCCTCGCGGACTGGCCGTCGCAATCCGAGAACTACGACAGTGACACCAGAAGCGGTCCCGGTGTCGCGGTCAACTTAGAGGACGGAGAGATGACAGTGTATCTGATCTCAACTGACAAGGACAAACGCGGTACGAACAGCGAGACAATCCACGACATTGAGCATCACCAGGGCCTGCTTTTCGACTCTCCGCTTACCCATCCCCAACGCCGGGACTCAGAATGCTGCCGCCCCACGTTTGAGTGTTGGCATTTCCTCTGGCTACTAGCTTCAAGCGGAGAGGACAATCCGGACGACAGAAGCTTGGAGACTTGGAAGAAGATCATGTGCTGCGTTGTCGATTATCTGATTCCGAAAGACTGGTGCCCAAACCCGTCCGGTGACTGGCCAGTTGTCTTCAATTCGCCTCCAATTTGCAGCCCAAACTGATCGCCAACTCTATCACTCGGCATTCGAGCGGCCATGGCCCCGTTACCATACGAATCTATCGAGAGCTTAGGGAATGGTAGCTCCACACTTGACCTATATGTCGGAGATTGCATAACTCGGACAAGGACCATGGGAGATATTCGGAGCCATGTTTGGAAGAGGAGGTATTGGTGCAGCAGTCGTGTTCTGCGGAGAAGCTTTACAGCTGGAACGGATAACATCTTCGGCGTGTTGTTATTGTAGCGCTCTTCGTCGGCGAAGGAGACGGTCACGAATCCCGCTTGGAGCCATGCAGCAGGGTAGAAACGAGGAGAATTAGATATCTGCCAACTAAGACACATTCGTTCTTGACAATTCTTTGCATTTATGCCCTACAATTGACTCTGGCGGCGCCTAGGCTAGGGTCATGTTGATAGAAGCTTGTCGCACAATAAACAAGTCCGCAGCCAATGCTTCTTGAGCCTTGCACCACACTCGCCTGTCGGCTCAGATGAACAATGCAGACGTAAGAGCACGCATGGTCAGGGGAGATTTCTGACACCTGCGGCGAGAAGGCCAACGGTGAATACCAAATGACCACCGTCCATCTTACATCACTACGTGTATGGATGTCGCTCTGTCGACTTGGCCTGTCATCCAGTCTCGGGCCGCCGACTCGCACGGTTTCAACCATCGACTGAGACTGTTTCCTTTCCAATTGTGGGAGTCGCATTTCTCCTCAAGTTCGCACAGGACAATCTGTCCCGGAAAGAGGCGCTCATTCCGTTTCCTCCTACCCAAAGTAAGTGACGCTCCGGCGCTACTAGAAGAGGAGGCGCCCTCGTTTCAAGCCGGATAGGCTCAGGTCGCCGTCTGGTGTCGGAGTCTCCGTTGTGTAATTACATGGTGACCTCTCCGACGATCTGGGAAGCACAATCATCAAAGAGATGAGCATCCCAAAGTCCTCGACTCGGCAGGGTTTATAAACACGGACTAGGACCGCCCCGAGCGACAAGAATCAGCCAACATTTATCAGACCCAATATTCGGGCCGAAGTGCAGTACTGAAAGGGGGGTTCCACGCTTCAACGCTGCAGGACCGGTGGACTTTGGAGACGCTTCTATCGGCCTATCATGACGGCCAGGTCCAATGAGGAACCTGCGATCTCGCTCGTAAGTTTGTCAGCAATATGCATTCGACTGCCGCGCAAAGTGGTGGGAGGAAACGAGATATAAAGCTCAACGAGGGCGAAGCGGACCGCAATATCGTTATTCAGCCGGCTTCTCACTCAACAGCCGTTACTCATTGCTTGCTATAATCCCCGAGTACGTACTTCCTTTACATTGATTACACCGCACACCACTATGAGTCCGGCGGAGCGTCGACTGGCGAAGGGCGAATGGGTGCTCGTGACAGGTGCCAACGGGTACATTGCCACACACGTTGTGGATGTGCTTCTCGAGGAGGGGTACAATGTCCGCGGCACCGTGCGGGCCGCCAAACCATGGCTCAACAAGTTTTTCGACGAGAAGTACGGCGCTGGGAGATTCGAGACGCAGACAGTGGCGGCCTTGAATGAGGAGGGGGCTTTCAACGAGGCCATCAAGGGAGTGGGAGGGGTGGTTCACGTGGTATGTACGCCTGGCGGCCTCCGGAGAGGACCAGATTCTCATGCCTGCCCATGCTCCAAATGTCATGTCACCTCTGCTGAACAAGAGTAATTAACGTGATCATTAGGCCACCGACACGTCGATGAATCCGGACCCGGACGCCGTCATCTCGGGGGTCGTGGCCGGGACCATCAACCTGCTCGAGGCCGCTGCTGGGGAATCGTCCGTGAAGAGCGTCGTTTTGACGTCTTCGTCCACCGCGGCCCTCATACCGGAGCCCAATAAGGAGATTGTCATTGACGAGAGTACGTTGTTTGCCACTCTGCCTTGTCGATGTGGCATCCTGACCTGATACGACCTGTCCTCCCAGACACGTGGAATGACTCGGTCGTGGAAGCCGTGCACACAAGGCAGGCTCCCCCGGAGTTCATGCCCTTCATGGTCTACGCGGCGTCCAAGACGGAGCAAGAGCGCGCCTTCTTCAAGTGGGCCAAAGAGAACAAGCCCGGCTTCGCTGTGAACAGCGTGCTTCCGGACATGAATGTCAGTGCTCCGTCTTTGCGTGTATTTGCGCGACCTCCCACAGTCCAATAGATGCTGACTTCGTCTGCTCTGCCTTGCCAGATAGGCAAGGTCCTCATGCCAGAGGGATCGACCAGTACGATGGGCTGGGTCCGTGGTCTGCTCCGGGGCGATGGACACATGATAAAACTGACGCCGCCTCGTAAGTATCCGCAGTGCCGCGCAGCGCACTACTATCCAGGTTAACTCAGGACAAATTGACTGACCCCGGTGTCCTATGGTTCAGAGTACTTCATCGACGTCCATGACGATGCTCGCGTCCATGTCGCCGCACTGCTCGACCCGACGGTTCAGAATGAGCGGCTCTTTGCCTTTGCGCAGGTCTTCAACTGGACCGACATCATCGGCATCCTGACCAAGCTGAGGCCTGACAACTCACAAATTCCCAAGCCTCCGGTGGACGAGGGCCACGATATCACGCACGTGAAAGGGCGGAAGAGGGCCGAGGAGCTCATCAAGTCGTTCTTTGGCGTGGCCGGGTGGACGGGCTTGGAGGAGAGTGTCGCGGCGGGGATTGAAGATTTGTAGGTATGGTACGGGATAAAGTCCATGATTATCGAGTAATTAGTTTGAACCCCGCAGGAAGGGGGACTGTAGTGTATGTCTGGAGAGCCGTGGAAAGAATAGAAATCACTTGGGCTGCCCGAAAACTCATGTAACTATTCCATAAGGGGTGATTACTGTAACCGTAAGGATACCTGGTAGTTAGTGTACCCGTACAAGTAGTTACTCAGTCGATACTGCACCCGTACGTCAGGCTCCCACGTAGCTCCGCTTACCTTGCGTTTGGACGAGTACAACATACTGGCCATCCTCAGCAACTGGGGGACGACCGCCTGATAGTCAACACATCACAGCCAGAGTACTGTGTACTGACATTACTCTTACGGTCAATTTCCGTGCAGCGTAACCGGGTTGACGCTTCTACCGCGGCTGGCTCGACCACGGCGTACGGTCCATGATTCAGACTGCTCGTGATAACCGTGAAGTGCGATGAGGTCACAGAAGGGATCCTCTGATTGGGCCCGTCTTCCGTTTTGGGGCATCAGTCATGGAAGATTCGACAAGCGATCTTCAAGTGCAATGGCTCTTAACACTGTCTGTAGATGCCAAAGATGCTTGAAGATGAGACTCACCGCGCATCTGAACGCGTGAATTCCGGAAAAAGGTTAATGCGGTGGAGGCTCAGCTTCTCCGAGTCCAACGCTTGGACAGCCACAGGCATCGATCGAGCACCCCTGCCAGCGACTTTTTACTATTGTTCCTGGACATAATGCGACCACATTGATCACTATCTCTTGCCGGCCTGTTCTGGTTCTTGATCATTTATTATGCCCTTTCACAGCCGCTAATCGGTAATACCGCCACACTACTCTGTCGTAGGGGACGGATTGTGGCCCCCCTCCTGTTTCCACTTCCACTTCCATTAAGCCACGGTATTATATCCCTGCTACGCCACGCTCCGCAGGATCATGTCCAATTCCTCGACTGCTAGTTCGCCGGGCATTATCCACGACTTCCCAGGGGATCGAATCGAGGATCACATCAATGGCAACGGCAATGGCAATGCCCACGCGCGTGTGCAGCCAATGTATATCCCCCCGCCATATCTTCCCGGCGGGAAGCGAGCGATTTCGGGCATCTCGCTTCGCGCATTTGCGTTGGGCCTTGCGGTGGGCATCTCTACGGTCTTGGGAGCGGAACTGGCATACTGGGCCAACGGATTGTGGAGGGCACCGTGCTTTATTGCGGTACTCGCGCTATTCCACTATCTTGAATTCGACCTGACGGCCCGATACAACCCGGCCGATGCGTCCATCTCTTCCTTCCTCCTGTCGTCCAATGGCCTTGGTTATGCTGCGGCGCATACCTCGGCCATGTTGGAGCTTCTCGTTCGATATTGGCTGTATTCTAGCTACGCGCCCGCGTGGCTAAGCCTGCCATTCCATGTCCCACGGATACTCCCGTCATTTCCTACCTCCGTTTCAGTCGGGTTGGGTCTGACTTTGATCGTTTTCGGCCAGCTCGTCCGAAGCGCTGCCATGAGGACGGCGAAGACAAACTTTAACCACATCATCCAGTGGACCAAGAGAGCGGACCACGTCCTGGTAACTGACGGGGTATACGCCTTTTCGCGACATCCTTCGTATTTTGGATTCTTCTGGTGGGGCTTGGGGACGCAGGTGTTGCTCGGGAATCGCATTTGCTTTGTACTGTACGCAGTGATCTTGTGGAAGTTTTTCCACCACAGGATCATCCGTAAGTGCCAGCAACAAACTCCCTTTCATTTTTTTTAACTGACATGGTGCATGGCAGATGAGGAACAGCACCTTGTGTCGTTCTTTGGCCAAGACTATCTCGATTACCGCGAACGTGTTCCAGTGCGTATTCCTTTCATCCGGTGAGAACGGTGCAGTCTCAGCCGTTTCAAGGCCTCTTTCTTTTCTGGCCTTTGGCAGCCGGCCTGGGTTTGGCAGCAGTCACAACGGTATTCACCTTGACGGGATGATAGACCGGTGGGGATATTTGGTCAAGCCACGGTACATCGACCGTTACAATAGTATCTTGTACGAAATGCAGCAAAGCCCCCGCGCCGACGATCCCCACAGCGATACCCAGTACGCCAATGCGACGCTGATATAGTGCTTGCGCAACCTGCTCTTCTGATTCTGCAGATATGTTGACTAGCTTGGCTCTCGTAGGTTTGGGAGCCGACGTGGCTATGAGGGGTGGGAGAGTGGATGTCATGATGTCCGGGAGGTTTTCGCGGCAAACGAAGACGACAGAAAGGTTCGCTTCGGGCTCTGACTGCTCGGCGTCGGTGTCGTCCACGAGGATCTGAGGTTTCCGGCTCCGCGCTAGCGACTCAAGTCTGCGTACTGTACTGTTGAATCCGACGGTTAGGTGGTCATACACATCTGGCATCCATGTCGGCAAGCTGCCTTGCTTTCTGTCATTGTTTGCTTTCCAAACCCTGCCCTTGCCTTTTGAGACAGGAACATGGTGGCGTCTGAAGTCGCCTATGGGCTGTAGAAGGGGTAGGAGAAACCTCAGTATTGCCTGCTCGTTCTCAGCCGAAATGGGAGGCCTGGGAGCGTGAACCTGTTAGCTAGAGATGCTGATACGAGACTCACTTCTGGGGACACAATACCACTGTGGTTCCGGATATGGGAGGGACAAAGAGTGGACCGTGGTTTTCTTCTGTTTGTCCATTGCTGGAGGGTGTTTTCCCCTTGCTGCAAAGATGGAATGGAAACAAAGACGATGACGTGTGGGCCGCAGGCAGTGGACTAACGACTGCCCCTCTTTCGCGCCAAACGCGTCTGTGACGCCTGGGAGCCAGTAGGATCGCTGTCCGGGCGGGCTTAGAAAAGTCACAAGTGGGCTCATCACGCTTTCGTCTCTAAATCAACGGCAGCCTGGTCCCCTCCGTCCAACGACAAGCCAGCCGATTCACAGATCAGTCAACAAATTTTATTTCCAGCGTGAATGAAGTACCCTTCACTTTTCGTCTGAAGCAGGCGTCCCCTCGTGGTGCATATCAAGCTGCCTCACATTCTGCCTCTTTGACTGCCCCGTTGCACCAGCAGACAGATTCACCAGGCCCCCACCTCTCAACACCTCCGTACCCCGGACATTTCTACGCCAGAGAAATGGACCAAGCGGACATCACTCTATCATCGTCAGATCGGCCATTCATACACTGAACAGCCTCTTGATTTGACTGCACGACAGATTGTTACAGTCTTCTGTTTGTGAACAGTAGAAGTCGGGCTGTGCCTCAGTTGCCTTGTTTCTGAGTGGCGGCCTTCTTCAGCCGCGCCAAGACCTCTCACTGCCTCGACTCGACCGTCAACTTCACTCCGCGAGCGATCACCTTCTCGCGGCACTGCTTCTTCCCTGCGGATCCCCGCTGCAGCGGACTTCCAGATGCAGCTCTCCCGACCATGTCGTCCTTAATTTCGGACTCTTCTACCCGCAATCGAAGTGATTCCACTGAAGGTTCTGAGCTGCCTGAGCATGAGCACAAACGCCCGAGGCTGAGCGAGTCCAAACCTGATGAGTCGCATGTCATGTCGGATCTACACCAAGATAATCCACACTCCGCACCTTCCGTGCCAGACATCCACGTCCGTGTAAGCAACAATGCCGCGGAAGGAAACCCCAACACTCCACCGCTGCCCTCGAGAACAGTTGCATCGCCGACAGCCATGTCGCCAACGAGCAAGGTCACGATTAACACTCGGCCCTTGTCGTCTCAGTCCGTTACAGATCCAACTATAGCAGCTGCCGGGCCTGGCCTGCCTTCCCACTCTCCCGCCTCCGAGGGCCCACCTGTCTGTGACGACAGCTCGAAACACCCCAAAGTCATGCCTGAAGCTCAATGCAATCCCACCGAAATTCCAGAGCACATCTCGTTATCTTCGTCACCAAGCAAGAGCCCCGAAATCGAAGTGGCGGAGCCAGAAGACTTCGATCAAGATCCCACTCAAACGAGATGGACCCAGCGTATCGGTGGCGGAACTACCTCTACCTCCAGCCCGAAGTTTGTGCCATTGGGCCACGTACACCGCACCTTTCCGTTTTCTCAAGAATCTCCATCAGGCGGTACCCATAAAGTGATTTCGCGCATGTCAGACCGGCTTCAACATACTGGTGCACAGGATGGCGCGATCTTTCGTCAGGTCAAAGACTGGATGGTCGAATTTGTGGCCATGTGCGACGACTTCACCCTCAGATTGCTCCAAGAGGAAAGAGACTTCTGGTTTCATCTTCCAGATCTTGTCGAAGCGCTGCTGAGACGGGAGGCGGGTCCTCCTCCTGGTGCTCGGACAGAAGAGCTGGTCGACTTCTTTGTGGCATTTGCCGGAATCGCCAAGCTTCTGGCCGAGTTCGATGCGCGGAAGCTGCATGGAGTGCTTGATGGGGGCGATCCGCGTGAGCTGAAGTCCATCATCTTCGTGTCTTCTCAATATCTCCAAGCCTTGGTCTGGATACTCTCACCCCGGGTTCCGTTTTACGAGTACCTAATCCGAGCCCACAGCTTTGACCGGGCAGACTTTCATACCCTGGTAATTGGTAGGCTCGGAGAAGTGTCCTTGCTGCGGTCATTGTCGGCGTTGCTGACTGAAGTCTGTGCCGCTCTGCCCAAGAATGCAGAATTCTTTCGATCCTTTCACATTCTGGTTCAGGTGACGAAGGCCATGATGGCTCCTATGCCGAGCATGTACACCAATGACATCGATGTTGTCCCTGCTTCATTTCCGCAGCTGGAAAACATTCGCAACGGTGCGGCGGAGATCATTCTCCAAGCTGACCAGGCCATCCAGCACGCCATCGGCAAGCAACTCGCGTGGCTCAACCTCGAAACGGCCAAGGGAATCATAGACACCCTGAATCCTATGATATCCGCCATTGGAGAGGAAATCCCCCAAATTGGACAAGACATAATCTCGACGTCGGGCGTTGGCTTCGCTGATTCTGATCTGACGGACCTTCCACTTACAATGCAATACGCCTGGAAGTTTAAGATTCTTCGCAAGTTCATTACCAGTGGGCGCATGGAGCTTCGTGTCTACGGCGTTGAGACAATGTCCAGCGATCTTGTTGGGGTCCACCGGGTTTACATTGACAACCAGCCATACCCACCAATGAACCATCCCGTGGTGCGATACTTGGTCAAGTTCATCAAAGCGAATCAACTTGTTGAATATGTCGTTGGCGTGGACTCTCACCCGCAACTGATCCACCGAGCATATAATGTGGTGGGTTTTTTGTGCGTCTCGAAGACTTACACCGACGCCGACACCGACGTGATCTGGAAAACCATCGTTGACAGTCAAGACCCTCGGACTGTCCACGAGGTCTTCAATCTCCTTCGGAACTGCTTCAACGTTTATGAGCTCCCCGACCTCTACTACATTTGCCGCAAGCTCTCCGAATATCCTTTTGAGCGCCTCGACATTTCTGTCTTGCAATTCGCTGCTAGCCTCTTCGACAATATCAGAAGCAAGGCTTCGGCATTGATGCTTCATCCTGGTTTTCCTATCGACTCAATAACTTGGACTCTCTGTATCAAGCTGATACGTGAAGCTTCATTGGAACAGAATCTGTGTCTTGAACAGGCTCTTCTCATACGACGAGACTTCCCGCAGTATTTGTCCAATCTACTCTCCCTTGGACTTTCAGACTTCCACCTTGGCGTGAGTAACGATGGTGGTTGGGATCAGATCATTGCTGAAGTGGTGTCAAACCTCAAATCCCATAGCAATTATGCTACTGGCGACTTCCAGGTCTTACACTGCTTATTGGTGTTATTGGGAAGGCTTGGAGCTGCAGAAGCGATGCAGAAGTTCGACCTGCTCGGTCTTCTAGTGGCTGACTTCCTTTATCTTCGAGAACACTACAACGCCATGCTCGAACGCCATGTCTCGCAGCTATCAATAGAGGCTATGTACGAGGTCCGATCAACGTGTCTTACGTACTTTCTTCTCCATATGCCTGAATCCTTCACCCCGGATCTGGTACAAGAGCTCTGGACGTCATTTTGGGCATTCTCGGAACTGCCTTCCTCTGTGCGAGCGGCCGCCTGGGACAAACTGAGCCATGTCGCGAAACCAAAGCAGAATAAGGATGCAAATATCGTGGTAGACCTTATTCTTGAGAAACATCTGCCGACTCTTGCCTCTCACGACTACAATCAATCAGTATCGGACTTCATCCGGACCTCTGTCCAGTACACGATTCGCAGGACCCCGGCAGAGTCCCTAGATTCGAAGGATGTCATCATGGTACCTGGGATTGAGAGAATGTGGAAAGTCATGTTGGAAGCGCCTCCAAACAGCGTGGAAAACGAAGCCACCGATTTCATCATCCGCATGTACCTGGATAACCCTATCGTCACCAAGCGACCAAAGGCGGTCGTCGACGCCACACATTCGTCTCTTGTGGATCGCTCAGTGCAGCAAGTCATGTCATCTGCTTCGAAGTTGAAATCATACACTGATGGCACTATGAGTGGTGAGGACGAGCCAATGGTCATCATTGCATCCGAAGCCGAGATACGTGCCGAAGAACTGCGATTCGACCGTTCGCTTCTGTTTCTTCGAAAATTCCTCGAGGGTATGAAGCTACGGCCACGCTACAGTCCAATCCCGGATCAACAGGCACAAGTTCTACCAGAGTTCCCTTCCAGAAGAGGCGAAACGGTCGACTTGAACATACAAGTCATGGCTAGTAAGTACGTCACAGAAAAAATGCAGAAAGTCGCAGTAGGCTCGGAGAATACGTGCGATGAACTGCACAAGTATCTGTGCGAGGCGAGCGGCTTTACGCAATTCTCCATCTTCCATAAGGGACAGAAGGTGTCGTTTGCAGGCCATACCACCAGCATTGCAGACTCCAAAGTAGCCTCCGGCAGCCTTATCGTCCACAAGACCCTAAACACTCCAGAGAGCCCGCCAACTCGGTCCACCCGCGCTACTTCCCCAGTCGACAACAAGATCATGCATCACTTCGACGACCTATACGATCTACTCGATGCTGATGAGCGCCTTTCCAGAGAGGTGTACACCTTCCTGAGTCTTTTCTCTGCGCAGACTGAGCTGGTCCGGATATTGAGATCGAAAGACAAATCACCTACGGAACTTCTCCCACCTGGCAAACCTTTCAAACTCTTGTACTGTGCCAAAGCCTTGAGGTCTTGTATAGAGGATGAGTCTTTCAGCTCTAATCCCGATGTGGAGTTCCTGATCTACAGCGTCCAGACCATCATACAGGTCCTGCCCAAATTGGACCTGAGCAACGCTGCCGATCAGCTGCAGATGTCCATTGCGTACGGTTTGATGGAAGCTCTACTTTTGGCATTTCGGGCCAAGGTTTCGGTTGAAACATCACGCGAATACATACAGGACCACCAAGATCTCTCGGTCCAATGTTCGAGATTGCTTCGGTTCGCGCTAGCGAGTCAAAACACCAACTTGGACGAGATCTCGGCGTCAGCTATGGTGAAGCTAGTCCTGGAAACTTTCATTGAGGCGTGCCTCCACGATGACCGGATCTGGGCGTCTCTGGACACAGAGGTTGGTTTCAAAGACTTGATCGTCACCGCTTTTGTTCAGGATCCTCGAGTCGAAGTTCGACATTCGCTTCTCGAAGTTGTGGTCGGGCTGACTGGGGCTATCGGCACAAAATTGCATCTGAAAATCAATAATCCGAGAGCACCACGATCTCGCTTCCCACCTACGACCATCGAAGTCTGCCTGTCTCATCTGTGGACGGCGCTATCAGAGATTCTCCCCCGTGCCTGCCTACATCTTGAGAGGTGCACGGAAGCTTTTGAGACGATGCTTGCTGTTTTGAGGCGTATAGGCAAGTCATTCTCTGCAGAAGGTCTTCTTGGATACTTCAATCAATGGAGCTCCATCCTTCTGGAGCACGAGCATGTGGAAGTTGTCGGACAGCCATTGTCAGATCATGTGGTTCTATGCCTGACGAGACTCTTGCTCGAGGCCTGCAGATTGCTAAAAGCAGCACATGCGCTTCCTTCCGGCACTCATATTATCGACAGGATAATCTCGCAGTTCCTGTTTCCGCCTATTTCAGACGATGGAGACAGTCCAAGACTGCCTGTTTTAGACAGTACAGTCCGTGAGAATCTTTACAGTCTCATCTTGATTCTATGTCAAGGACCCCGTGATCTAGCAACAATTGTTAGCGAGCTCGAAGACGACCTGCTTCCAGAAAACTTCTTCGAACCATTTTACAGTCACGAGCGCCAGAGTCTCCGCACAGATGTTGGCTATGCAGGCTTGAAGAATCTCTCAAACACCTGCTATCTCAATTCGTTGTTCTCGCAACTCTTCATGAACGTGCAATTTCGAGAGTTCTTCCTGAAGATGATTGGCGCAGATGGATCAAAGCAGAAACTGGTCGCAGAGCTTGCAAAGGTCTTTGCAAATATGCAAAATTCTTATGAAAAATCCATCGATCCGTCATTCGCGGTCGAAGCCATCACAACATACGAGGGCGAGCAAATTGACGTATCCGTGCAAATGGACGTCGATGAGTTTTTCAACCTTCTATTCGATCGTATCGAAGGACAGATTGATCCTTCCGCCAGGGACACATTCAAGTCCATGTATGGCGGTCAATTGGTGCAGCAAGTGAAGTCCAAAGAGTGCGAGCATATCTCTGAAAGACTAGAGCCGTTCTCTGCCGTCCAGGTGGAAATCAAGGGTAAAGCGCGGCTGGAAGATAGCCTTCGCGCTTATGTCGAAGGTGAAGTTCTTCAAGGCGAGAACAAATACTCCTGCACCTCTTGTGGCCGTCACGTTGACGCAGTCAAACGTGCATGTCTAAAAGATGTGCCTGACAACCTCATCTTCAATCTCAAGCGGTTTGACTACGACATTATGACGGGAATGAGGACGAAAGTCAACGACGAGTTTCAGTTTCCCGACACACTCGATATGGCGCCTTATACTTTGGCAAGACTTAGTGACGAACAGCAGTCAGGGGAACCGGACTACTTCCAGCTCACAGGGGTCATCGTTCACTCAGGCACAGCGGACTCTGGTCACTATTACTCGTTCATCCGCCAGCGGCCAACCATCAAGGGTGTGCAGCAGGCTTGGGTCCAGTTCAATGATCAAGACGTCGGCCTTTTCGATCCCAGTCAGATGCGTGACAATTGCTTTGGAGGCATATCCGAAGCCGGGTTTTACCATCTACCAAAATTCTACAGCGCATACATGTTGTTCTATCAGAGAACCTCCAGCATCGAGAAAATCGAGGGGCAGTACCGACTACACGATGCCATCAATCCTGTGCGCGTCCCGCTAACACCTGGGATGGAGCAGCACATAGCCAAACAGAATGAACTCTACCTGCGATCTTATTGCGCCCAAGATCCTGCACATGCACAATTTGTGCTCCGCCTGCTTGAGCACATGAGGCGTGGTGTGGAGAAATGCAGTGAGGATCACACCCTCGAGTCCAAGACAATCAACATGGTGTTGGAGTACGTCCACACTATATCTTCTCGCTTCAAAGAGCTACCCTCGGTGGAGGAGACTGTCAATGTCCTCCTTAGCTACGTGCCTCAATGCTCCGAGTGTGCTAGAACTGTTGCTTGTTGGTTCGGCACCAACCGAGTGCTCGAAGACGTCGTCGTCCGGAGTCCCTTACAGGTTGTAAGAAAGAATTTTGCTACTCTGTTCATCAGAGTCTTCACGCGCCTACATGAGCTCCTTACGGAACTAGACGCCAACGACGACGAGCATTTGAGGCTTTCGACAGAGTACGGCAGTTGGCTCAAGAATTGTCTCAGCCAAATGTCTAAGCTGTGGGACGTGGTCACTAAGAACGGCCGTCCATGGACGGACTATTTCAACATCCTCCATCACATTCATCGGCTCGGTGACCAAGAGACCATCTGGATCCTGGAAGAGGACTTCCTGGAAAAGATGATTGACATGATTATGATGCACGTCGCCGGTCCCGACTTCCCCCTGACGAGGCGGTTGAAGACGCGATACGTGCTGTATCTTACCGCGCGGGAGAGAAACCGACAGTTCCCCTACCAAGTACTCATCAGAGTCTTCGCGAGTCTGCTGCAGAGAATCGATCTCCACCTGCCGGTCGACGAAGGTTATCGCACGTTTGACAAGAAGATCGGCTTGAACGCCGCCGAGTTGCAGGCTCTTGGGCTGCATAAGATCCCACCCGACTTTGACTGGCTTCGGCGGCTTATTGTAGGACGACACAATGCGACATCACAGGATGCCATCATCTCGATCTTTGCCTCGGACAGACGACTCTCACCCTATATCGCCAATTTATTGACGCATGGGTTGAATGACCGCAGCGTCAATATCGCTAGCTGCTTCACTCGACCGACGCTGGTATTCTGCGAGTTCTGTCCGATCGGGGCCAAAGTCATTGAACTGGCCCAATCCGCGTTGGAGAGCATTGCGACCGTGGGCGTCGAGTATGGCAAGGAGTACTACGAGTTTGTAGAGGTTCTTCCCAAGATCGACAACGACTCCTGCAGCTTACCGTCATCCGTCCTAGAAGAACTGATGTTACAGACCGTTTCGCAATGGGCACCAACACTACTGCTGGCTCCCACCGAAGGGCAATTCAACACTCGAGCGCATACGGTGGACTTGCTGAAGAGGCTTCTGTTTACGCCTTTACAGGAAGTCGCTGGAGACCCCACATTGTGTCGGACGCTTGTCACGGCGGCGCAAGAGCTGACAATCAGCTGTTCCAACTTTGTGCAACAGAACTTTTTGAACCCACGCAGCCGAGACGGGAACAACCTGCAACCTGGTCAAGTGAATCAAGTGATGGACGTGGTGGAGCATTGTCTGAGGTATTTCGACCTGGAAAATGCAGCGGACGAGGAGAAGATTGCCCAAGCGCAAGCTACGATGGCTCAACTAAGGACGAAGGCTGACTTGGCTGTCGAGACGCTGAGCTCGGCGGACTGGCAGGACAATAGCAGCGAGCTGGCCGAGATCAGTGGAGATGAATACGAAGATCCGCTTAGTTCGTGAGATTTGAAGTACAAACTCGAACTCAGCAGTAACGTAAGCCAATAGTCAGGGCCGGGAACAAGGCACCATGGCAACATGCTGGTCGATCACAAGAATGGGTTAACGGAGCTTGGACCGAGCACTCATGGCCTCGGATGACCGACATGGCATCTCTGAGCGGCCGAAGTCTCTACCAGATTTCGCAGCCGGACCTGGTTGACATACGAATTAATGACAGGAGGGAACCGCTGCTGCCTGACTCTTGGAATTGGGCGCGAAGGCGATTGATATGGCTGTTGGAAGATTTCCTCCACCGGCGGACAAAGGGCACGTCTTCTTGGGTTTCGCTTTCGGGGTTTTCCATTATTATGCTCCAGGTTCACAGGGAAAGGGAATAAGGGTATCCATCCATTCTGCAACGAACAGAAAATCAAGTCTGGCAATGACGAGAGCGTAGGAAACTCGTTGGAAGCTGGGAGTGCTTTGATGCGCATTGGAGGGAATGAATTGTTTTCGCGCGTTGCGCAAGGGTGCAGGGAGGAGAGCTAATGCCTGAACATGTGGGCGGGG